>NC_142627.1:17610303-17913333 GCF_059453375.1 Lepisosteus platostomus | reverse complement strand
TCGCTCTGGACTTTGTGTATCACCCATTGCACAATTGGTGCCAGCAACAGTTGCACACCACCAAATGAACTCATCGCAATCAACCACCTAACCAGATGTTTATTTCTTGGTGAAGGAGAAATGTTTGGTGATTTGTTTTGTCAAGAAGAGCCTGGAGCAGACTTCAGTTTTATTGAACCCATTGTGTCCAGCTCTTCAACATGCAGAAAGGCATATCACTGAGTCCACACTGCATCTTCCTGCTCCCTGACTGCTCTGCCTCCTACTGGAAGAACTGAAGGGGTGGACATACAGTAGAGTCTACGCTGGTGGCCCTATTAACAAAGATGTCCTGTCCAGCTGGTAACCACAGGCATTTCTAAGGAATGCTAAAGATCCTAGATCTGGAATAATAACAATGTTGGATAATCCAGTACAATGTGTCAACAAAGCAGCCTCAGGTGCAACCCATTTCCTCCCGTTGCTGGCAGCGTGTGATAGAGTTTTTCATTGAGGTGAAGAGGAATAATGTTCCTAGAAGCTCCTAGGAACAGAACAACAGGTCTCACCAGTAATGGACATCCAAGGGCTCAAAGAACCTCTTTGAGATGAGATCAGCGAAGAATGCTTCCGTTTCTCTGCAGGCAGTGCCATTCCCAATAACAACAGTGTAACAGCTGAAGTTGGGAAAAGACAGAAAATACCAATTAAAATGATAAAATGGTGTGATGTCTTACGTTATAGACCTTGAAGTCTGCCAATTCAAAGACTATTGACTATGGAATTTAAGACAAATGCAGATGTACCAATACTACAGTATGTGACTGACCATTGTGAAGGTTTGTATGCATGGAAGGAAGTGGTGAATGTGTAAATGTAACCAAATCACAAATGCAGTTGCTTTAAAAGTCCATCTAACTTACAAGAACCTTACTTTAAGGATTTATTATTTAGCTTATTGTTAGAACAATTTTAATACATTTGAAAAAGAGACACAAAAATTCTTTACTTGTGCTTTATCATCAGTTGTTTTAATTTCTCGGCTTCACGAAATCCTCCTCCACTGTGTAAATACACTACATCTGTCTGAAGTATCTGGCCTAAAAAAGGCAAAATAAATTCAAAATCAGTGGGGAAAAATTGACATTTTTATAATATTTTCTCAGTAGTGGCAGTGATGCTGCCCATGTGGCTTGTCTGAAAGGACAAAAACTGACAACAAACGCAGACCACGAACTTATCAGGAGGCACGTGGTTCATTGTCTGTAAACCTGGTGGCAGCTTCTCGCATCCTGAAAACAACCCAGTTGCGTCTGACATTGCTCCAAGGGAACAGCACACTGGCTGACAGCCGTCTGGGCAGTGAAGAGAACCCTACTGCAGTCTGGCGCCTCTGTGCCGTCCAGCACAGGGGACAGGCTCTGAAGCTCGACACGAGAGGATCACACTGGGGTGTATTACTTTTTCACATCCGCCAACTTCATCACTGATCTTGAGAACGTACTTTGGGACACACTTTTCCTTAGATAAGTCCAAACTAATTCTTCCACTTATAAAACAGGAGCACTATAAATTACTTTACATAAAGAATCATTTATGATTTGAAAACCTACGATTGCCTAAACCTATTCTGATAATCAGTCTAAAATAATGCGACAAATGACATTGACAAGAATGACTACACTGCTTTAATGACTGAGCTTTTAAGGATGTAGAAAAGGTGCCTCTACTGTTCCCACCTCAAACTAGTGCGTAGTCACTTCTCTAGTCCAGCTGGAGAGCCGCTGAGATCAAGCACATCCCCACAGACCATGCAGCTCAGAAGATTTTCATTACACCAAGCCGGCAGCTACACACAGAAGAGGTGAACTCCACTGGCCTTCAGCCCACCAGAGATCTCCCGATGTACGAGTGTCAGGTAACGAGAGCATGCGTACTTGTTGGTGACAGGACAGCCAACTTGCAGCCATGTCTGAAGCCAGGATCCACGCCCAAGATGACTCTTCCCCGCACAGGGCACACCAAGAGCCTCTGACGGAGGTTCCTCACAAACATCGCGATGGATTCCTTCTCTGCGCTCACAGTCAGACTGGACCTTGGAGGGAGGGAAAATTGAGCGAGAAAGGAAACATAGAAGGGGGTTGAGAGGGCGAGAGAGCGTGAAACAAAATTCATTGGCAGGTGAATCCTCTTTTGTTGGCTATATTTGTCATTACAAAAACCTCCACGAAGCATTTGGTAAAGGACACAGCCAGATAGGGAAAAATACAGAACAAAAGAGACAAAATCTGATCAGTTTTCACTGCTGCTGTGACTTGTCAAATCATAGTTGAGGGGCAGTTTGATACTGTGTCTAATACCAATGTGGTTTTGCACAGGTGAAGCCAAGGAGCAGTTTTAATTAACACCCAGTATGCACTTACTGCGCTTGTCTCTGTATTCTGTTTTATATAAATATTCCACACTGAATGTCACAGGTGCTTATTCTTGCTGCTGGCACTGGACAAGTGTCAATACCTGCTCCTGAGAGACGTACCTACCCGAACCAACTGACTGCACATGCTTTGTAGAGAGAAGTGGTACAGATGCCAAACACAACACTCTGCTAGACCCAGGAATCAAATTCTACTAAGCTGGTCAGCAAAGAAAGTTACGTTCAAAATGCTTCAATGATAACTGAAGTTAGTTGTCACTTAAGGATTACTGAATGATTTATCATCTGTACATTACTTGAAGTGTTAAAAGTAATGTAATTAAATTAATATTTTTAATGGAATGTTTTCAGAAATCATACAAAGAGTGAAGTTCATCTTCATGTTTTTGCCATAAATGTTTATAATAAAGAATAAAACATTTTTGACAGCAGAGCAGCTCAGTGAATTAGACTTTTAAAATAAGAATAATAAAAGCCCATTCTTCTATGAAAAAATGCAAAAGAAATTGACTTTGAGTCATTCAACCTTGAGAAAGAAAGAAACAAACAAGAACTGACCTATAGCCTCTACACAACAGAGGCAGAATGAGTCTTTTGTAGGAATCTTCTACAGCATCTCTTAATATTTTCATGTGTTCCTCTCTCGCATAACCACTGGGTCTCCACCTTCAGCCCATAAGAGAAACAAATCGTAAAAAAATGTAAATTACATTGATGTCAGAAGAGAGTAGTACTGAAAAATAATTGCTTCAAATTGTAAAAAAATGCTTAGAATCAAATAAATGAACTTTAAATATTCAGCCTCCACTGAATAACTGAATACTGCTAAAATAGAATAAAAGAATAAGCCACTTGAATAACAGCTATTTTCCCAATATTTAATTCAAAATATTTCAGGCATATTTTACTATTAATCTGAATATACTCACTTTTTGAAAATAACTTTTTCATTTTTTTGTCATGGACAATGTCGTGATTTGTAGTGTTAATAAAACCATTTTGATGACAAGGTCCTTGATAGAAAATAAACCACACAAATTGACTCTTTAAAAACAAAAAAATAAACAGCCACAAAGAGACATATCCCTGGCAAAGACTCCTTCACAGGTGACCTCTAAGGTGTCAAGTGACTTACATTTGGTATACAGTACATTCTATAAGAGCAATTTAGACATCTGCATGTTTAATCAATTACTGGAACAAAAGTTTATATTAACATAAAAAATAGGGAGTACTACAACAGGGAAGATGGTTTTGGTAATTGTATTTTAGCAACACATTACTCTGATTCTGAACTTTGATGCCCTTCGAAACGAATTTTGCGTGCCCTTTCCTGTAAGCTATGGTCCATTCACCTGTGAGACACTGGACAGCTCAGCTTAAAGAGCTTCATTGCTGTTATCATTAATCAATATAAACTGCAACTAAATTTTGAGAGGTTTTTTTTCTATGAATTTACTACCATGAGCTGTAAATAGACAAAATGAATTTGATTCTATTATTACTATCTAAAACTGCAGCTGCATGTTTTATTCCTGGTAAAATTATTTCAAGGAGATAAAACGTGCAAGCAAAGTTAAATTTATTTTTTAGCAGCTTTGGGGATCGCGAAATGCATTATGTAATTTCGTCAGCCCAGATAACTGGTTTAGTCTGCCGAGTGTGTCATTTCGTTTTCGCCTCGGCAAAGCTCTTTTCTGGTTATATTTTGGAAGACCCATTAAACGAAGTTTGGGGAACTCTGTGATGTGAGGCTGGTTTTATTTTTTCTGCAATATGTAGGATCTGTAATCTACTAAATCAAAGCAAAAATCCCTGATTAAAACAATTTTATGCAGCTTTTTGTTTTAAGTAATTGAATACTTTCAGACATTATAAGAATACTGCATTTAACATAAACATAAGGGAGAAAAAAAATCAAATGGCCTTTTAAATATAATGTTGTTAACAGATATCCAAATTTCACAGTCAGGTCACTTGATTTTATCTGTTAAGTCTATTGCGACATTCCCTTTTTCATATTTATTTAAACAGCTCAAGAAAGAAATTACATTTTGAGCAGTAGAAACTTAGGCGATTTCCAAAATATGACATATTGTCATATTAATAAGTGAAATATTACTTTAGGAATTAAAATAAATGTATATACGCATGTTTTTATAACTTGATTTGACAGATAACACTAAACAGAATTCCTGTCTTCAGCGCAAGTCTGCTGACTTATGGAGAATAATTTTAACAGTTGAGAAGACACGCTGAAAAAGCGAATCTAAAATATTTCTTAGATTTAGCGGTTTATTATATTGTGATCATAAAATCTTTCTAAATACATTAACTGATTCTTTATACAGCAGATCATTTTATACATTAGAACAACTGCTATAACCTAAAATACTTAGATTTTATGTACTGAGAACCATGAAAAATGAAAGAAATGAATATTAGAACCAACAGCATTTGTTGTATTTTTAATGATGTTTAGTACTTATACACAAATATGCTGTACCTGTGTGTTAAGAAAACTTATTTTACATATTGTGATTTCTATAGTCCCACTTCAATTTCACAAGCTCTGTCGGGTGTCCGGAATTAACCACATGGCAACAATAACAAGAAAAGTAGATTTATTCAAACTAAATATTAATTAGCATGCTTCACTTATCATGTAATATCTGTTTTTTTCTATCATTCAGATATCAGAACACTACATTATTAGTAAACTGCTAGGATGAACATTGAAACAAATCTCGAAAGGTTATTTAACTAAATGGAATGGTGTTTTCTAAATCATTGGCCATTAATAATTTACATAAATTCACATAAACTCTTCAGCATCACCAAAATTCTGTAGTTTTTCCCTGGACCTTCCACGGCAATAAATGACTACTGTTTTCCATGAAGTACATAAGGTACACTATTTTCATTCATAACCACTGCATAATCTGATGGCAGTTTAAAAGCTACTGTATATGTTAACAGATGAAACTTTTTAATGTTTTACAATTATAAAAATAAAAACATTACTTTAATGCTTTAACTTAGTGTTCAAAGCAGATACCATTTGACAATACCGTTCCATATATCTTCCAGACAGGCTCAAATGGCAAATTTGAACACCTCTGAAAAAATGACCTAAAAATAAGTAAAAAGTGAACTATAGCAAAATCAGTATTTACAGCAAAATCAGTACAAATAACTACTTATGCACACATAATGCACTTATGCACAGAAAATTAGAGGACTGATGTTTTCAACAGATACTGTATTTCTTTACAGTTTAACAGTTCTTGTTCCATAATGTTTTTATATTTGTTTATCCACCAAAAAATGTATAAAAATAACAAATGTGGGTGTATGCATACATTTTATGCCTAAAAATGAAAAAAACTACAAAGTCAATAAGAATGCATGTTGGTAATGTTCAGAATTTGTTTTCTGCAAAGGATGTATGTTGATCTAGGTGTGGTTTCCAGGTTACAGCAGACTGTAAATAGAAGTTTATTTTATAAAATGTCAGGCTGACAACCCTGCACAAGAGCCAAGCTTTAGAAAGGAGTGAAAATGTATCGGGACACATGAGGGAAAAACTGTCATTGTATGACCCTTGGACTTAAGAAGATGAAATAAATGAAGTTACTATAGTTTTCCCAGTGAAAATGTTATTGTTTACAAACAGAAGAAGCAGAGTATAGTAGAAGCAACCATATCTTATCTCAGTCCACAGATTTGTTCTGCAGTTTTATTATCAATACAAGTTTTAATTATTGATAAGAAAATAAGCCAGTTTTTTAAAAAAGGATTTGATTATTGAACTGGCATTCATTAACTATAGGGTGAGAATGCAAGGGCTGTACACGGGCAAACAGTCTGATAATCAGCTGAGCGCTGTGAGCAGAGACTGCCTTCACTCACAGCCTGCCTCAACACAATGACAGGAAAGGGGATGCTATACAGACCTGACGTTGACACACCACCTGCAGAATTCACTCTTCACCCTGTCAGGAATGTTGACCTTCACTGTCAGGATCTTCAGATTCTCCCCTCGGTTAATGGCCAGAATCTGAGTGCAAACATAAACGGCACAGACAGATGACACACAAAATCCCCAAAAGATGAACTTCTCAAGTCTACTCTCATGTAACCACATGCTTGATGTCCTGTACGAAATTACGCAGTATTTAAGGAAAGTGACGTTCTGTTAAGCAAATAGTTTTAAGTTTCTGACCTTTTCTGAAGAAACCTTTAGAAGAAAAACATCAATCCATGTGCTAAATCTAAAATGGCAAGCTCCCCCACACAACCCAACAAATAATGTTTAATTCATTAGGTTAAATTCAATTTAGTTTGCTAAGATTAATGCTGACAATTTTCTGTATCTCTACATTTAGAACTTAGGTTGTCATAATTGGAGAAAAATATTTAACTTTAAACTTCCATTTTTTATCCTTTCTATAGGCTTATTAACCATACTTTTAGCACTGGACATTTCACAACGAGCATTAATATTTTATCAATGTAATCAAATCAAATGAGTGGCCGGATTACTTTACCTGTGGTTTCATTAAAAAGGCATCATTGCTGAGTTTTTAAGGAAGGTTGGAGTAAGAAAAGGCTAGTTTGCTTTGGCAGCCTAGCAGGATTATTTTGCTGTCCTGGTTCCCATAATACTGGGAGACAAAAGACAGCTTTCTTTCCAGTGCGTGATACGAACAACACTCTACCAGTACAGCTGGTCCGAGATTACAAGACTAACCTCAAAGACAGAAGCATGGGTCATAAAGATTGAGGTACCTCTGCCAGAGAAAACCAGAAACAGACAAGAAAAGCATTCATTCAAAGCTCGGCAGACACCTCAACCAACCTAAAGAAACAAAACCCTAAAACTACTGTCCTGAACTTATCTTCCGCCTGCTTTTCATATTGATGAATTTGGAGCGCAAAAGGAAAAGTGTCTCTTTGCCAAAAAAACAAATGTTCTGCACTGTATAACCAGCGCAGGTGCTACAATTTTCATTCTCAGCCCCTCTGTTTCCTTTTGCAGCTAGCTAAAGACCATAATGTGACAACACTGACAAGAATCAACAACAATAGTTAGTACTTCACTTCTCAATATTCGGAGAGCAAGCCAAAACAATTTTCATTTATTCTGACTGGCAAGCTATGCAACTTAAATTTTACAGTGACTGTTTCATGGTTAATTTGCAAAATACGCAAAATCTGTTTGGCAATTGCAGTGGATTTCGCCGCTACACTAGAATTCAAGGATTTGTTTAGCTTTCAGCAAATTTTTCATTTTAAATTGTGCATAGCCCCTTTACATTTTGTCAAATATTTGAAATTGTATACATACTAATATTATTGACGATGAAAATAAATTAATTCAGAGGCTGTCCTGTAAATGACTCTGATAAGCAGCTATTAATGATACAAACTTAAAAAGGTCTGTGGAGATAGGTAGGTAAGTTTTGTTTTCTGTTTCAAATAAAAATAACGAATTTAAATTTGCATATGCACTATAGTAAGCAGAAGAGAACAAAACTGTAAATACTGTAAGACAAACACAAACACATATTTACTATTTTAAAGAAGCAACTATCTTTTGATCTTTGTGGAAAGCATCAACACATTGAATACAAAATTACTGCTTTTCCTTTTTTAAGATATTAAAAGAATGTATGTCTGTAATGTCATGTGCTTGAATGCACTGCTTTCACTGATCATACATAGACATGAATGCCAAAAAATCATTAGCAGCAGATTAGATTTTTAAGGAATCTTTTGTTCCTTTGCGTTTAGGCGTAAAATGTATTTGATGATAATTCTGATGGTGGGTATTTAACTTAATATATACAGTATACTTAATACACACAGAAAAGCAAAAAAAAAAGCTGATGAAATGTCAGTTACATTAAAAGTGAACCATTTTGTTTTTTTTAATAAAGTTACCAGTGTTTCGAAACACTATTAAGCGCTGCCAAGACTCAGTCACCGAGATCCTGTGAGAAATGCTCACAAGAGAGTAACTTTTTCCAACGTAAAGGTCAACACATTGCTTTACTCCAGAAAGAAAGAACAACTTCTTTATCCACTTCTCCATTAGCAAATTAACTAAAAAAACAAATAAATAATCCTGAACTCGATTTCCAAGCCATCATTAACTTGACATCGCCAAAATCTTCCAGAAAAAAATCAAATGAAAATCCCTTTTGACAACACATCATAACTAAGCAGTGCAATAATAATAAATCCAACTCTTTGCACTCCAAAACAAGCAGGCTGACAGTGCCGAGTGAAAGGTTTTGCTTCCAGAGTTGAACAGTCCAGCTGAATGAGCACTCAGTACACAGAGATGCAAAAGCCTTTTATTCCCCTTTGCATAGTAACTAGCAGCTTTTAATGTATTTGAAAAATAAACACTATAAGTTACATTTCCTACAAACATTTTTTCTAGGTTAAAGAATAATTAATAATAATAAAATAAAATAATGTAACATCTGCCATCTGTAAGAAATCAGAACCAGGAATCAGGAAAACATTTCACCGGGAGACAATTTAAAGAGGTAAACAAACAATCAAAGCAGCTGGATCCTCCAAACCCAGTCTGTCAGAACTCATTGCTCTTCACAAGCAAGACACAATGGGGAACATGTGCTGCCTCGCAATCACAGAATGCACTTCCTGAGTCTGAATAACATGCACAGGTGTCAGTCTCAGTTTGTCATGTGTGCAAGTAGGGCATCATACCCATCGCTCAGTGTGCTGATTGAATAATGGTCCCTCTGTTAATGCAGGATGTTACTTCAACCACAAGAACACTTCTTGAAGATACTGTATACAGTAACCCGCTACGGCAAGATGATTACAAACGTTGGCTCTTCACATTATGGTTTTTGCAGTGTCTGTATGATTGTTTTGTATTAAAATGTTAATAAGTAATATTAAAGTTTTAATTAGGTTCAGGTTTCCCCTTGAGCTGCCCACTCCCTCCATCACCATTTACAATTAAATCTTCCTGCCACTTACAGTACAAATATGCTGGTGGAACTGACCAGACTGAAGGGCAGAAAAACAAATATTAAAGTGTGTTCACATACTGTAGGTGAAAGAGACTGATCAAAACTTTGTAGGTAGATATTTTTTAAAGGTTATGATGAACAATGTGTGATAGGCAATAATATATAGACACATCACATTAATTTGTACTTGTACATATGCATGCATACAAACACCAATTTGTCATTGACAAACATATCTGAAATCAATGTTTACTTGTTTAAGTCACTTGTAATCACTGCAAATGAAAACTAAGAGATGATCTGCATAATGGAATTAGCCATTTTACATAAAATGCTTAAGTCGGTGAGGAATCTGTGGAGCTGTGTCACAGCTTGTTGTCTGAAGCTCCAGCATGTTCCAGGCCATGAGCACTGTCACTGCAGAGCAGTCTGTGTCAATCACAGCCCTTAATTCAATCACTAGCTAATTCGGACATGTCACATATGTTAAACACAATGGCTTACAATGACTGCAGGACATGCTTGTGATTAATGGTCTCCAGCACTATCCTGGTGCTGACATACCCACTGTGACATGCGGATGAGCACCACTGTGAGTAATAAAGCTGTTATAAACAGACGCACAGGTACCAGCAATGGCACAGTTCTTGGCCCTGTGGATGGTGCAGATTTAACTAAGCCTGACATGGGGGAGCCTCTGTAAAGTTCACAGAAACACAGCGGATTATAGCATTTACTCTCAACCTCATCTGCCACACCAATTCTGGACAAGTGTTAAGAGGCTGTAATATTCAGCATTTTGCAGCTCTGGAATTCTAAAACCCATGGTTTAGCATTTATTCCGATCCTTACAGTAGCTACAGTATGTGCACAAATAGATAATATTTACATATATGCATACATAAAAAGATTCAACAGAGATTATAATATAAGTATAGTATGAATATAAATATTTGGATAAGGAACACATTCACCCTGAATTCTGCATCCCAACCCTTTTTTTCTCACTACACTATTACTGCACACAGCATATATTCATATAATGCCCTTTCCCATCAATAGCATGGGGCATGCTCACCTGGTGGTGCTGAACCCGTTTGACGTTAGCTGTGAAGTCACAGTACAGCTGGAACTTGTCGATGTCTTTCGGCTTGCCCGCTGTCGCGTCCTTCTGCTCTTTCTCCTTCAGCGCCGCTTTCGAAACAGTCGAATGAATGGTTATGGCGCTCTGATCACATCTGCAAGGGAAAGCCAAGAAGCTTTTTACAATTTCACAAATTAACCCAAGCAAAAGCAATTAACATTGAACTGTGTAGTCTTCAGGATTCTGTTACTGTACCATTAGCTGCATAAAAAAGGATATGCAATGGAAAGTGCTGGTAACGCAACACCTACAACAAAGGCAATGGAAAGAAATATTAATTTCTTACTGTACGTACAGATTGATACGAAGAGAGTGGGGTTTCAGTCCACTGGGTTCAGGCTTTATTATTTTTTTGGTGCCAATATAGTGTAAAGGTTATATCCTACTACACAGACACGGGCTACAGTTAATTTTAATGACATCCATTTTTTACACTGAGCAATTAGTGAACGGGTTAAGGGGTCCAACACCTTCTCACTGTTTTTCATCACTGTGTGGAGGTGATCAGCCAAGTTCCACAGCATGCTGCCACCTCCTACTGATTTCATCCCAACCTGCCTTTCGATTACTCAATTGATGTCTTTGCTTTAATGGTCAGAAGAACCATTTTCCCTCACTTATCATCACTACAAACCCTACGGGACTGCAGGCCCCTGAAAGACCATGCTAATTGTCCCTGAACATCAGAACGTGGCGGCCTCCTTGAGCTCGCTGTGGCCCAGCCCCACGCCGGAGAGGCCCAGAGGAACGGGACACGTACACTCCCCGCACGAACTCCAGCGTCTGCTTGTCCTTCGCTACCATATCTGCCAGGATCTGCTGCACTCCTGTCTCCACTTCTGCTAATGTGGAAAGACCTGGAGAACAAAAGAGGAATACTTGGGACATGCCGGGTGCTCCACCAGAAAGGAAGAAGAAGAGTTAACCCTAATATGCTTTGCACAGCACTGATGTTTCTCTCCAGTTTGGTTGTAAACTGCTTCTTAACTGCCAGCTATTAGCAACAGTTTAGCAGTTTAGCTCCATAGCTGCTTCCCACGTTCTCACTATATTTGTGGTTCAAATAAAGCATGACAATAAATAACCCATAACAATGTTCAATAATAAATATCCCACTATTACTGAGCCAAAAACTCTGTAGCACAGACCACTTACCTCATATGAGTAATGGAAACAAACATGAGTATTAAAGAATATTCATGTAATAGCATGATTAATTCAGGATTTATAAAACAGGATAAACTTCACACAATCTTGTTCCCTCCCATAACTAATGACTGTTTTATTTCCTAATACAAAAAAGTTCTCAATACGATGTGTGCTTTTTGTTGCTAGAAAAACAACGTGTTCCTGTCATAGAGATTATGAAAAGTACATAATGTTATTTAAGGTGCACTACTGCCCTCTACAGTTTAGATAATAAATGTTTGGAAATAATTCAATTTCAAATTTAGCAATTTATCTATAGATTTATCTTTTATAGATTTAGCAATCATTTATAATGTATTTTTATGGTATATGATATAAACATTATTGTGAAATGACCTGAAACAGTCTGAGATAAGAAGTGGTTTTGTGTGCAACTGTTCATCAAATAATGAAGCTCCTCTTAAGGTAGGAACAGTTTTAACAACAGGATCAACTTAAAATGCTTTGGTCTCCAAAACTAGAATTGTGAAATATTTATGTGACACTTTCGTGTTATTTTCTCAGAAGGAAAAGACAGCTTGGAAACTGTGGTCACTGTCTGAAGCACGGGCTCAGACTGAGGCTGCCATGAGGAAGAAGCATGCAGAGCAGTACCTTCAGTCTGCGGTTTGACCCAGCTGTGCAGATCCAGAGCTTGGGGGTTTTGCAGGAGGGTCATGACTGCAGGCTCAAGGCCCAGCTCCCTTGCTCGCCGAGCCTTCGACAGCTTACTGCCTTTCTTGTAAGGCGCATACTAATTAAACGACAAACATAACAAGGGATAGTCTCCATGCAAGCTGCGGAAAGAGGTGTACAGACTTTCACCAGAAGACAGCCTGGAAACAGCTGACCGGTGAAACAGCAGCATGTGTCTATGTGGTGTCCACAATGCATACCACAGCTTGCAAACTATAGAGCCTCTTCATATTGGATATGCCATAGGTGAAGCCACACAGTCGGATATGGCTAAATCATTATGTGCCATAGCATTCTAATTTTTAGAAATATTTCTTTTCAAAAACTGCCCAATTCTACGCATGATGTACACCTATTAAAAGCTTACATTTTAATTTCTAAAGTGATTTGTTCACTTATCAACAGCCCATATATGATATATTTTAATTCTATAAGATGGCAAAATGAACCGGTAACTTTTGCAAGAGAAAGCTGGATGTGGACAGCACATAGGCCTACTGCCATACTAAAACTGATCATTGCTCATAACCCCCTTGAGCAATTCTCTTTGTTTTAGGAAATTCTGCTTCATGCCAAATCTGACTACTGTGGAAGGCAGAAGTTTTTTGGTCATCAGGCTAACCTGGAAATGCCTGTCTAGACAGACACTGTGAACAGTGACTCAAAAACAACCCCCTTGATTCACAGTATGCCAAATTCTAAATCTTACTTTTGGACAGGTGTGGATATTATTTTCATCTGGCAAAAGGATATTCTTCCTCTAGTGCAGCAATCTGCATTGATCATTATGATTGCAGAATGGTCAGGGTTTATGAAGACTGTTGATCATTTAACAGAGCCACTTCACTCACCACATGATCTAGCTCATCTGTGGTTTTACAGTTTCTCACAACTTCTTCCAGACTGCTGCTTAGAACTCCCTCCTTCTTCAGAGCCTGTGTGATAGAGTGAGCTTTCTTTGCAACGTGTCTTAAAAGAAAAAAGCAAAATGAAAGATTTTAGTCAGATTTCTTTTTTTAATTTAGGACATTTTTGTCAAAAGAACACCTGCAGTTCTGCACGTTTCTCTTAATTACCCAAAATAATTCCCAGCCCAGACCCTCAAGAAACTCATGACTGTCATAGCTTACCGCAGCTCCTCCAAAACCAGCTGAACATCTCTGACTGCGTCCGCATCCATGTGGTTGATCATCTCCTTCCTGTAGCGGACAATGAAGGGGATGGTGTTCTCTTCATTGAAGAGAGACACAATATTGGCACACACCCATTCTTCCACCACAGTCATCTCCGAGAGAACCTGTACACCGCAAGCACAACACAGCATCTCAACAAACAGTCTCTTTCAAGGGCCAGCTGCAAGTTCACAATGCCATAATCATAGCCTTACTGCCTCAATCATAGGTTTTATGGAAAAACTATTACTCTAGCAATAAGCCTTCCATTTTAAGAGATGGAATATTTCAGGACACAGACAAAAGGTACTGAATCTATGTGATTAAAAAAATAAGTACCCCTTTGCTTAAAACATAAACATAAAGTGGATGTGCATTTAAAACTGAGATCAGGAAGCACTTCTTTATGCAAGGGGTTGTAAATAGAACATGTTACCCAATCAAGTTGTAGAAGCAGATACCATGTCTGCTTTCAAGAATCACCTGGATGACTCTTGAGTCAAATCATTCCAAACAGATGTAGATGGATTAAATAACCTCCTTTCATTTCAAACCATTATTTCCCATAATGGAGAATAGATAATAGATATCTAGACAATGGAAAAACTATAACCAGAGTGTTAGCAATCTGTGTATTCTTTTACAGGACAGTGCAAACAACTTTATCAGATCATAAACATACCTTCACTATATCCCAATTCATCTGCAGATCCTCCACTTGGCCTTTTCTCTGAACGGGATGTTTTACAGGTTTTCCCTGAGGACAGTCGCTGGTTTTGATCTTCTTCACGGCGGGCTCGTTGAAAGTGTAATCCTCCTCTGGCGGCTCCTCCTTCTTCATCCTGGGCAGGTGGTGACTCGAGGAGGGCTCCTCTGAGGGATATCCCAAAGGGGGCACTGGCTCTCCCTGCTGCTCCGTCCCCTGTCCTGCTGTAGTCTTATCCTCTCTGTCCCCAGTGCTCCCCAGCTGCTTGGTGTCATTGCAGAGCCCATCCGCCGCAGGGAATGACAGCCTCTGTAATAATGGAGGAGAATTCATAACTCAGCTGCAGACGAAAGGGGCAGAACTCTGCTTTGCAGGGTAAGCAGATGTTTAGATAACTGTGATCAGGCTACAGGATTCTGTAAGAATTCTAAAGAATATAGCGTTTTTCTGGACACTCCCTTCCACCACCACCAATGTGCAGCCCCACCTGGATGATGCAACGGCAGCCATAGTGCACCAGAACACTTCCCACACATCAGCTCTCAGTGGGGAGAACAGAGTGATGAAGCCAATTCATAGATGGAGATTATTAGGAGGCCATGATTGGTAAAGGCCAATGGGAAATTTGGCCAGGACGACAGGGTAACACCCCTACTCTTTTTGAGAAACACCCTGGGATTTTTAGTTGGGACCTCAGTTTTACGAAGTCCAAAGGACAATGCCTTTTTATAGTATAGTGACCCCGTCACTATACTGGGACATTAGGACCCACACAGACTGTGGGGTGAGCGCCCCCTACTGGCCCCACTAACACCTCTTCCAGCACCAGCCTTAGTTTTTCCCAGCAGGTCTCCCATCCAGGTACTGACCAGGCTCACACCTGCTGAGCTTCAGTGGGCTGCCAGTTGTGAGTTGCAGCTGCAAGTAAGAGGACTAACTCTACATATAGAAAGGGCGCCACACTACTCAGCAACCAACAGGCGTCTAGTGGACAATTTAATGTTTTTTACTTTTAGCCACCATTTAAAAAGAATACTACACATTCTATTAAATTATTCAGGAGCACATGTTTCTGAATTATGATCATTGCTGGTTCACTATGCCCTGACATCATCAGCCACCTTTCCTCCCCCAAAACTACCAGAGCTTTGAAGGCAGCTCAATTATACCTCTGGCTAAAATCAGACACCTCGAACAACTGAGACTCACACCAGCAGCAGAGGCTAATTCTGTGACACTTTAGAAAGGTGAATCCTGACAAACTTTTAAAAATGACAACTTTTAATTCTACTTGCTATGGAGTACCACTAATTATTGCTGATTCTTTACAGTTTCCTGAAGGAACCATTTTCAAACTCCATAGCTATTTCGTTCACTTCAAAGGGCGGACTAGATGGCGAGCCACTGAACACCCACAAAGCAAAATTAACCCATCATCTGTAGCTCAGCCCATCTTTTGTTTAATGTCTTTTATCTGCATTCTAGTAAGAGTTTTTATTGTGTCTTGATACATTTTCATTTCACTCCAGATTTTTTCTCCCACCTCTTCTTTCACTTTCACCTCCTCAGCCAGGGCTAAATTCTGCTTTTTTGTCCTTGGAGCTCTTTGCTTTTTCTCGGCTGTCTTCCTGGGGGGTTTCTGTTTAGGCACCCGTGGTTTGGAAGCCTTTTTCACGGCAGGCTTCGCTTTCTTTTCTTTCGCCTTGCTCTGCGGTTGCCATTCATCTTCTTCTTCTTCACTCTCTTCTTCAGGTTCCGAAGAGCTACAGTAAGAATATAAAAGAGACAGCAGACTATCACTGGATTTTAAGCTGATAAAGACCCGTTTTAAACTAGCTGAGTGGGGATAATATATTGCGATGTTCTTACACCGCACAAGGCTGCTGCTGGTGTTTCATTCTGATCACAGCTGATTGATCTGAACTTCTATCTCACATAATTTGGTCGCCTTTTTCTGTTAATGTATTTTAAATATATTTGATATGTATTAAAATGTACATCTGCATAGCTATTCAGACGTTTTGCATAGTCTTTATAATGGATAAATACAATTTTGGATGTTGAGTCCTGGGTTCAGTTCTTGGCTGGGACACTGTCTGTGCGGAGTCTGCATGTTCTCCTATATTGGCATAGTTTTTTCTCCCGCATTCCAGAGACATGTTGGCTAGGTTAACTGGTATCACCAAAACTGTGCCCGTGCGCTTGTGTAAGCAAGCCCTGGCATCTGCAAGAAGGTCGAGGATTGCATGACCCCTGCCAGGCTTACTGGATGGACGATAAAAATAAAGTCACGACCTCGTGGATTGTTATAGACCAAAAATTATAGTGCAGGATGGCCGAGCTAACAATTTGAGCTAAAAATAAAAAAGAGAAGAATAAATACCCTGGGTGATGAGGTATTGTTTTAATTCATCTTGCAAGAGGAATGCAAGAATGCCATGTGGAGAGCTGAAATGAGAACTACATTGCTGCTTCAGGTTATGAAATGGTTTTCAGATGACCGCAGAATGCACGATAGAAGAACTACTGTATCAGGGAAAAGTCGCACCGTTGAGTGGAAGAATCATTTCTGCTCTTTTCCAAATAATGACAAAAATGAAAATCCAGGCATAGGTATTAATGCTACCAGTATATTACAGTTTTTTTTCCTAGTATAATGCCTGCACTAAAAAAGACAACAGTAAATAAGAAACATTTGCATAAATGTATTTATAACGTTGATAAAATCAAAATAAAGTTTACAGTTAATAAAAAATTGCTCTTACAAAATACTATTATTGTAGTTATTATTTATTCTTGTTATACTATTTTTTTATTATTATATAAAAACATTTTAACCACTGATATGATGACAAAAATTAAACTTAAGGAGCTTAGCCTGGAGCTCAAACAGTTCTGGAAGCAGAGTGTATTTCTAGGTATTAGAGAGTATGATATTATCTCAATTGTTCAGATGCTTTTTTAGGAGGTATACGCACTTACTGTGTGAGTCAGAAATTTATGGCAGAAGCTTTGCAACACTGAATTCAAACTCACTAATCCACACATACCACATGCATGTCGTCGCCAGCCTGAAACTATGATGAGACTTAAGATCGATATAAACTAGTTCAATGCTAGAAAAATCACATTGTAAAACAATGATATTTACTCACAGGTTATCAGCCCCCACATCCAAATCATCTTCTCCTTGCTTTTTGCAAACCTGCACTCGAGTTCTTCTCATCATCTGTAAACCAGAAGCACAGATCAATTATTTTTTTAGTAGACTTTCATACAGTACATAGTTCATTTAAGGAGGATCATTCAGATTAGAGTGTTCATGATTCTGTTTAGTACATATGAAATGCAAAAAGAATTTGTTCCATATCAGTCTGCGCACCAAAGAAGTGACTGGGATTCAAATGAAAAGGTAGGCAGGACTCAAGCGAGTGACAACTTAAGTTCAGATCCCCTTGCAACATTTCACAAATTATATTGCCTTATCTTGCTAGCATGGCACCCACAGAGCCATGACTGTAGGCTAGACCACATAAACTGGAAAACTGTGTTGCTAACAGAAATGACAACGTAACCACAATGTAAAGGTTTCAACTATCATCCAAAGCATCAAAGTGGAGTTTTGGCATAATTTGGTTTCACTGAACAAGGTTATGCCAACAGGAATTCCCAGACTCACAACTGTATGCTGTTGGTGTTTCCTTATCATTCTAACACCCTTTCAATTCCAAGGACCACCAGTGACAACTTCCCCATTTTAAAAGATATCCCTTGCACCCTCTTCCCTGATCGCTCCATCATCTCATATTGCCACCTACGCTGCTCAGCATTCTTGTTCACAGCTCTCTTAACCGCCCAGAGCAAGCGGACCCGCTGCATCACCTGTAAATACACAGTACTGTATGTCCAATACAACACACAGCCAACGCTACTTCGGACGGTGTTGTGTCACGCCAAAGGACATCATGTATTTCCAGCAACTTTTTATACTGCATCTCATTTAGAAAGTGCCCAGACATTTATATTGGCGAGAGGGGAAGAAGACAGACGGTTACAGGGAACATGTCAGAGCTGTGAGGATCAGAGATATCTCCAAACCGATAGCTCCCCACTACCCCTGATGGCCATGATCTTTCAATCTGAACTGCATTGTAACAAATGGCTTAAGTAGTAAAGCCCCCTTATTCCTGGAGCAGTTATATACGCAATTCTTTGAACACAGAGATTTAAAGAGCTGTAACAAATATCGATGCATAAGCAATACATTAAACATCTGGTTACCATAAACATGCGTAGCAAAGAAACTTGCATTTAGCCATATAAATGAACTGAAACCAAAGCCTATTTTACAATGACCCGTAAAACGGGACTAAACGTTTTTTAAGACAGGGCCTTTAAATGGAGCAATCTGGGCAAAATACTTTTCTCAAAGATGCAACTACAGTGCCCTTTACTGGGTCTGAACCCAGGTTCGGAGTCATAACTACTACTCTACAGTACAATGCTGCTGTGACGAATATCCTCCCAGCAGTGACTGCAATGTTTGTGCTATCTTCTAGTCGTTTACATTACGGGCTTTGTTTTAAAGCACGTCTACGTGCATTTCACTAGTCGTTGAGACCATGAAGGCTGCAATGAAGCACTCATTGACCGATCAGCTTTTACCACTTCAAAGCTCTCTGCGTAATAGCCCCCGAGGGTTTAAAGAAAGAACGCGAGGTTACCCATTCAAATAAACAAAATAAGCATCCTCAAGTCAGGGGCAAACATAAATCCAGCCGGCTACGTGGCATACGGGGCTGTGTACTGGAATAATAACGGTACGCTTAACCCCGCCAGTCTTGAGATTTATAACGTGCAACACAACAGCGTCCAAACGTTTTCTGACAGCGGGTTGATAATGCAGCGGAGCACATCCAGCGTCCGAATTCAAGGCGTTCACGGGAGGGGGGAAAGTTAATAGACATGACAGATTTCTTTTCCAGTGCAAAATAATCGGCATTTGTGGAATAAACAGGCTGTTAACTTAATTAAAACCATACCAGGGGCATACTATTTTACTCACTTTTACTGTAATCCAGCAATGCGCCGTTTAGGTAGAGTACACAGAGCGATCTACACGCGGAAAACCATTCAAACCCGAGCCAGACAGCCATCCCCTTCCGCAAACAGAGGAAAGGGTTTCTTCCAACTGTATTCAGCTTAAACTTCACCTATCTTACCACGATGTCTCTGTGCCGTGAAACATTTGTCTTTGTATTTTTTAAATGTATTTAAGCATTTTGACACATTTTAACGAACAATTCCGGACACCGTTGACGGAAGAAAAACGATTTTCCCAAAGAGATCAACCGAAACTCAGTTTTTCGAATGGTTCGCTCCAAGGGAGACCCTTCTCCGTTTAAAGGGCCAGAAGCAGTTTCCTTTGCCGCAGAAAAAGTCATGAAAAAGAAACATCACAAAGAGTGACAAAGAAACGGTGTATAAAATGAAACTGTAAAACTGTAAAAGAGTGTTTAAAAATCATTTGGATCAGGACACTTGGGGCAAATCAATCCGTTTCGGCTGCGAAGAAAAGGATCGTTGATTTTGGTAATCCATGATTATGACAGCAGCAACTTGAATTTCAATTAGAAACGATTAGATTGGCAATTTAGTTTTCACATCATCTCCCATCCATGCATGTATTGTTTTTTTAACATGAAAGGGGCGCTGTACTAAGCTTAGTTAAACTTTTTACGCTTCTGAACGGATGCTTTAGCAGACTTACAGTGATTTCCAACTATACGTAGACTAGTCTAATCAAACAAGATTTGATTCAAACTCACTTCTCCTGCCGCTAAAACCTACTTATTTAATCATATTATACTGTAAATCAATAATGAAAGTGAAACAGAATACGTTAGATTTTGGTGGCATTACAAATGCTCCAGTATTTAATATCTAAATACAACAATTTAATGGACATTAAAAACTTGAAAGATGTGAATTACATGGTAATATTAGGTCGTGGATTTAATGTATGTTTTGTACAAATACTGTACAGGTATTAGCACAGAAGGTAGAGGCGTCAGAAAATGATGAGTGATGAGATGGTAAGGTGATTAAAATGTTTTCATAACGGAAAAGAAGCTGTGGGCCGTAAGAAATAACGGTGCCATCACAGAAATGAAATAATATAAAATAATTCACCATAACAGATTAATCTAAAAAGTACAAATATTTTGGTAAAACAAGTTTTAAAAACACAACTTAAATATGTAGAACATAACCACGTTACACCTATTTGCTGTTTGTTCTTAAAACAAATATTGCTTTTATAGAATAAACGCAAGAACATACATGGTAACTTTTGGACAAGAAAATAAAATATGATTGATGCACCCAGGTACTACGCGCAGGGTAAAACAAGTTTTAAAAACACAACTTAAATAAATATATAGAACATAACCACATATTACACCTATTTGCTGTTTGTTATTAAAACAAATATTGCTTTTATAGAATAAACGCAGGAACATACATGGTAACATTTGCACAAGAAAATAAAATATTATTGATGCAACCAGGTACTACGCGAAGGGAAAATTTCCACTTGCTCCGTCTGTGAACACCGCAAGTTATTCTTTAACAAGACAGACTACCTACACAGGATGGCGCCAGAACTCAATTTAGATCCCCAGAATAAATACTGTACTGGAAACGGTGATACATTTTGGATTTCTTACGCAAAAAGATGTGAAACGTATACATTGCCTCTTTTAATTTGATTCATTATATTAATTCATTAGAAAAAGAGTTATGTCAGCTAAGGAGCAAGATTATCGCTCCCGAAAAATGATCCAGTATTAAGGTACCACCTGTAAACCAATAGTTTTGCAATAGTAAAACACACTATTTAAAAAAAATCTAACTGGATTCTATCATAAATAAACACAACAAACCGAGCACTTGAAAGGACTCCTGATTCGTTCAATTTAATAATACGCAAGTTAAATTGCTCGTAATATTCAGATTGGATTTATTTCTTTCAAAATGTACGGTATATTCTGTATTCTTCATCACAGTTATGTCCGAAAGGGGGTTTACAAAGAAAAGGTCATTAAAAGAAATTTTAAAAAAATATATTTCTCGTGTGTCTTTACTGGGCGTCGTATCTCTATTTTTTTTCTAAGCAGTTATTTCTGTAAAAAAGAACAGGAAGCTATGCTTATTCTTGCCCGGAAACTTCACTAGCGCAAAAAGTGGATTGCAATAGCATATTACTTTTAACAATGATGCTAGCAATCTTTAAGGGTTGTTTTGCAGCGTGTCTGTGTAGCTGTTGGTGCCGTAACCGCAAAAAAAAACAAAAACAAACAACAAATCCGCAATTGCATTTTGGAGCAAGAGAGGTGCCCGATTCCTCTCGAGTTTACAAGAGCCCACGGCCGTCTCACCATCCCGACAGAGTGAGACGCGTTAAGCTTTCAGCGCTCACTGCTCCACAACGCAACGCAGCCTCGCCACTCCCCCGCTCGTGGGGGATGAAAGCCTGTTCAATCGCGTTCACATCCCGGATCCCATCCCGACCCCGTCGCGAAGCGCAGACTGCTTGACAGTCCCCTTGTGCTCCAGCTTGCCTGCACTCCCCCATCTGGTACAGAAGAGGCTCGGCGCGGCTCTGAGAAACTGACGTGTTTTGCGCATTTCCTGCATTAGCGTTATAGAAAAAAAAAGGAGGTACTGTGGGTTGCAGGAAACCGACAGCAGCAACAGCAAGAGAGCAGCCTGAGAGCTGCAGAAGCACACAGACCCGAAAAACCACAAACCAGGGGCTGCTACTATGAATTTTTAAAGGGTATCCACAGCCAGAGGTCAAGAAAGACGTCCCAATGTGCCGTGAGCAAACTGGATCCCTTTCCTCTCCCTCTGATAAGAGGAAAACGAATACTTTAGACCCCAAGCGATGCTGAAGAGCTCCTGCTTTGGTTTATTTTTCTCAAGGGCTGTGAAAGAAGAGATTGGGTGTTTTGCTCCATGGTAGTATTTCTTTTTCTGTTGTGTTTGTGTGTTTAACACAGGAGGATCCACAGCAAAAGCACGCTGTTCTGAAGGAAGGAAATCCCTTTTTTTCCCCCAGCTACCAAATGTTTGTTTTCAACGCGAAACCAAAACGGTTGAAAAAAACAAGACAATTTACACAGGACCCGACAGGACCGTTTTTGGGAGCACTGCTTTGCATCCGATTTGTATGTGTGATAGAGTGAAACGGGACTGCTGTTTTTCCGTTATATGCAAGGCAAGATTCATACATATTCACTGGGTGTCGCACGAGCAAAAGGGAAAAAAACTGCATTCATTTGTTTCTTCTCCAGCGAAGGCAACTGATACTAAAATATATTTAATTATTTATCACCCATTGAATTGGCAAGAATTACGCATCCTTTAAAATAACTAACCAATTCCAATCGAATAGTGAAACCATCATCATCATGGTGGTTTTTAATGGGTTATTGAAGATTAAGATCTGTGAGGCTCTGGACCTTAAGCCTACTCCATGGT
The DNA here is from genome assembly GCF_059453375.1 of Lepisosteus platostomus. Taxonomy (NCBI): domain Eukaryota; kingdom Metazoa; phylum Chordata; class Actinopteri; order Semionotiformes; family Lepisosteidae; genus Lepisosteus; species Lepisosteus platostomus. Next base: position 17,890,454 of record NC_142627.1, on the reverse strand, counting down.
CACTGAGGCACGCTGTCGGACCGAGGACCCAGACATTCCTTCTGGATACCTATATAGCCTTGAACGTGGACGATTCGCGAGTGGGACAGACGTCCACCAAGCAGAAGACCAACAGCCCAGCCTGGAATGACGAGTTCGTCACCGAGGTCCGAGACGGCAGGAAAATCGAGTTGGCCGTCTTTCACGATGCACCTATTGGATACGATGATTTTGTGGCTAACTGCATTATCCAGTTTGAGGACCTGCTGCAAAACGGCAGCCGGCACTTCGAGGACTGGGTATGTTTTATCGAAGTTTCAGTGCTTTTGATTGGAGATACATTCTTCCTTCACTGTTTAGCGTACACCATTGTATTTACATGTATTTTTCTCTTCAATTCCTACCTGAAACTCAGGGTAGTTCTGTAAATCGTGTGATCAACCTGCTGTGTATGGCCATGGCACCACCAACTGTAAGACGTGCTCGTCTTTGTTAACTTTATATTTGCTCATAACACTCAGTTTGAGAATAATAGTTGACTGTCAGGAATGCGCCCCACCTTTCATCCACAAAAGTATTTTGTCTTTCAGGGCACTTTCCTGGAAACGTTGTTATTCTCTTTAAACGACATATTTGCCACTAATTTCGTTGCACCCGACTGGCTGGAAGGCTTATTATAAATATTCTGTCCTCCGAAGTATGTAATTTGAACATCACCGTACTGGTCTGAGCGCACAGCAATTGTGGCGTCTTATGTAAGAACAGACACCACGCAGTCATGCGGTATTATACTTCTGATCTCACAGCAAGAGACCCAAGTATTGATGCTGATCGTAAAACTGCCAAATTGACTGTCAGACCGCCCCCTTCAAACTAATGGCCCTTTTCACAGTTGCGTAATGGGTAACGACCTTGGCAATAGAAAAGACCCAAATGGATATACAGTACAGTACACAGCTGGGGTAGCCTCTCATACACGTCCCGAAACACATCCGAACCTTAATACAACCGTGATCTGGAGAACCCAAAGTTTCCCAAGTACACAAACACCCCGCAAGACTGATGATGAATTCATGTCGTTCTGGTGAATACTAAAAAAAAAAAAGTTTTAGATCCCTTTCAATATTTCATTCATTCTAGCATTTGCTCCCCAAATCACAGTTAATCCAAAGAGGATAATTGTTTTGATTTGATAGATTTCCACTGAACTAAACATTTCGACTAAACGTTTGTTATCAGTGTGTCCAATCTGTATCAGAAATGTTCGTTTCAAGATAAGATGTGATGGCCTTGGAGTACAGTACGTTATTTACTGCAGCAGCCTCTAAACCACGCTTTTATACGCATGTTTACACACTGATAATGATACGGAGAAAAAATGAAATATGAATCTGCTTTTGTACATAGGATGGACATACAGTACCAATTAGTAAAATATAGGTTGAGTAAAGTGCCTACTGAACTAATGCACACAATGAAGAATGGGAGTGCTGCCTTGTTTAGGGTTGTGTGTTAGCTCACAACACTTGAGTACTGCCCAAAGTAATGTAAAAGCTCATGCCCAACTAATGCAGATAAGTTTGATTTTAAAGCTTCTGATTGGAATGGTGACATCATATTAAATTTAGGGCCTATTCCATAAATCATATAGTGTGGTCTCTGACCTGAGCCAAGGTACAAATAGTTACAGCGTAACGTTATGCCTTACAGACAGGCTGAGTGCATTACACCATCCTAATGGAATGATTGTTGTTTAAATGAGCACAGCGGAAGATACTATGTTAAAAGTGTCAGTCTGAGTGAAAGCATTGAAACAAAAGCAATCTGAATATACAGTATGGAATACAATCTTATCTGGTGCATCTATGAAACAAGGTCACGGTTGCTAGTGTTTATTGGACAACTGCAGATAATGCCTTATGTAGTCACAATAGGTGCAGAAACATGTTCCCAATGTGTGTTGGGTTGAAGATGACAGGAAAAACTAGTTTTGATAGTTTTAGAAATGAGGGACAGTGATAAACACTTGCTTGCCATGCAAGAGGAAAGGTGACTGAATTTATTACCGAGCTGTAAAACTAAAGCTTGACTCTCAATTTGCTTGGATTACTTTTGTTTTAATTTTTTAGTTCTGAAAAATGTGTCGAGATGATAAAAATCAGAATCTTGTATGAAGCCCGTGATAGGCTATCACGCTCGCGCTGTGCCAAGCCACAACGTGGAGAATCAGTGGGCCTATCTGCCTTGTCTAACACAGTCCCCACATGACCATTGCAGGGTGCGCCCATGGAGCCAGTTCAGACATGCCAGTTAACCATGCCAGCTTGTCTTTGGAAGGTAGGAGGAAAATAGTCCACCTGGAAGAGAACTCCAGGGTAGAATATATGCAGTCTACACACAAGCTGCCTTAGTCTAGAATTGAGCCAAGGACTCAAGCACTGCGAGGCAGCAACATTAGCCATGTCACCTTGCTGCCTCATAAAACCGAGCTTTTGCTTTTTGCTTAGGTAGTTTCGGAAGGTTTCCAGCTGTCGTATAGGGTCGAAAAATGTGGATAAAGCATTGGGCTGGAGCAAATCGCTTTGAAAGTGGCCTCATATGTTTGTTAGGCATGTGTCTGCAGTATTCATATTTCCATTTTTTTGCAGAGGAGACATATGCAGATTAATTACACCTCACTCTTGTGCAGGCTGACAGCAGGCCCATCAGGTGGAATCACGGAAGAAGGAGACCTTTTCCGACTCCTAGTGGCAGGGGGGCGCCTGTCTGTCACTGCAACCAAAGCAAGCGAGAGTTCGGCGTTCCAGTATACCCTGTCCACAGGGGTCTCACATCATCCTCTCCTTGGTTGTTTTTATCCGTCAGATGTCCACGTTTTGAAACACGTTTGTGTAGATACCAATGCTGTATTAAAATCTGATCTTAATTCTGAATTACCGTGCAGTAGAATTTAGCCCCACCGCCCCAGGGGATGGGTCGGTTTGCGGAGTTCGGGCCCGGATGGTCAGGCTGTGCTCCTTCAGAGAAAACCGTGCAGTACAGAGTGGCTTCACTAACGTTAAGTGCAGACACTCCTGCCACAGCTGCCAAGGAGCCTTAAATGGACATTATGTAATGGTGAAGTGATTCAGCAGTGGCCTTTTCTGATTCTTATTACTCAGGGTTATTGGAAATTGTAGTGCTGCTCTGACAGCGATTGTCATTTATTTGTCTTTCTTTATATCGTGGAATTGCTGTAACTTGGATGAGCCTGATCAATTAGATGATGTAAGGAACATGGAACAGGTTATTTATAGAATTGCTTCCTGGCAGTTATAGATAATATCAGTTATGGTGGTAATTATTTATTTTTTAATCCATGGAGCAATGTAAAGTACAGCACTTAAGATTTAATTTTAGAAGGAGTAACAGTCCTTCTTAATGAGATTATTTGCTTGGAAGTGTAAACATTATTACTGTGTATGACACAACATAGAAAACAATTTATGAAACAGCATTGAGAATCTGAACTGTATAAGTAACACCCACATTACTGATTTTTGGAATGAAATGCAATTCCTTTCTTTCTGCAGCAATAGTTTTTTCAATAATTAATGCCATCCACTTGATCTCTGCTATTTTGTCTTATTTTAGAATGCCATTAGCTGTTGTTTGTGGTATTAATCTGAGTTCATTTTCATCAGCGATTGAACCCTTATCAATTTCCACTATCTTACCTAATTAATTCAGTTACTGAAGTGTTAGCCTGTTGCCTTGGGACCATGTCTCTGGCCTGCCCAGAATGAATTCTTTCTTTCCCTTTTTTTTCCTGTATGAACTTCCATTGGCAAACTTAGTTGACATTTTGCTGCTTTGTCTTTCCTGGGAATAGTTGTCGGTTTTGGCAGCAAAGTCAGATCCATTCTTGCAAAAACATATCTTCAGCAGTACAACCTGAAGACAGATGCTATCTGAACTGAAGCTTCTGCACATTAAAAAAAAAAGAAAAAATAAGAAATTTGACTTTTTAATATTTGTAAAGCTTTAATGTTTTTTCTACAATAGTTGTTGTGTTTTTTCATAGAACTTGAATTAAATTTTGTATCAAAAAGGCTGCTGACTACAATTTCATTTTTGCTCTTAATTTCTAACACAAAGAGAGGAGATAGAAACACATGCTGTGGACATTCTTTGATTGCACTGCTGTCTGTCTTGAGGTATCACCTGGCGTCTCCCTGTGCTTTACTGAATTAGCCTCTGACTAGTCATTAACCTACTCTAAAAGTAGGCCAGCCTTAAGACAGGATCTGCACCAGGCCTGCTACCTCCCTGTCTGCACACCCACTCTGAAAACAGGTAACCCGGCAGAGAAATAAAACTTGGAAAAGACTTTCAATGTTCACCTCTTCCTTTCTGAAATCTGTGTGCTCTGTAGGATACTTCTCCCTCACATTCAAAGTAGAAACTCCCTTGAAATACTTAATGTTGCCCGAATTGCAAAGGCTGGTACTCTGAGATTATATCTTCATATGTTTTCCATAGTCTAGTAGCTTTAATCACTCGGCAGCTTTCTGCCACTCCTGTTGATGACTAACGTAAGACAGTTAAAATGTCAGATGCTTTATTGGCTATGGAAAAATAGCCTAGAGTCATTTGCTGCTTAATTGTACAGGGGACTGACAGATTGCCGTTTTAAACAGCTGGTTGGTGGTGCTTTTTATTTTTTGTAGTTTTCCTTGTGAATGTCACTTTCATAGCAGGTTAATACAAAGTTATATAAGAGTGGATAAACAAAACAACAACATGAAAGACAGTTTTGCAAGCAATTAGGGTAAGTAATAATTCTTCAGGTTTGAATCCTTAAAGTAGAGATATAGCCTGATGCTTTCAAAAACAGTGGCCTGATTTTCCCTTGCAGGATAAGTATTTTTCAGTTTCTCATTTACTGTGGAATTGACACTCAGCCAACAGGAGACCAACTTTTCCTGCTGTGGTTAGGGGTGATTGCTGAGGTCCAGGCTTTATGCTACCATCCTTTGTCAATCACTGTATCTCTTTGATCGTTAGGAGTTGTGTAATGTACGGTAGCCCAGCCCATGAGAACTGTTTCTTTGTGTGGTATGACTCACTGGTGCTGTCTCTACACGCTCTCAAGGAAGCTCATACGGAAGAAAAGGAATGGATGCTTTGACTCTAAATTACTATCAGTTAGCTCTTAAAGGTTGTTCACTATTAAGATATGCTTTGCATTGCCAGAGTGGAGATACAATAGAAGACACAACCTTATTTTTCATTCTTAGGAATTATTTTTTTGTTTTGCTCCTTCTGGTTTAAAAAAATGCTGTGCAAGGATCTACATATAATCTACATTAATCCAAAAACATCCTTTGAAAAAAAGCACTTCCAATTTCAAGTACAGCTCACCCTTTAAAAGCAGATCTGTGTGTGTGCTCGACAGCAGTGTGGATCTGAAATTCCATTTCAAACCTGAGTGGCACTGCCCCGGAGTTCACTGCCCTGGAGATTCTGGGAGTGGAATTTAATTGATGGAAATTGTTGTAAGAGACAAAATGCTACATCCGATTTGCAATTAAAAGGAAAAATGCCTATTTGCTTTTTAAATATTGATTTTTACATGGGAATCCATTTGGTTTAGTTAGATTGTTTACCCTGCCCAAAAATACCTTTCCATTGTACTTATGCGCAATGCAGTTCTATAATACAAGACATTGCCCTTATTTGTTTGTTTTTAATGAAAACAGAAACTGGAAGCAACAGACTGTATGAAATGCGCAGGCAATTAAACCAAAGTAGCTGCAGAGTGTGGAGGAGTACATTATTTTGCTATAAGAACAGCCAAGGTGGTCTTCCAGAGAGTAAGCTCTTGCCCACATCTGTGGGCTGTAACATCCTGCACTCTTCTGCTGTTTGAATTGTACCTGTAAGTTTGTCAGCCTCTGCATTGCCCTGTCACGTTTAATTAAGCTCCCCAGTCTGAAACAGAGGAGTTAACTGTTTATTCTGCATTGCCTCCATATTATTTCTGCTTATAAATATCATGAGCATCTACATCAGGCCCATTCAAATGCACAAGGCCAAACGAGCAGATACTGCCGTGTTTGTGTCTGGTGCTTATTGATGCATGGTGCTGACACTCGTTTATTATCCCTGTGTGAAAGCTGATCATTTTATTAAGAGAGGGCTCTAATTTTCCGCTGTCATTCCATCTGCTCTTAAAGAATGGAGAATCCTCTGGCATTCCCCAAGCAATAGTGCTCAATGAGCAGGTCATCAGAGATCAGGATTGCTGCTGTATGAAAATTCTTTTGTGTGTGCAAATTTAAGTACTTGGGTTCTCATCCAGTTCTCATGACTTTTGAAAATCCATAATTTGTTGTAACATGTAGTATTGAAAAAAACACTATTTCTAAAAACCTAAGTATGCGCGTGAAGCCAAGCAGGATTTTGCTTGCTCTTAAAGTCCTTTTACTCCCCACTCTCCTTTATTGAAGGCATATTTTGCTAATAGCCTGACTTCACTGAAGCACAAGAGTATTCCTTAGGGTCTTAGGCGATAAACACTGAAGGCAGGGTTTTGATGACAGAAGTGCTTGCGCAGGAGCAATTCCATTTATGTGCATTCATGAGAGAGTTTCTCAGACAGCTTGCTGCCAGCCTGAACTGTTTTATTGGCATGCAGTATGAGGGCAAGCTATCAACACAGCTCCTGGCGTCCCCATATCTGTCCTTGGGCGCTGTGTACTGCTGGGAAGGGAGCTGAGGATTGATTGCAGTCAGAGCTACTCTGATAGGGATGCTCTTTCATGGAGTAGATGGCTCTGACCAGAAGCTTGTTTGGCCCATTCAAGGTGTTTCAGTGTTTTTCTCAAGAGTCCAGCTTTTGATTACATTTGAAAACATGCTTGTTGGCTTTCAGTATGTCTTGTTCTTTTGGGATGTGTTGTGTTTGCCTTTTTTCCCCATTCCCCCACACCTCAATGTAGAACACCACTTTATTTTTTAATTGATCACGCTCCCTGTTTGGGATCACCAGTTGCCAATTGCCTCAGCTTACTTCTACTGCACTAGGGGAATAAGGACATTGTACTGTATGCATACTGTATATCCAGCCTTTCCACTTGTCAGAGTCTTTTAATGTCTTAATCCACAGTTCTGTAATGGAGCGTGATCACCTGTTGGAGGAGTGATATGTCTCTCACTGTCAGCACAGAAAACTCACAGATGCCTGGTGCTGTTGTGCTGATGACACTCTGGCTAATTCAAGCCTGCTCAATACTGGCTGCACTTCTTGGCCTCATGCGGCGATTGACCTATCCCACGTTCTGAACCTCATTGACTGGACTACAGGTCTCAACTTGCACTCTGAATGAGTCCCTTTACAGTACATGTTGAGCCACATGAGATTCTCTGTAGCAGCTTCAGTATCATACCAAACATTTTCCCTGAATGCAGTGAGTGGCCTAGAGTAGAGAAAACTACTGCACTCCCCACAGACCCAGAGGTATGGTTAGGAGTGGCACAAAAATGTTGAAAAGTAATACAATTGAGAAACAAATTATACAGAGGTTAATTTGAGCTTCAAAAGAATTACACAAGGAAAAAATATCATTTATATATTATGTGTCTTTTGAGCAGAGCAAATTGATAAATAACCAGTGCCACTTCTGACTCACTGAAAAGGTTGCTGGCCCTGGCAAAGCGGTGGCTCTGTGGCTCAGCATCTGCGCCTGTGCCTGGAAGGTTGCCAGTTCAAATCCTGCGGCCAGCAAAGGAATCCTGCTCCGTTGGGCCCCTGAGCAAGGCCCTTAACCCCAACTGCTCCAGGGGTGCCGTATAAATGGTTGACCCTGCGCCCCGACCCCATGCTTCTCTCTCCCTGTCTGTATGCCTGTGTGTCTCATGGAGAGCAAGCTGGGGTATGTGAAAAGACAAATTCCTAATGCAAGAAATTGTATATGGCCAATAAAGTGATCTTATCTAGGAATTTGGTGATGTGTAAAATGACCACTGGCTCTGCAGGTGGACTTGTCACTGTGTTACATTTTCTCATAGGCACGTGCAGGCATTGTTGCAGAAGAGTAAAGTCTCAAAAACACAGCTGGTGATGTGTATCTCCCTTGCAATCTCTCTTCGAAGTAGGACAGACCAAATTATTGCTGAATCAGCACATAAACATAACCAGGCTTTCCAAAAGCTCAAAACACATGTGTGCTGGCGAGCATTCTGAGTGTAGCCTTTGCGATCTGCAGCCTTTGCACTGAGTACTTCAATCTGTCCAGGTGTTGTTTGTGTGTGCAGAGTGGGTCACTCTGAAGCCATGAATGGGGGCTGGTCTGGTCTCGGTGACGCAGTGAGAGAACTCTCCCGTGCAGGACCATCACTGGAAGGACCACCTCTCTGCTGCCAGCCCAGTGCAGTGGTCAGGAAAGTGTGGGTGGAAGCTGAAAACAATGTTTAACCACCCGATCATTTCAGATACTGTAACGAGTCGCTAAAGCACTAACCGCAAAGCCATTAAGATCATCACAGTAACACTTTGGTAAGTTTTCAGAGGTTGACTGCGAATATTTTTTTTTTCTTCCTTTTCATGTTTTGTGACAGCAAAGTGAAAGACGGGCCAGTTGACCCTTGGTTGCCTTCTGTGGTGATGGTTAGCAGATATTAGAAGAAACTTTTCTATCTGATTAGTCACCAGTCTTTTACTTGGAGAGCTTTAAAAAGTACAGTGTTGTTTGCATTATTAAAGCTGGTGTCTTGGACATTCATAAGTGATTAAAATGCACTAATTGTATCTTATGATAACTTGTGCTTAATGTCAGGCGATCTGAGATGAACATAATAGTGGGTTTTACACTGACAGGTTTCAGTGTTCATTATCTCATTTTTTATTTCAGAACTCATATGTTACACCTTACTGTATCACTAGTTATAAGAAGCTAGAAGATGAAGTCCAATGTGCAACAGAGATAGAAGGAGCTGGTTGTCTAGTTAGAGAGGACATTTCATTCTGTGAAAAAGAACTGTTTCTTCAGGTCGCTGGAGGCAAATTAGCTACTCCTGGAGTGGGAAGAAATTCCCCAAGAGTAATTCAGTCTGATCCATTTTGTTCTCAGGTTGCAGCTGAATTGCCAAAAAGTTCCCATGGAAGCAGTCTTTCTGCAGGTTTTGCAGCAGACTGAGGCAAGCAGGTTTCTCTGGAAGTCTCGCTGTAGGTCTTTTTCAGTGAAAAGCTGGCGAGACTGAGGAGGTGACAGAGGAGATCCAGTTGGCTTCTTTTGTACGGCTGGTGTCTCTAAATGCGTTCTACAGAAGTAGGTCTAACATCCCTCAATATTTCTGCTGTGTCGTCCAGGTTTGGCGTAATAACTGTCTCTGGGCTGCACTCCATGTAGAGTGGAGGCAGTGTCCCTTTTTGATGGTGCCCAAGTCTAGCAGGAAAAGTCCAAGATCTGACCCTCACGATTCTTGTTTGCTTCCAGCCAGATTCATGTTAACCCCTGAGCAAACCACCTGGCGTGTTTTTTGTCATGCTGTCATTGCTGATCTTTTAAATTTGGTAATACTGTGAAACTACGCTGTTTTTTTGTGCTGCTGACTCTCTCATTGTAAACCTTTTTAACACTGTTTTACAGTTTTTCCAAATCAAATTAAGTAAAGTTGGAAATTAAGTAAATGGAAATTGTCTTAAATGTGTTCCTGACTGTACTTTATTGGTGACTGGAGACTGTTATGCCCGCCAAAAGTGTAAACATAATGTTGTATTAATTAGAGATGTGAGGCTTTATCATTCTGACAGTTTTGTACACCTGAATTAGTATCCTGTTGTACTCATCTTCCTGTCTTGTGGCCCTTTTCCGGATTGCTCAGAGAAGCGAGCTCTGGAGAAGTCATCCACTGATTTAGAGCCTTTGTAGTAGGTATTATTTGTCCTGCCCAAATTGCCCTTCACATTAATTGAAATTCTGCAAAAAGGGGCAAAAGGTGAAGCACTCTTTGTGGAAGTGTTATCACTCCAATGATTTGTGCTGTCAAAGTCTGCTTAAAGCATGCTCAGTAGAATGAAACTGTTTCTCTCTGAATTGAGATGCAAATCATTAAATTGGCAGACTTTCTTCATGCCCCTAAGGAGAGAGTTGGAGTTTATATGATGTGAATGTAATACTGGGTACTTGATTTATGACATATACTGCAGTACTGAAAATGTTAGGAAGATGTAATATTATTAGTAGTAATCTCCTTAAAATAAATGAAATAGAATTCTTTTCATATCTTGTGCACTTTAATATGCTTTTTCTGTACTTGAAAGGGCTAACCTTTCTTTTCAGATCTATTTGGATTACCTTGCACCGTTTCCATGCATAAGTTTAAATGTTCTCCGCACTTCTACATGTTTGATTGGTCTTTCATGTGCTTGGTTCCAGTCAGTTCGCCCAGCACTGAAAAACCAAAGGGTTCAGGTTCAGTTCAGGTATTTTCAAAAATTGGCAGCCAAGTGGAGATGTTCAAAAGCATGGAAACTAAAGAGAGGGGATCATGGTCAGAGCACAAGCCCAAGACACATGAAAAAGAACTGGAATGCTTAAATAATTACAATAACTAAGATTTTGTTCATGATCCTTTACCTTAACGTACGTTTGCAACACTTAGAAACAAACTCACCCCTCTGTCCCTTTTTTGAATAGATGAAACTGCTTTGAGATTTGTTACTGCACAGTAGACAGTTTTCAGTGGAGCAGTAGATGCCCCAACAAATCAATCAGTGAAGAGTACTGAGATGAGCGGCTTTTGGCTTTCATCTTCCGCACGTTTGTACACTATATCTGAACGTTTAAAAGTACAAAACATCCAGAGACACACAGCTCGCATTCATGCAGTGACTGTTACTTGTCGATTGACCTCATCACATTGCTGCAGTTCCAAGAGCCAATGGTTCCAATGGATTTATCACATGCTTTCAGGACGTTCATGTTCAAAATCTTTGTAGTGGTGTCTTCTGCTTCAGTTTTTAATTTAATCTGTGAGCTATTTGTATTTATCATACATAACAGAAAGGCTTGGGTGGATATCATGATCTTCAACAAAATGTTCATATGCCTTGAAGCAGTATTTAAAGAAGCTGAAGGATCCTAATTATGGAATGTGTCCTAACCCTCAATGCTGTCTTTTTGTTCATGAAGGGAAGGTGCTGAAATCTGTCGGATTACAGTATATGCTTTGTTAAACCAGCTGGAGTGGAGTAGTCAAAACACTCACAGTACTATACTGTTGATGTTCACTACAACTGCTCTCCCTTGGAAAAAAAGAAGTGTATGCTTTTCTAATCTTGGTAACTGTAAGATATTTCTCAAAAACAGAAAGAAGAAAGTGGCAGGGGTTTAAAAATTCTCACAGTAGCCTGTTTTCCCTGATTATCAAAATCATCTGCCTACAGAGCAGGTTGAGCACGCGGCCTGGAATAGTTTTGTCTACCTCCCCACAGTTCTCTTAGCACTGACGACTAAGTCTAAGACGACTATGAACTGTTTCTGTTGTGATCTGCTTGTGACTCATTAAGCTGCAGATCTAAGTGCGATGACTCTGTATTTTATAAATGGGTGTGAAGAATTGCCATTTCTGGGTCAAGATACTAAAATATTTTTGTTGTTGTTAACATTGTTATTGTACAGAAACCGGGAATATCAGCTGTCTCCTCTGCTGGTTATGTTTCTGTAACAAAACAACTAAAAGGACAGTGAGGCATTAACCAATAACCTCTCCCAGTTAGGATAGCACAGGATCTCTGTTTTGCAGCTTAATCACGTTGTTAGATTTATCAACACTTCCGTGACTGTTCAAAAGGGAACTTTTTTGAGTCTCATCACCTGTTGACACTGAAGCACTTACAGTACTTTTTTTGATCTGTTAATCCTGAAAATATTTGAGTGCGGCCTTTTCGCTGGGCCTGCCAACAATGTAACGGAGGCCTAAGGTTTAAAACTGAACAGAAAGTTGGCCAACATGAGCCCGTTTCCTTTTGCTTAATGGGCAGCTGTTAACTATTTAAGAGACTGTGCCAGGAACACACACACCTAAAATGAAAAAAATATGAAATGTGAAAAAATAGAGGGAATTCATATTTTAAATGATGGAAGTTGAAAGTGAAATAGTAGGACTGAACAGTATACCTCCTATAAAATGTAATGTGTTTCCAAGTAGAAAGGTGGATGCAGTGCTTCCTATCAAAATCTTCTTAGAAAAAGTTCTCTGATGCTTGTTAGATTGAAAACCATCTGGAGAACCTGCACAAGGAGAGCTTTTTAGGTAATTTGCTTATCTATTATTGAACAGAAAATGGTTATTAATAAATGCAAAATTATTTTAAGGTCCTGTTCAGTTTTTGTTTTGAGATGACTCAGTGCGTTGATCCTTGTTTGGTGCCTAATGACGGAGTGTTCAGCTTTTAGGTTAAAGCCCAGGATCAAAGCAAGATCAGATGGGCATTTTGCTTTACACATGCTGACAGGCTTGTTTTGCATCCCCAACTCTGGCACCGAGAACGGTGAGGTTGGCAGGCTGACATCACAGACAGAGAGCCCTGCTCCCTGAAAAACAGTTGGCAGAGGTGCTGGGAGTCTCCAGCGGGAGGCTAGGAAGACCAGTGCCCGGAGCAGCTGATGGAGGGGGCTGGGGAGCCTACCCCGGTGGAGCTATGTAGGGCCCATGAGTCAAATGATTACAGGCCTCTTTTGTGTGAGAGAGGTTTGCTGCTGGTCTATGGAGCTGTTTGTCAGTTAGCTTAGTACTGCAGTGCTTTTTTTTCAGTATACAGATTTCTCCCTTCATTCTGTTCCTATGCTGTATATACAAATACTGAATCTGCTATCTAAAATAACATATGTATTGTTTGAACTTTCAAAATGGAGAGGATGGACTAACGTGTACTAATGCTAGTACGTCTACTATAATAAATAGTTTAGTTGTATAATTACTGACTGTAAAAATTTTACATAAAACATTGCATACTTTCTGTAGAGTGGAATGTAATTAACAAAGAATTCAAAGTAATAAGTGTACAATAGGGAAAAAACACACACACACAATGACAATTATAACAAATACAGGGTAGAACCAGAGAATCTCAAGGTTGTCTAAACTTCTGGGCCTTGAGGTGGTGGCAGACAGCCTTCTAATGCTTCAGGGGTCTTTTTCACTACAGAGATACCAGGGAGGAGAACAGGTAGGAGGGAGCAAATACTCAACATACTAATAATAGTCTTGACAGTACTGTACATGGTGTCAGGGTTGCCAAACTGGGCCTCTGGCTCAGAGGCATTGTGGCAGGTTCTTCAGTAAGTTTGAAAACATCCTCCTAAATCTAAATCTCCCAATGGTTTATTTTCTTTAAAGAAAATGTCTTGTTTTATTTAAATGTTTGATTGGTCTGCTTCATGTTTCTTAAAATGTTTGTTATTATTGTAATGCCAAAAAATGTCTTAATACAATAGGATTGTAGTGGTTCTTTACTGAATTTATGTGCCCTTGTTGTCTGTGAACCTTGAATTAAAGTCTCAGCCAGACTTTGAGAAATTCTCAAAGCTGAAAGCCGCTGTTGTCAAAGCTGGTGCATCATAGTCTTCTGTTTAATAATCATTCATTACAGCCTTTTCAATCTCCTTTTGAACTGGGGGGGGGGCACTTTTGAATGTGGCTTCTTGCAAAAGACAAGTTTGGGATCCTTTGCTTTTGGGGACATTTTAAGCATTCTCAGTCTCCAGGAGATGGGATTTATTCCCATTGTCCATCTGAGATGTGTGGAAAGTGAAAGTACATGTTCACAGAACAAAAGGTAGCAATTTACTGTTGTGTTAAATGCATGACTTGCTGAATTTGATCAAGTTCGTAGTTGTTTTCCTTTTAAGGAGCAGGGGCCTGAATGTCATATGAGATTGTGCAAAATGAATGCTACAGGTGATCTGTGGCCAAACAGTTACAGATTAAGGGATTCACGTTAAGACAAGTGGATCTTTCAGCCTTTTCTGACTGGAGGAGCCCTTTTCAAGGAATCCATCTCTTGCTTCTGGACAGTCCCTGATGAGCCCCTAGTGTCCCCTGACCCTTGGTTAAAAACTAGCTGTAACAGACAAAGTTCATATTTACCAAGAGCTGTCGAATTTCCTAGAATCAATCAATCAGGACCTAAGCATGTCACTGATACACCTACTTGGTGAGCAGTTATCCAGTGTATGAAGGTTATTAATTCAATACTCCACATTTACACAGATAAAGTTTCACAGGGAAAAGTAGTAACAGATTCACAAGGAGGGCAATTGAATGTGTGAAGTTTTTTAGAATAGATTGAAACAATTTCTGTCATCCTCATCTAGAAAAATCACTGTAAATGGTGTCATTTTGTTTCAACTGCAGGCTGCCAGCTTTTGTTTTTCTTTTTATAACTTAGCGCCCTTGTAGTGCATAAAGAATTTAAGTGTCTTGGTGCGCTAAAAGCAGCTCCTTGTTGTAAACGCTTTGATGTTTCATGTGAGCAGAATACAAGCAGGCAAACCTGAAGGCTTTCCGCGTGTGAAGAAAATGCAGTGTGGCCGCCACTTGTTTCATGCGATGCGAAGCTTTGTCTGTCTTTATTAAACAAGAGAAAAAAAAAGGTTTGGCTAGGAGTCTGGCCTGCACAGATGTGCCCTGGCCTTTTATCCTGTGTGTGGGTGGGTGTGAGGGTGGGTGTGTGCAATGGGAAGTTCTAGCTTGTCAGTAGCCAGGGCTGCATGTTCTTTCCTATTGTTGATGGGCCCTGCAGCTTACAGAGCATCTATAGCTCTATAGCACTTTGTAGTGCAGGAGCAACAAAACTGCAGATAGTGGTAGTTTGCATGACTGTCGTGTTGTAGGTTATTCCTGGGTGTAACTTTGGGCACATACTGTAGGTAGTTGAAAATAGTACCAAAGTAAATAGAAAAATTGTGCACCAGTTTTTTTTTAAGTATCACTTTACATTTGAAGCATGAGTTCTTAATGATTTTAATGTCTTTTGTGTTGTGGAAGATGTTTCATAATTTTTATTTTTATTTTTATACTGCATTCATTTTCAGCTGACGCTTAGAGAGCAGGGCAAATAACATATTTCCAAATTGGATAAAATGAAAATGGTAAGATATAAACTAATATTATATACATTATTTTTTCTTTTCTTGTACGGAACCTAGCAAAAAGGTATTTTCTAATGTGGAAACTAACAAAGCTGTCTCAGCAGGCTGGGAATGAAGGCACATACATGCGACATAGATGATAGAGCTCCTGACAGTCTGTTAGCAGCTCTTCACACTCGGTGGGAGAGGGAAACTGACAGGGCTCCTGTACCTGCTGTTGGACTTCAGCATGACCGATCTAGCTTGCAGAAATCTCGCCCTCACCAGGCCTGTCTGCCTATCGCCTGCTTGAAGTGTGCTCACACTTCTACACACATCTATGACTGTACCTTCAGATCAATGTGTGATACTGTACATCAGTAGAGTGCCTTCTAAACAATGTTAGCATGAGTTCAGTTTGTTCCATACAGTCATTGGTACTTTTGTTTTTTATGCACTCTGTATTATAGCACTTTGAGGAGTATGGATTTAAATTTTTCTACAGTCTGCAAACAAGCGCTCTACAAAAGGTAATGTGAATGTAGACTCCTCGTCTTGATGTTCATGCAGTTCTGTTGTTTGAAGACCAGAATGTTTCTTGAAGCCATTGTGAGAAGGATTTCAGTTTGTAGCTTGAGACTACATTTGCCCTTAGGTTCCACTTTAATTTCAGTGATGCGAGGGTTGGGTTTTGTTATTTTATTTTCCAGACATGTGCCAGTTCACTGGACAGAGGTTCATCAAAGAGTGTCCGAGAGCGTATACAGCACTTTTTTCGTAGGGCTTTGATTTCATTTAAGCGATGCGACAATCATTAGGATCAGTCTGTTTCCTCTGTACTTTTAAGCTTCTGGCTGCTGGCTCGTACTCAGTGCTAACTAGAGAAATGGGCCAGCAGTATAGGGTTCAGCTCGTAGTATCACTTTCTTCAGTATCAAAGGCTTGGTGAACAATAGCCACCCAGAGCCACTGACGTATGTTAGTAGGGAAAGTGAACAAAAAAGCAGACATCTGAGAGCTGGCTGTTCCTCGAAGCCTTTCACATATGGCACCTCCTGTCGCCGATTGTGTCCCACATTAGTAATTAATAATTTTTCTCTGTTGGGAGCACATACTGCAGGAACTATGATGCCCCTGTCAATGTACTATATAGCTCTCTTGGAAGTCAGCAGATCACTTGTGTTTATTGTTTGATCAGATGATATGGTGATGGGTACAGCTTTTCTTGCACTAACTTGTAGCAATCTATGAACATATATAAGCATTTGGGCATCTGATGTTAGTCGATTATATATCCATCCATATTCTAACTGCTTTATCCGATACAGGGTCATGGGGGAGCTTGAGACTGTTCAGCAAGCAACAGGCACAAGGCAAGATACACCCTGGACGGGACGCCAGTCCATCGCAGGGCAAACACACAGACAAAAACACGCACGTACGCATACCTACGCACGTACGCACACCTGGGTCAGTTTTCCCAGAAGTCAAGTAAACTACCAGTATGTCTTTGGACAGTGGGAGAAAACCGGAGCTCTCCGAGGAAACCCATGTGAACATGGGAAGAACATACAAACTCCATACAGATAGCACTTCTGGTCCAGAAAATTAAGCCTAGTGCCACAGAAATAAATAAGCAATATAATAAATGTTGGTTACCTTTAGATAAAATGGGTCCATGTACTGTACATTACAACATGTTTGGTGTGTACTTCAGCAGGTGTTTCCTTTCAAAGAGTAACTTTTAAAATACTTTCCCAAGGGGTATAGTTTAATCTGTATAACTAAACAACAAAATGCAAATTGGTTGTAACCATAATTTAAAAGAAATCAGTAATGTTTTTTAGCATACGAGGACACCCTGGAGTTTGTACTGAAATGAAGCTCACTTTTATGGTAAAGAATCCACTCATGGAAGTTTTAAACTGTACCTCTGTAAAAAGAAAAATGCAAGCTTTCTCCCTGTGCTGTTCTAGATCTGTGCTTTGGTATCCTGTTGTAACAGTATTTTTTCTAGAGTGATCAAGCTGTGGGATGCTATATAGATGCAAGGAATTCGAATTATCAGTATGGTATGGTGCATCAGTCAGAGGACAGTGAAATCTCAGAGGCCAGGAGGATGCAAGCTGCATTTGTATCTAAAAATACAAGCAGTGTGTTTCAGTAAAGTGGCAGTCACACGGTGGGCTTTGCTTCCTGTTTTCACTTCTCAACACTTTGTTTATTTCCCAGGGAAAAAGACAGACCCAACCTCCCCCTACCACCACCAGTATCTCCCCACTCCTCTTTCCCCTTCTCCTGTTAGGAGGCAGGCTCCATACAGCCCTGCCTCTCTCTCTGATGCATTAACACATTACCGCAGCAGTTTTAATAATGCATCAGTGCATTGTGGTGTTATAATGGGGCAGACTTATATATCTGTTATAAAATATCCTGCTCATCAGGTATTCAGGAGAGCTCGGCACAAATTAAATATGCATTAGCGTTCTAAAGCTTTGTATAGAATTACACCTGTAGTATCATTCTTGAGAAATGAAGCACCCATTAGCTCCCGAAACAGATAATGAGGAGGTGCTTTTTGATGAGCTGTTTTCTCCTTGTTTTTTGGAGTTCATTATATATTGCAGTAAATTGCTGCATTCACTTTCTTACTCTCTGTTTTACACTCGCTTCATGGGTAGCAATTGTGAGTTCTAGAAGTTTGGGTGTGCCTCTTTCTTAAATACTTTGTTTATTTAGGCTCTAGGGAATTTCTGTCCCTCATTGTCTGCAAGTGGTGTCAGGAAATTAGTAACGCTTTCAATATATCAAAAGTAATTTGTGTGTATATGTGTTCAATGATTATAATGTAAATTTGAAAGGAAAAAAATATTACCGAGCTTTTCTTTTTAGAATGAGATTTCCTAGAATGTCTACACAAACATGCAGGTGTAAAGATAACAGAAACAGCATCTTTATTGTGCAATCTCTGCAAAGAAAATCCAAAAATGAAAAAATGCAAAGCTTTATGAAAACACAGTTGATAAAGTGTCACAATGCAATCAGGGTCCAACATGCTTCAGATCTGTAGCCCTGTTTGTATGGAGATGGGCTCAGTCATAGAAAGGCAGAAAGGCGCTTATCTGCTTCTCTCTTTTATGATATAAAAATGTGTAGTCTATTTCTTGAAACGTCTGCATTAAGCAAGAAGGTTAAAAGGTCAAGCAGTGACCTGGATTTGCTCTACAATTTGTTCTACAGTGTCTAGCATGACGACACCGGGCTTTTTTAAGTGGTATAGAAAAATCTCACATTTCAGAGTAAAACTTCATGGCCAGCCAGCAGTTATTGTTTTGCTAGGGGTGTACTGTATATACTAGTAAGGACAATCTTAATGAGAATTTCTGCAGTGTTGTTCAAACCAGCCAGAGATTTCCAGTTCTTCTGGGGTTTCAAACCTAAAAAAAAATACAAAACTCTGGGCTTGGAGCTATTATGAGACATGAAACATTTAAAGATAGGTGTTAAAAATTGTGCCTTCAAATATCTTTAAAACTGGTTTAAAGACAAAGATATTGTTAAGCTTCAGCAGCTTATTGGGGAAAAATGAAGTCTTTCTAACATGTGCATCATGGACTGGAAGGATGCCTGCACTGTGTAAATAATTGATTCACAAATCATATCCACTCAGCAGTTGATTCTGAGCTGTCAAATCATTAGTGAATGGTGAGTGGATGTTTCTCCAAACTCCTTCCTTATTGTCACAGAATTTTTTCTCATGACTAGCAGTGTTTCTGTTCTTCCACTGGTGTTTTGCATTTTAAAAAATAATAACTTCCACAATTGACATTCAGTAAGCTTCAATACATTGATTATTAAGAGGAACCTGTGCCGGACTGATTTAGTGAAGCCTTATGGTTTGAAAACAATAATTGGATATAGCATCAACAGTGATGCTCCCTGTGCATTCCAGCCATTTTAACAGGTGACATGCAGTGAACTACTGTACATGCCACCAGGGAAAGCAAAAATGTCACCGTGGAATGGTTGCCTATCTGTGATCTCAATGTCGGTGAGTTTCGAACAAGTAGAAAGTGTATTGAATAAAACACCATTCACAAAGTGAAGAGGTCACTATGGCACAGTATGCAGACGGTGTATTTATTTGCTGAGACACCTGACCCACATTTGCTCCTTCTGTTTTAATATGGTCACAAAACTGCAGCAGTGAGTGAAGCCGTCAGAATGCTGCTCCTGTCCGTGGCCGTTGGATGACAAGAGGAAATGCTATTAGCTTTTGGATGCCGGGGGCTTGTAATTTGTCATTGTCAAATGCACTACAGCAGAGGCGAGATGGTGCAGGGAAGGCCATTGGGGAGGCATTAGAGGCAGCAGTATGTTCGAAAGTGTGTGAATAACTTAACACGCAAGAGCAGTCAGTCAATCCGTCAGTGCCTTTTGCTTTTGATTTTGAAGGTGGAACAGAGGCATAGGCATATAGCAGGGGCATTGCTCAGCTGTGCAGTGTGACACACTGCTCTTTTTACTTTTCTCTTTAACAACACATCAGCTGGACAGTGGCTCGTGTCACCGATAACCAAGACAGGCTGTTGGAAGCCAAAGCATAAATTCTCTTTGCTTTGGATCAAGCCCGTCTGCATCTTTAGATTAATGGGGCTGTTAAAGATTTTGCTGCCATGTGCTTCACAAACACTCCAGCACACATTTTTTGGCTTTTATTTCAGAATCTAAGCAGAGATGTGCTACAATCGTTGCACCACCAGTGCAAATTGTGTTGAAAATGGACAAGGAGCAGGTAAATGACAGTCCTGAGGGTGTTTTCTGCTGTAGTGTACTGCCTGTTTTGGAGCCCCTGTTGAGGTAAATGTGACCAGACGGCAGGAAGGGATGGAGCGAGTGACTAAGCTACAAAATGTGCATTTCCAAGGGGAACTGCTCACTAACAAACTGAAGATGAGAGGCATTTGTCACTGAGAGCATATGACTCCAGTTTGTGTCTGGCTCATGTGATCCACAGCCAGAAAGGCCTCTTGAAATGTCAGTTGTTATTAATTTGTAATGCTCCTCTCCTCTCATGAACATGGTGTATTCAATTTGACATGCCCAGCTTCATTGAGAAATAATTATCAGTATGAGAAAAATTAAGCATTTTGTGGCAAAAGCACAGTTTGCTTTTAGATTAAGTTTTTTTTTACCAACTCTCTGTGTCGTAATGGTATTAATTAGGCTTCGATGTCTGAAGTATTATTTTTTTAATACCAAGCTCTTAAGCTAGTTAACCTGTTTTTAGACTTGTTCAACAATTGCATCACCCTGCCCTTAAACTGCTCTTAAAAACATTGAAACAAAACAGAGTGAGCTGTAATTGAATTTCCCTGGAATGCAATAATGGCAGCTTTGGAAGTCATTTTTTTATTCTTTTTACGGAACACTATCTCATTACACATCTAAGAAAAGAAATACCTCTGTGTAAGTGTCTATCTATCTCTGTCTATCTGTCTTTGTGTGCCTGTCTGAAAGCTGTGCATGGACATTCTCCAGGTCATTCTTTATCCCTAGATAACGAAATAATGGCTTGGGCTTATGTTTCTTGAGATATAAATACACAGTAGGAAGGCATGTCCTGGTATTTGTGACTCGGAAAAGTGTTCTGTGTGATGTTTGTTTTCCTGTATTAATTCCTATCACTTGCTATGTTTTAGTTTATAAAAACAAAAAAAACAAACATGTATTATGTGGTGTTTTTCATTCCAAAGGATCAGAAAGTGCTTTGCAAAAAGGAGGTGACCCACTTCATCCACCACTGAAGAGCAGCTCTAAAACTAGGTGATGTGTGGCAGCCATTTTGCACCAGTGCCCCTCTGCACATCACACTGGGGGAAAAGTGAGACTTTGCTTCACCGATTTAATTAAGGGAGAATTTGAGGGAGGCCAGGTTGTGCAAACCCAAGGTGCTTTTGCAGAGTGGGAAACCTCAGTTGCCCGTATACTACACATGAAGAGTGTTTAGAATTCCTGTTTGTTATTTATCTGTAATCATTTTCAGCGTTATACTCTGATTCATTTTCAGTTCAGAACTAGAAGTGGGAGGGGCTGATCCGGGAAATCTTTTGTGTTGCTGGCATTGATTTATCACTGTAAATGTGGCTGGAGTGCTTTATATAGGAGATTTAAGCAGTGGATTGATACATTAGAAAGTAAGATGCTAATTAATTAATTATTATTATGGTTTACTGGTTTTATATTTACTATTTGCCATTATGTACACTTACAGTAGGAATGCAGAACATTTATTTTATCGCAGGCCAGGTTCTACATGTATTCACAGCCACATGTTTGCATATAATCCTGTCTTGACTGAAGGACCTGCTTTTCCATCAAGCTTCAGAAAGGAGTACAGAATTTGCAGGAATCTTTTCATGTTTCAGTGATGAGAAAATTGTTGCATCCACTTTGATGATTACACCATTGCTCAGAGTGGCCTCTTGTGGATCTGCCTTCTTCGCTAGGGGTTCCAACTCCACACAGGGAAACCAGTGCAATTTCAGGACTGGTTGCCCTGCGCCTGATTGCTGTCTGGGTCCTCTGGGTCAGTGGATCAGAGAGTGCTGTTTTCCCTCTGGACAGAGGCAGGGCGGGAGAGGGTTGGCTGCCCAATGTTTGTTTTTTTGTACTCCCGAGATGAGCTGGCACTCTTTAAGAACTTTCTGCCAGACACAACTCTATCCTGGAGAGAACACAAGCAGGGAATTTGAAAAGGAATTCATAAGGAATTAAGGTTGCCTAGTATTCTTCTTTTTCTTACCTAAAAAATACATTTGCAATCAACTAGTGCCTTATGTCCATTTGTGAATATAAAGAGCAGCAGGATTTGTGACAGTATGGTCTTTGCAAAGCTTCAACCCCCGTAAGAAACAGAATAAGCTATTGTATATTATCAAGTTACTATTTACCATTACTATTTATCCAAAGCAACTTACATTTGTTCCCAGTTATACAGCTGGGAATTTTACTGGAGCAATTTGAGCCAAGTACTTATTTCTAGGGTTCAACAGCAGTGTGTCACCTGAGATTTGAACTTGTAGCCTTGTAGCTACAAGCCCAGAGCCCTGTCCAATACTGCGGCGTTGAAATTAGGACTACTGAGTTCCCAAAATCTCAAAGGAACGACGCGCTCCTTTTGGGTATATCACAGGGAATATTTTAAATTAACATAAATCTGCCGGCTCTGATGAAATTGTTAAACACAGTGGGAGCTATCTGTGGTTGCTGTCTAGCGTGGTCAGTAATTAAGTCTAATGTGAGAGTTAAGCGTCAGAAATTAATGGCATAACGAGGCTAAAATATTTGCTGAACAACAGCACAATAATTAGACTGTGTAATTCTGCCACGAATTGTTACCACGTGCCTGGTACCACTGACAAAGCCCCACTTTGGGAGCAGCCTTGTCCAATGCAAGATAAAAAAACGATAGCACTAAACGCGAGCCAGCAATGAATTGAATCCAAATGTTGAGCCTGCTGCTGCCATTGCTAATGACAGGCCTGGCTGTTTCCTTAGTGTTTCTCCAGTGCTGTGGTCTGGGTTCTTTCTACAGCGACAGCTCGCGCAGGTGCCAGTCCTTTCCATTCTTAACCAAGCGTCCCAGAGTCCCAGTTTGGCCTAAACAGTCTTATGCTTGTATAAACGGCCCCAGTGCACAAACAAGTTATCCTCAAACCTCAGAGTGCCATGGGTTTTTTTTTAGACGTGCACATCTGAAAGCAAAGGCTAAGTGCATTAAGGCATTGAAACCTAACCTGCATCTTTTTTCTCAATTTAGCAGAAGTTGTAGATGACATATTGACATATTGTATGTTTTTGTCTGTATTTAGGTCTTTGTCAGTTTTACCTTGTTGCATTGTGTGCTAACTCGTAAGATCCGGTTGTCCTGTCTGTTTCTCATGCAGCTGACAGGAGTCCCTGAAACACCCTCGTGTCTTGAGGAGAGTGCAGACAGAAGCCCATGACCGATTCACACTCAAATAGGAGATAGCACACACTACATCTAAAATAAACATTGCAAAGAGCTAACTAACATGACAGAGTTTCCTGGGTGCTGCTGGTTGTCAAAGACCTTCAGCTCTTTGTGATCACACGACAGAGCTCAACAGAGCTGTTTGCATGGCAGACTGATCCGACGGGTGATGTTTAAAAGCCTCGGGCCTTGCGCTGTGGTCATGACACGTCCTGTTTGCTTCACTTTCACATGCCGGGACTCCGCCAAAGACCTGGGTGATGCGACCTTATCCTTCCCAGGGTGCCTGCTCACTCCTGCAAGCTGCAGTGATGAGAACAGGCTTCAGCACAGCGGACTCCGCGAGCAGCCGTGACTCACAGACACGGGCTGTCTGCTCAGACAGAGGCGCTGCAGATGACAGATGGCCGTGGGAGGCCTTCTGATGAGTTGAGACAAGTTTCCAAATGAAGGGGAGGAAGTCGTACTTGAGAATCTCTCATTCTGTGCATTCCATTAACTTAATTCCTAACAGGGATGAGGGCGAATCTCGGAAAGAAAGCTGGGCTAGCCTTTTTGAGTAGCTTATGAAGATGACTGCCTGATCGTCCGGTGACATCAGTGTTTTCCAAAAGAAACCCCCACTTTAGATCCCTGTACTTTGACAATTTGCATTCTGTTTCTGGGGATATCTTATCAAAGCAAGGAAAGATACCCATTTTTACTGATTTCGCATGCTTACTTCAACCCTTTCTTATAGCGTTTTAGATCACTATTTTCCCCTCTTAACATCTGCAGCTGTTATTGGCAGCTGATATTGCTCCACTTCCATTTCTAACTTTTATTACTAGTATTAGTGGAACATGAACACTTGAAAAGGGTATCGTCTTGAATCTGACCTTTTTCAGAGCTGAACCTTTCAGACGCATTTCTGCGTTACCTGGCTTTCTTGATTTTCCCACAAAGCACTTGAGCTCCGCCTTCTTAAACCTACATTATTTCAAGGCTGACGTGTTTGCATGGGATTCAGTGTGGATTGTTTGAGCTTTTTTTAAAAAAAAAAAATCCACCTTCTCATTTTGTGCAGCTCTCTTGTGGGTAGATTGTATAGGCACGTCCCTTCCTCTTCTGCATTGTTGGTTAAGGAGCTTTTGAACATTCTGAATGCCTTATTTGCAGTGAGTGGGATAATCGGACTTGCTGTCTGTGATTTAAAATGCTCTTGTCATTTAAGGAAGACAAGTTTTGTACCACACACATGTGGTGCGAAAGGTGTGGGCTGAGAATTAAAATCTTGTGGAGGTGATAAATATTCCACAGTTCTTTGTTGAGCATACATAATATCTTTCCAGTAACGAGGCTTTTTATGCAGTTTTTATGAGGCAAGGGTTTTAACACCGTGAAATTCTTTTTTGCTCTTTGAGTTTCTCCATGGCAGACAAAGTGTAGGGTCCCCACCATGAACCTACTGTGTAACAAACTTACTTGATTTACCGTTGCAATAGGTTTTATTTAATTGCGGTCAGCAAGATCTAATTTAACCAAAAACCTGAACGCTTAATTAAGAAACTGAACTAAATTTTTACCTTGACTGTACAAGCCTTAACGTTTCTCCAGGTGCGAGGGTGCATTACGCTTGCACCTGCAGAGCTGCAAACACCTCTCTCTGTCGGTAATTGACAGACATTCACCTGTCTTTCCAATCCACACTTGTTAAGTATTGCATGCAGTTTTGTAGGTGTTAGTTTTTCAACTTGAGTGATTTATATTTACAATTATGCACATCTGTCCTGTTTACAACTTCTTATTGAAACACATAAATATTACATATTACTCAAAGTCTCTGCACTTGACAATTGTCTTGTCTTGCTAGAATTTTCTCCCAATAGTTGAAGGCGATAGTTGCTGAGTCATAAGCAGACAATTGATATAAAGCATATTTGACTCTGTTTCTTAGTCCCTAAACCATCAAACACATACTAGAAAAAAAACTCTTTAATTGCAGCGTAAAGAAGAAAGACACCAGTTTCAAAAGAGAACATCCAGCTCTTTCTATTCACTTCACACTAAGATTCCCAGTACCTGATATGTTTCACTGTTCACCGTTAACTGTTCGGGCAGTGTTTGTGTGAGCAGCCCTTGTTTTTGTGCTTGTGACTTTGTACTTGAGCGGTGGTTGATGATGTAAAGCAATGGTCGATATGAGAAGTCGGAGGCAATTCTTGCCTTCCTGTATTATTTGCCAGGGGTAAAAGATTTATTGACTGTTTTAATGCAAGCCTGACTGATGCTTTATTTTCCCCTGCAGTTTATCTGAAGTGTCAATGTACTCCAGTTTAAATTATCCAGCTCTTGTAAGGTCTTAGCATAGGCTTTTCCTGGCATATTAGTTATGAGCCTTTTAATTCCTTTTCTCAAATTAAACAGTTACTGTGTCCAAGAGTAATTAATTACCTGTATTTTGATAATGAAGCTCAGTATACTGTTAAACCCCAGAAAGTTCCAAAGCAGGTTTCACCCTGCTTTGTGTTAGATATTCTTTTCCTTAGTGCCACAGTACTGTATTACAAAGCGTAATTTTTAAGTTTCAATTCAGTAGAAACAGGCTCCCATTTAATGTTGTTAGTTTTGGCATATTTATTTAATGTAGATCAGGAACACAATATGTCTTTCGTCTGTTTTTGTTTTTTGAATTACTTAAAAAATATTTTACAAAGGAAATTATGCTCTCTGCGTGATGTTGTTTTCCAAGATAATTGAGTTTATTTTCTTGGTCTCTTCACACCAAACAGGTTAATTTGTTAAGTTTGTGGTTTGTGGTTTCACTTGGCTGGCTCTTTAGGAATAGTTTTTGGAACAGGAAAGGCTAGTTCAATCCAAAATCATGGAGTGAATCTTGACCAACACCTTACTGATTAAGTGCCACATTGCATCCCTCTTTTACTCTGCATACCTCTTTATATAGACTTTATAGCAATAAAGCCTAGTTAGACTCCAAGGTCTTGAGTTCAGTACAGGCAGTAGGATATAACCTGCACTCATACAGTAATTCTTTTGCTGCTGCTGTGTATTGCATAAGCAAATCTGGTGCCTTGGTACAGATTATCCCATGATTATTTCCTCTCTGCTTTGGCCCAAATATCTATGCCTTTTGAAATGAATATAATGAAGTATGTTTTAAAAGAGAGAACTTCAACATTTATTTATATACATTTCTGCTTTTTATG
This sequence comes from Lepisosteus platostomus, assembly GCF_059453375.1. NCBI lineage: Eukaryota > Metazoa > Chordata > Actinopteri > Semionotiformes > Lepisosteidae > Lepisosteus > Lepisosteus platostomus. The sequence goes on along the minus strand of NC_142627.1, from coordinate 17,864,133 downwards.
GCGGTATTTTTATGCTACACTTTAAAATTGGTCAAACATTCTGAAATATTTGCAAGGTACTGTATTTTGTCCTGGCTCAGCAGCCCATAAAAAAAGAAACAGTGTTTTAGGAAGAAGAGCCAATGTTTTAGCTTGTCAACACCTGAAGAAGGTTTAACAGCAAAAACACCGTGCCTTGTCTTTCTACATTTCAGTGTGGAATTAATCTTGTCCTGTTCCTCCATTGCTGAATTTGCATGAAATATTAAATTGAGGTCCTGACTGCTTGGTCATTAAAGATCCCACGTTCACTGTTCACATGGGTAGGGTAATTAACAGTGGTATCCTGGCTATATTCCACTTTGGGTTTCCATTGTCTGGCCTTTCCAAAGTTCTCCCTTAATTTAAGTGAAGCGATTTCTAGCCTCTGCCCTGATCTGCTGTGGTGGGTAGCTGCTGGTACAGGTGAGGGCTACACTTTAGGGGTGGTATAAATCGATTTGGGATCCTTTGGAGTGAAAAGTGCTAAGTAGTTTTAAGGAATAGTAATATTTCGCAGCAGTAACAGTACAGGGTGCTGGCCAGCATCCATGCTTGTCATCGTAGCTGACCGCCTGGACTCCCTCTGTTGAGGGACCTGGCACAGGATGTCTAATGCAGTGAAATGCGTCTAATCTTATTGGGCTAAACCAATCAACTCGAGCGATATGTTGACATTTTCATGCTTTTGTCATAATAGAAGTTTCCCCTCTTAAAAAAATAACTTGAGACATGAGTCCGAGAGCCCTAATTTAGCTTTCTCGTTTGAAGGAGCAGGTCCTTCCAGGTGATAAGCGTGCCAGTCCTTGAGGTTTGTAGCTTCACCACATTCATAATAATGAAGTTCTGGGTATATTTACAGAACAGACTATTCATTTACTCAGAAAAAAACTCTTTGCTTTTTCCTCATGAAAGGACTCCATTATGCATCAACTGTTCTTAATAAAAACAGCTTGGCACTCTTGTCTGCTCTTTGTGCTCAAGATTAAAGCTGAGGCCTACTGGGGACGATGGCACTGCATTCGTCAGTATTACTGTCTGTAGGGGGTTTGAACAGTTCAATTGTCCCTGTAATATTTTTCATTGTCATTGCTTTATTTAGTATTCTAGCTTCGTAAATCTCGCAGACATCTCGCACTGTGCTACAAGTGCAGTGTATGAGCACTAATTACACTACATTATAATTGTTTTTATTTACGAAACTCAGAGCCTATCACCTTGTGATAATAATGATGTATTTCAGGATCATTTTTACACTTTCCTCAGCTTTAAAGAATTCTTCTCATATTTCTTGTTATGACAGACCCAGGGTCAAATCCAGTTCAATTTGCAGATTAAGAAATAAAATAGTTTTAGTCTCTAGACCAGCAGTGCACAAAACTCACCAAAATGAAATCCACTCAACATGTGATATCACTGCAATATTTTGTTTTCTGATTGATGTAGGTATAGTCAAAAAGCTCACTAGCTCTAGTAAGCTCTTATAATGGCTTTTACAACTGTGGTAGACTCCAGTAAAGGCCATAATAAAGGCTTAATAATAAAAATCTTTTTCTGCAACTGACTCGAGAGGGATTGGCATTAATAGAACAGTTTTATATTGTGTGTTTTGGTGGAATTGTGGTGACCCATTCAGCAAAGCTCTTATTTTTTTAAGTGTTCCACAGTCTGCCATTGTTTTCTGTGGAATCCTAGATAACCCTCAGAGCCTGCAGGGATGAAACCTTTTAAATTACCCAGTCGTTTCATTGTGTAGGAGGCTTGTTTTGTTTTACGTTTTTATACTATTAAACTACCAAAGGGGCATGGGAGCCTCAGTAAACGCCCAAATGTGAAAAAATAAAGTCTTTTAAAAAGCCCTCATTCTGTTCTTGGGGGGGGGGGGGGCTCTAATGCGGTTTTATTTTGGCCAGGCAGGGCTCTGGTGGTCGTAACTGAGACATAGCGGAGCTTCAGGTTGAGGCTGGTGGTCACTTTCTTTTCGCCACAGAGATTACTGGGTCAGCCAACCTGTCAGACGAAACAGATCGCTGTGGTAACAGAGGGTGGCAAAGACTTAGGAGTAGGTGCACCGAGTAGGCTACAACAGACCATATCCTACTCTGTTGGGAACAACCCTGTGTTTTGTTTTTTCCTAGGATGAGACACTGCACATTTACTTTTGCTTTCTATATTAGTCATTGGCTTCAGTGCTTGTCGTGTTTCTAAGTAATTGAGTACAGTGAGGTCATGAAGAGCAGGAAAAAAATGCAGATTTCAAAGCACATACTGTAGTAAGAAGCAGGGTAAGGAAACTCCTTGTGAAATATTGTTGCCTGTCTACTTATTGCTAATTCTTCACTGATAGCAGCATATCGTGTAGGTTATGCGCTTGTTGAGAAGATTTCTCAACTCCAAAATTTAGCCTTTAGTTCAGGCAAGGACAGGCATATTGGGATTCGTACATTTACTGCGGCTCCCTGTCTTCACATTGACACTCCCACAGTGCTGGGAATGTTGTGCAGTGTGGAGGTGAGGTACGCAGCCCTGCTCATGACAGCTACCCCGTGTCTCTGAATGTCATCTGTTGGCGTCATATGTGAGCTGTCGAGTCGCACTGTACCAAGGTTTTGGAACAAAATCAATGTAGAAAGCTGTGGGTACAATATAGAAAAGGGCCCTTACACCATGTCTCTGTGTGTTTAACTAAAGACTGTTTTTAGGGTTGTATGTTAAGTCAAATAGTTCTACTTTAATTATAGGTGTAGTTAAAAGCATCCAAAGTCTTACAGTGATTGTTTCTTTCGAAACAGTGTGTATACAGGTGTATATGTATTGTACTGTACATAATATGTAGTAGTGGTCTTTTCACCCCCAAGGCCAACAATGTGTAAAATCAACACTTTGTAAAACAAACTGGATTCAAAACTCTTTGGTTATCCCACAGAAAAACTGATATGAACTCAAAACAGTGGAATGTCAGACTTGCATTTCTTACCCTAAAGGCGCTACAAACCTTCAAACTCAACAGAAGAGATGCATGTGAATAGTATACCCTTAAGCAAAGACCAGGCTGAAAAAACAGCTTTTTTCTCTCTTATTGGTCTGAGCTGAAAGGACAGATTAGAATCGCATTCCTGAATTTCCCAGAGACAGGGAATTCCCATGCTTAGGGGTGGAGCAGTGAAGACTGTTTTGACGCCATTCTCTAACTCGCTGGGATCTGTCCGCCTAGAGGAGACGGCTCCGGCATGCAACTTGGAGTCAGAGCTGCGAGATACTGTAGCTGCCGCAGCTATTGAACTCTGTGGGCTGCCTGGCCACCAGACACTCTACAACCACAGATGTTTTGTTAAGCAAATGTCCTTATTTGCATTTCTCGTGGTAGCAAAGTGTTCCGTTAGATTAGCAAAACACACTTTTTGTTTTGTAATTCTCCTATCCTGGAAAACATGAAGCTTATTACTTTTCAACCTTTCAGTTAGAATTTGAAGCAAATCTGTCTCTGTGCATAGTTTGTATCGCACAGCACAATTTGCAGTTTAATTGGAAATTAAAAGTTCCTGAAAACTGTTTAGAAGGAACTAATCAACACACTACTGAAGTTCTGTCCAGAGGGGTTTTTCCTTGCCATTCTTCCTCTGCAGTTGCAAATCTCACTGCAACACATTTCTAGACAAAGAGCTTTCCCTTAACCCCACTCAAGAAAAACTGAGATTTCTCTTTGCCTATTCATACTTTCTTAAGATGGTCTAAGTTCGGAGAGGAATTTTGAAATACCTTGCATTCCAGAAATAACCTGCAATAATGCTCTTTCAAATAAAGGTTTCTAAAACATGCTCCAGATTATCGTTATCAACAAAGATAAAACACAATGGGGGCAGTGAGCCAGCTGTGCAGTAATATCCTTGTACATGTCTCAGTTTCTGCATGTATGATTGGAATAAACATGTTGTTAAGGGATTATGCTGCCAGATGTTTTGGAGATAATATCCCAGGTCCAGTGTCTCTCAAAAGTGTCCGTAGATCCTTTACACACAGTTTTTTTCTGCTCATTCCAGGGATGAACTAACAGGTGGTGGCCTTATTTGGTGGTACAGCCTCTGCAGTCTTGCTTTCTTCCTCAGTAAGTGTGGAATTGGGGCCACGTGGTTTAGTTTCTGCTGGGAACACAAATGACGTAACACAGCATGGCTGTGCTGTAATAGTGAAAGTGACTAATGGATGGGAGTCTAGTCACCAGTGAATGAGCTGTTTCATTTTTTAACGTTTGAAGAATATGTCTTGATAGCGTCTTAGTCTTTTTTATTTTTGCATCAAACTGAAGGGTGTTTCCACCTCTTCATGTTCAGTGATGGCCTTTAACTCATATTAATGCCCTCACCTAGTCTTGTCAAGAGGGATTTGGCATTTCAGATGATCAGATTAATCTCCTAGTACCCGAATGATTTCATTTCCATGAATCTGCTGACGGCTCATAACTCTGAGCTCATAACTTGTTTTCTTTAATTATTCCATATTATGTTTCTATGCAACAGCTAGCAAATTTTTATATTATGCTAAACAGACCCACAAAATACTTAAAATAATTGATTTACACAGTACTGCTCTGTATCCAAAGGTGTGATTTGTCTTTTAACAGTTGTTCAAAGAAAAAAGAGTGACTGTTGATAATATCCAGCACTTGCTGTTTTGTGTGCTCACACAGATCATTACCGTTAAGTTTACATTTGCAGTTTTACATAGATTCAAAATAGATAAATACTTCTGCAAGTAAGTTCTGTCTTTGGTTCTCTGAATTTCAGAAGAAAGAAAAGAGAGAGAACTTAACATGTGATATTGGAGAAATTTACATTGTAACCTGAGTGACACATTTAGTATATCAACATAACTAACCCACAGGCAAGAATGGGGACTGTCCCCTCACTAGTCAGCCCAGATCTGATTCTTCTTTAAAAGTACTTCAGTTTGCATACAGCTCATCTATGAGGCTATGTGCTTCCAGCAGGAAAAAAGCTCCCATGATCTTGTGGAACTACAGTATGTGAAGTGATAAGCATAACAGGTCTCAGCTCGTCCTGTTGCAAGATACTCTATCTTACAACATCTCTCCGACTTCCGACAGCTCTCATTCTTTGGCTTGAGTATGCTGGTGGTGGTGCTTGCAGAATTAGAACACCTTAATTACTCAGCTCCAGGGTTCTGGATTTTATTTTAGTCTTGAGTGCCTGTCTGTGTGGAGTTTGCATATCATCCCCATATGATTGTATGGGTTTTGGTCATGCGCTCCTATTTCCTCTGACCTTACCAAGAAGAGTACTTAGGCTGAAAGAAATAATTTCCATAAGGAAAGGGATTGGACTCCCCCATCTCATTACACCATAAGCAAAGAAGCTTTAGTCACTCTATGAACCCCATTCTGCCTAATGGATATGGTACTTCACCATCTGACTGACAGATTTTAACATTGATGGCTACGAAAAACTTCTGGTACTCTTCTAGATCCAGAGTGCAATAGGTTAATCAAAGTCATTTTGTCGAAAGTACATTACATAAATGAACTTGGTACTTATTTACTGCCCTTTGTTCATTTGAAATAATCCCCAGTGGTCTTTAAATAAATCCCTTTGTAATGCATAACAAACCAAGCTTCTGAGTATAGGTGGTTTCAGATTGTCCTACCATTTGGACTCTAAAGACCAGCTGATTACAGTTTGAGGTCAAAGGTACAGCATACTATTTGGTAAATGTAATCCCAAATATTTATACAACACCTTCACTCCACATTTCATGGTTCACTTTTAATTGGGTCACACTGGACATATTTATAGCTTGTTTGCTAGAATGTACCACAAAGCGCTTATAACCTACATTCTGCGCAATGTTAATAATCCTACTTGCTTCCAGGGGTCTGGGCAGAATCAGATGACAGATTATTTTCATCCTACACTAAAATGGAAGGTCTGCAAATGTTGGCAGTACTTTGTGGGTGAAACCTTTCTACAGTAGTCTCTTCAGTCTTCGCCACCCTGGTGTAACTTCAGTGGCTGTGTGAAGAGTCTCTGCAGCCTGTGATGACTTCTTCCCTGTTTAGGATTCTGCACTTTTAAGTAGCACAGTGTCTATTTTGCCTTACCTTGTATGCAGGAGGAGAGGGTCTTTACTTTGCTATGTGGATTCACTTTTGAAAATACGTTCTTTTTCTTTTGTGTTTATTAAAGAAGCTTTCTTTGGTCATTGTACTCTGTGCATTACATTTATAGAGTAAATTCTAGTTGCAACCCAGCCTCTAAATACAATGGAGGTTTATTGTTCTTAAACCTTAATCACTCCTACTATTCTGCCCGGCTTGCTAGGCTTTTAACTGTGAAATGTGCGGTTTTAGGAATTCTACAAAGAGTCGTTATAAAAGTAGTCTTCTGACATTTTTGAAAAGGGGTATCTGGTTCTTTTGTGTGTGATAAAAAAGGGAACAGCAAGTAATTCCAAGAAACACATTTAATCTAAGCAAATATATCAGAGCCTGTATAAATCTGGGTTAAGTGGAGAAAGAGCTTATGCTTGACAAACAGGCTGTACTGTAACCATGCTGCAGACTAGTTGACTGGAGGTTGTCAACAAGTGGAGCCAAAAGACATTTCTTCACTAATAGAAAGGGATCTGGAAGTTGTCAGATGCCAACAGAATAAATACCCAGACTTAGTTTTCTTCAGGTGCAAACCTTTGGAACTGTTTTCTCTAACACAGCTACTATCTGCAGTGCAGTACAAATGGCAGTGCTGGTGGTGGTATTTTTAATTTATTTCTTGAGAATAAATAAGAAATGCTAGCAAACTAGTATACTGATTTCTGAAGGTTTACTTTATTTGGTGATTGTTCCTCCAACTTTACTGCTTCGAACAATAATCTACAGTATGCAAGATGCTAGTCACCACTACTGTGATGTGGATGGTAAAGGGAACACCCAGTGAATTAATGGATATTATGGAATTGGAAGATACCAAGGTTTCAGACCTCTTGATTCCCACAGTGCACATTCCTGAGGAAAGCTCACATATTATGCAAGCTGCGTTTCAAATAAAAAATGCACTCGTACACATAAATGCGTGTGTACACACACATCCCATTTCCTTCCCCTGCTAAATTTAGTTGGCTGCTGCACCTGTGAGACTCTCAGAGTGGCCCTGAAGGCAGTTCATGAATGGAACCTCATGACATCACAGGAAAGGGGAGGTGGGGAGGAGGGGGTGCCGCGTGGTGGGTTAAAAACACATCTCCTCTCTGTCGCCATTCCCGGTGACATCATCACCTTGTTTTCAAGGGTCAGTAGACCTTCCTGCCTCAGTGTTGTGAAGCGGAACTGTGGCCTTTAATCTAGTAATCTGTGATCAGACGCATGCAGCACATTATTGTACAGCAACAGGCCAGACTGCAGATTCAGCCATTTCCTTTATTAAGCTGTAGAACGACAGGTACGCTGGACGAGGTGGTAAAATGATTAAGGTAAAGGGGACCTTAGCAGGAGTTTGCTGGTTCGTATCCCAGCTCTGGCATCGATCACTGTTCACATCTTACTGTGCTTTCTTATCCTGTGCTCTTTAGAGAAGATGAACTGTAGAACCAAGGTTGTCCAATATTGTAAGCGAATATGTTGCCACAGTTGTTAAGGCAAAGCTGACCCTCTCATCTCTGTTAGTTTGGGTAAAAACATCTATAGCATTAATGATTATAAATCCTTGCAATTATCGGGTTCTTTTCATCCCAAAGGATCGAGTGTTGGGTGGCATGATGACACATGAAGCTATATCGTATGTCAGAATTACAGTACATTAATCACATAAGGAAAATATTATAGTGGTAAGGTTGTGGCATAAGCTGCAACATGTCTTTTAAAACACGATTCTTTTTGATTGTTTTGATTATGAATTTCTTTAATCTCACTCATTGCATTAGATCTCCTTTTAAACATTCTCCATCTTTTCTGTTATAAGTCCTTGGAAATGTTCAGCTCTCTGCTTTGTGCAAATGCTATGGTTATAAAATACTGTGCTTTTAATTGTATTGTGTCTTTTTGTATTTTATTTTGTGTAATTTGTGATGTACTGGCTCAGATTTAACCGTCAATCAATAAAAGCAACTTAGATCTGCTGGGTTATGGTTTTCCAGAAACCGGGTTTGTCACCCCCTGAGTGGTAACAAACTACTACTAGAGTATTGATTGATAGTTATTTTTCCTGAACAATGCAAATCCTAAATTAGTTATCTATCTTCCTCTTTGCGTAATAACTAAGCACAAACCTGTTGGGATGTTGTACTTTCACATTGGTCTCTGTTCTTTGTTATTTGCAAATTTCAGTACAGTAGTTGCATAAATGCACTTAAATGGAAAGCATTCCAGAGTCCAGGACATGTATTAACATATTCAATTCATTGTGCATGGGGGTGGTGAAGATGAAATTTCATCTCAAGAGGCAGTCATCAAGTGTTTCAACACTGTGGGAGAGGACACTTTGATGATCAAAGTGAAAAATAGAATCTTTTAGTCATTATTCTAAGTGGTGTCTGTTTTCTATAAGTCATGCCAAATTTTGAAAAAAATATATTTTCTTTATGTGTACAGTACCGATATTGGATATTTCTGAAATTCCACTGAATTTGCAGGTTGCATTGAAGTTAGGAATTGATGGTAATTTGCTGTAACCACCTGTTTCAAGGAATTGAACAGTTTTTTTTAATTACATATTCTTGTTTTTATTTAATTTTTATTTGCCTTTTAATTTAGACAGATTAGAAAATGACTTGTTGAGCCTTTGTTCTGCGCTTCACAGTTAAAGATCGTAATGTTTAAAATACTGTACCTCTGTTTCCCACTGTCAGTCTTTAATTCAGGGAAACATCATCCCCAAAGTCCGCCTGTTGTCTTTCCTTTGTTGAGAGAGACTGACAAGTTTTGAGGCCTGTGCAGTGAATGATGTCAGCATTTCATCACCTTAGGTTAAAGATGTCTTCAGAAGTGCCTGAGTCTGTGTTTGGGGTGCTGTGGCTCTGGGCATGCCATGCTGTGTGTGTGAGCTGTAAAAAGCACAGTTACTCCTTGGGGACTGCTGTGCTGTGAGACAGTGACAGCTGGTGTTAGACTCGTGTTGGACCCTCTAAAAATGGCAGTTAAATTGCGGAACCAACTTTATACTTGACTACATGTCAATATGGGTGTGCGTGCGGGTCGTCAGAGATCTATGTTGAAGGCAAATGGCTTTGTCTGCTGGAGCTACACTGATAAATAATCAGGCTTAAATCCCCCCTCACCAATCACTTTATATAGTTTGGAGTAAGTTAACTGTTGCCTTACTGAAAAGAAGATTCTACAAATATTTGAAGGATGTTGATAAAACTATCCCCTTACCCTTGCGAACCACAGATTTACTTTCCTGAGTCAATTCTTGGTGAACTGGAGGATATATTTTCAGCAGCTGCATTTGCTGAAGAAGTTACTTTGGCATGACGAAGTATGGGTTGAAGCAAAGGAGGTCACAAATCTCCCTTTTCTGTTGTATTTGTGAGATTGCAACAAACAATCGCAACGAAATATTTAAGTGACATGAAAATCTCTGCTACAGTTATCTCTTGGTAGTCTTTAAAGTATGGAAAATTACATGGCTGGGTTTAGATAACTATAAATTCAGCGTTGCTGATTTCTCATTATGTTCCTCAGCCAGTTTTAGAATCCATCCGCCCACTTGTGTCTGATGACAGGTGTATCTTAGGGATTCTCTCTGGCACTGTCTCGCCTGCGGCTGATTGGTGAGGTGTGGGCTTGTGGCATCTGCCTCTCTTTCCCTTGCCAGCCTGCCCCCACTTCTCCCTGCTCATGCCAGCTTCTCTTATACACAGCCATAGAGAATGTCCCCCTGCCCACTCCTGTAACACCCATGCCGACATCCCAGCAGGCATTTTCCTGGGCTTCCTCATCTGTTCTCTGCATGCTGTCATCCCTTTCCTGCAGGTTATAGCCATGGAGGGGCCATGCCCAGACCAGAGATCTGCAGGTGAACAGGTGATGGAGCTGCCAACACTTGGCCTGACGTCTGCCTGGCAACAGAGGAGGATGTCATTGCCCGGGGCCCTGCCAAATTAAAATGAGCAGGCTAGCCGCCGAGGCAATGTACATGCGGCTGAACACCAAGTGCAAAATAGAACAGACGCATCAGGGAGCTGTGCCTTGTGGTCATGCAAATGCTTCTGCAGAAGGCAGACGTGTCCAGTGTTGGCAGGAAGTGTTGTCAGAAAATACAGATAATTTCCATATTTTTGGAGACCTTTCATTTAAATATAACCGGGCTCTGTACAGTATATTTCCCAGTTTCATATTTGAGCTGGTTTCTGAGAGGATGAGCTAAGCAGTTAACATCGCTGCCCACAGCTCCAACATAATGGTTTCATTTCCAGCCTTGCCCTTCTGCTTTTAAGAGATGTGCACGTCTTACTCTGCTTGCATGCGTTTTCTCTGGGAGCTTTGTTTTCTCCCACCTCTCCAAGACTTGTTGTCTTTGATTTGATGACCTGTTTTTGGTTGTCCTTTTCTCTTTTGCCCTGTGACAGATTCTGTCCCATTTTTTACTCATTTGCACTCATTACCTCCTTGCATGTGTTTCAATAATTTTGAGAGCAAAACCCTCAGTATGATGAGCAGCTTACTGATCGAGGATGGATAAACTAGACCATGTCCAAAGCTTCAGGTCACCCATTGGAAGGTGGAAGACAAGCTTCTGTTTCTCTTGTTACAGATACTGAATATGTGAGCTCTATTCTCTTTTCATCTGTTTAGTGTAATAAAACAGATGAGTCCCACTGCCTTCCCACAGTGTCATGATTTCTGTTCTGCACCCACAATATGTAGTTACAGTGATGAGATAGATATATTTTTAATTCCAGAAAGGGAAAGTGTGATAAGCAACATGGCAGTTCCTATTAAATGTTTCATGGGGTTTCTTCAGATAGGACTGCTAATTGCTGATTATTTTTATTGGTTCTTTGCTGTGTTTGTTTATATATTCTGTATGGATCCTATATTAAATCTTTGGGCTGTAAACTGTCAACATGTGAACAGTATGTAAGATTACGTCATCGTGCATACACTTAAAATCATTCACCTTGAGATTATTTTCAATGAAATACATTGTAGAAAATCAGGTTTACAGTATTTTAAACATGCTGAATAATAAATAAGTTTCTAAATCTTTCCCTCTTATCAATGTTAAACACTGAGATGGGAATATCATAAGAGGGATAATCCTCTTGGAGGCTTGAAGCTGTGGGCTGTTGTGAACCGTTACATAAGTAAGAAGGGTTACAATCGAGAGTGAGGCATTTGGCCCAGCTAATTGATCCAAGGATCTCATCCCGGGTATCAGATTCAAATCAGTTTTAAATTCTCTCTCAGGATATAGTAGGAGAAAACAGTAAGATTTTGAAGAAACATTTTTATTCTTGTTATTGTAAAGAAACGTAGGGACAAAATACCTTGCCATGTGTGGTAATCCAATAAAAACCTACATCAGCTAGTGCATCTGCAAGCTCATAGACATTTAAAAATTGGTAATTCAATCTAAGCACTGAATGTGACTGTATTGAATGAATGGATTGAGCTTTTGATAGATAATGCAAGGTTATGCACTAAAGAGCTCAAAGAACAGCATGTGATCCCCTTTCTCTCTTTCCAGTATGACGTGTAGCCTTTCTGCTTGGTAATTATCATTGTTAGCTGATGGTACAGGTGGATGCAGAAGGTGCAAAGCCTAAGAAGCATAAGACCAACTGCCCTTGCGTGCTTGGTACCAGCGCAGAGCCTGTGAGCTGTGGCACAGTTTAGCACAGGGTGTGAATAAGATAAAGCTGCGGGAGGCTGCTGTGTAATGAAATGGCAGAGGCTCTGAACAGCAGGCTCTCTTCAATAAAGACGCAAACACTTCAGCTCGCTGTCTGTAGCTCCACGGGCATGAATGTGGCTAAAACAAAATCTCTCGCCCACGGGATTAAGGCTGTCCTTCTTTTCTACATTTGCCATTCCAAAGTCGCTTCTGCCATTCTAAAGGCTTGTTCGATTTATCCTGTGATCCTCTGCAAAGAGAGGACTGCCCCTGGAACTGGAGAGCCACAGTCCAGAAGGTTTATGGGTCTTCCTAAAATCCTTCATTTTCTAAATGCAATTTTGTTTTGGTGTCTTGAGGAGGTGAAGTTGGGGATCATTTGAAACACAACTGTCACTGTCTTGCAGCTATCTTGTACCTTAACTGTCCGTTTGACCTTAAGTGAAGAAATGAACTTGCTAAATTAATAAAGGTCTCTGAACGGTGATTTTTACAGCCTGCTGAGTTGCTGAGTTATACCTCTGAAACTATGGGGGTGGTCTTTCCTGCTCAACAAATACCTGGCACATTAACAGACAAGAACCATGACATGCCATGTAACTGTTATACCATGCAGATATAAGACTTTGTTCTTGTTGAAGTAGCTCTGTTAATGGCCTCTGTTTAAATGTGAGTAATGCTGCCAAATCCAAACAGTGTTCTGGAATTATTAATCTTTCCAACAATTGTTTTTAGAGATAAATCACTGCTGTGCTCAGCAAACATTATTAATCCATTTTATTTCTTAGAATTTTCATCCTCAATATCTTAGATCCAATTTTAATAGATCATTCAGGATTAATTATCTAACTTTCTTTCACCCCAAGTAGGTTAAAAACCTTTTTTAACTTTACCCTTTTGTGTGACTGAAGTCAATATAACAGAAAACCGTGCAGTAGCACTTTCCAATTTGCAAAACACGTTGTCCTTCAATTCTGACAGTCCAGGCAATCTTAAACCAAGTGGCCAAGCTTTTATCCCCATCTTTACAATCTTTAAAGCATTACTATTTCCCCTCTTACACAATAGTTTTCATGTGACACTCAGGGATGAGGCCTGGAATGTGTGGGAATCTTGCATGGTTATTCTGAGAAACCAACAGAAGCCTTCATTCACTGGCTCTCTAAGCATTTTAAGAACGTAAAAATGGTCACAAACGAGAGAAGCCCATCTGTCTCATTTGGCTTGTCTTTAGCTAATTGAGCCAATGGATCTCATCCAGCCTCGTCTTGAAAGAAGATGGAGGATCCGCTTGAACGACATGTCTGAGTAGCATATTCAATACTTCCACAACCCTCTGCGTAAAGACATGCCTGTTCTGAGTCTGAAATGCACGTCACCCTAGTTTTTAGAGTTAAGGACCTAGTAATGCTGACTTTTTAAATGTCTCTTCTTTCCTTTTTTGAAATTGCAGATAGACCTGGAGCCAGAAGGAAAAGTGTATGTCATCATTGATCTTTCAGGATCCTCCAGTGAAGGTAAGAACGGTGCTCAGTTTGGAGCAGTGAGAACATTGTAATAGGTGTTGCCATTTCTGATCAGGATCCAATGTTCAGGATCTTCTCACATTTTTGTGCTACTTCAGCCAGAACAACATTTTTTCACCCGGAGGGTTGCATGTACAGTTGTTCAGTGCAGAGTCTCGCATGATTACATTCTAAGGTCATGCCACTGTAAAATACTTGCAGAAATGGGTGTACTTTTGCACAGTAAACAATTTTAATGTTATGAAATTAAGGTTAATTTAAGTTAATTTATCCCGTGAGTAATAGCAGTAAACCTAAAAGTTTTATAGACCACTCCACTAAACAGTGCACGTTGGTTGTTGATGCTGCAAACATTCAGACTACCAAGATGAAGTACAGAGGACCTTGTGATCTGATACAGTCACATTTACACTGCCAGTTGTGAGCAAGATTAAATGTTACTTACTCATTTGATCCTGAACAGAACTGGCAGCATAAACGTGCCTTATGTGTTGGTAGATCTCTCTGCTTGGTCATACTGCATTTCCATGGTTTTAGTTTCCTGATGAAAACCCCATTGACAGTGACTGCTTATATGTCATTTTGCCTGTTTAATAGATTTTTCTAATGTTTAATTTGATCCTGTGATGTGTGAAATCGTGAGAAAATGTATGGTATGAAACCCACACTTGTCAAACCATGCAGAGGACATCTGGGCTCACTTCACATTGTCAATGTGTTATAAAATGGCTTTCAGTTATTGTGGCAGCAGTTTTTTTTATCAATTATGTATAAATTCACCATAGATTAGCTCCAGACTGGTTTTGTATTCTGATTAGAGTCTGATTGATTTAACCTGAGTTTGCATGGCATTACTATATATTTTACAAAATTATCACACATTTGGATTGAATTTCAGCTCATCAGTGTTTCAAAAGGGATTAATAGAGGTTCGTACTGTATGTTGTGCCAGATCCTGGGCCTTCAGTGTCCTAGGGAATTAACTGATTCTAAGCCAGAGTCTCAGGAGGGTTTTTATGTTTGTTTTCTGCACTCTGGGCATTGTGTCAACTTGGTCGGAGGGTTGGGGGTTAGTGTGCTGTGAAATTCTATTGTTGTTAGAGCAGGCCCTTAGTCTGTGAACCAGAGTGAACACCCATATACTGTACATTCAGACAAATTCAAGCCTGGGAATGCTGGGTCTATCCCATTACCACATCTTAACCTTTCTCATAGCTGTGAGCACATACTCAAGTGATGAGATAAAAGGTGATTTCAGTTCCTCTCATTTTCCAGAGAAATATCAGATAGCCCTGGAAATGCTTTTTTTACTTTTCTTTAAACTTAAGATTCAGAACTTACTAAACTGGTTTGGATTTTGGAGACAGAATTTTTAAAAAGAAAAAGCAAAGTCATAAAGTGCCCCCAAAAAATAAGGTTAAGATATAACATACCCACGTTGTAAAAAAAACAGAAACCATGCTGCTGACCAAGGTGTGAGGATTCTGGGTCAGTAAGCTTCTGCCCTCCATATAGTTTATATAATTCACTTGAAAGTCATGGAGTTCTTTTCTTGGTTGGGCTATTCAGGGCTCAAGCCAATGAATTTCATTACCAAGGACTTTTGCTACCAGACCTGATTTCACACACACTTAATGTGGGTCATGGTGCCCTACTTTCAGCACCACAAGTTCCTTAACTGGCTATAGTTCAGAAGCTGCTTCCTGGAGCTCCTGTCATTTACAATGCTGGGTGTGTGAAACTCAGGTGCCTTCTACCTGTTCTATCTCCAACTCATTCCGTATTGCAGAATAGCATCCCCTCTTTTCTATATAATAGCACATGCAGTGTAAGCTATGCCTTATAAAA
Organism: Lepisosteus platostomus; assembly: GCF_059453375.1. Classification (NCBI taxonomy): domain Eukaryota; kingdom Metazoa; phylum Chordata; class Actinopteri; order Semionotiformes; family Lepisosteidae; genus Lepisosteus; species Lepisosteus platostomus. The sequence goes on along the minus strand of NC_142627.1, from coordinate 17,848,895 downwards.
ATGTATGTATTCCATTTAAATAGCTTTTCTTACTTGTTGGAGTTACAGTACATACTCACTGTCCAAAGCATTAGGGTCTTCCACTTTCAGCAAAAGACACTCAGTGACAGGCAATGCTGTGACACACTTGAGGGGCACGAGACAGACTTCCATATCCTTCCCCAGGCCAGAATGATCCCCTGATCTCAGTCTGAATGAAAACCAGTGGAATGCAAAGCTGAAACCTACACACGATTACCACATCCTGCTGAAAGAATGGAATGGGACTGGGTGGCAAATCCCTTGAGGAATATTCATGTCACGTCCTGTTCGAAATGATCTTGCAGGTTGCAGAGTGCTAATATGTTATGTGGTGGGGGCTTCTAATAATTTGCCCTGTTGCTCAGATATAATCATGAATTTCAGACACCCTTTGCTTACCTGCTTACTTCGAGCCGTACTCTTCAGTGCCTGAGCTGGTAGCTTCGCCCTAGTGGTGTTTATTTCTTCTAGTTAAATGAAGCTTTCACCAAAGCTTCCCTTTTTACTGGGAACAATTCCTTCCGCTGTACGCACTGAATCCCCTGAACGGTGTCCTCTCCTTCATTTCTACGGTAGATGTGAAAAGAGAAAAGGTAGATGGGAGATTTATAGTGCGGATCGTCAATTTTTGTAATGTAATGTTGGGTAGAGCAGGAAACGAACAGTTACCATTTCCTTAGGCAGAACCTCAGAGGATTCTGTAAAATGCAGGAGGAAAACCTGTAAGAAAAAGGACCCCCAGCTGTTGCTGATTTCTGACGCAATCGTGAGTAGTACAGGTTTGACAAGGTGTCTTGTTTACAATCTGCTCCTGTGACCAGGAGTGCCTACAGATCAAAGCTGCCATAAAATACTTTTGATTGGAAGTTTTTGGGAAACGCTTACCTGCAGCATCAGGTCTTGTGTGTATCCTCGCCCATCCAAGTACATTCAGTATATGGAAGATCTGTCAGTGTCACGCAGTATTTCATTCATTCTGGCTCATCCTCTTTTTAATGAAAAAAATAAAATGCAAACTCAAAAAGCCCTTGACCCTCCACTGACAGTGACACTTCTTCTGCACACTGTTCAGAAGTGCAGGTTTGCTACTAAACAAACCTCATCTATGATTCTGAGATGGTTTCCAGCCAAGGGCATTTAACTTAGCTTTTTCTTGGTTTTGCAAATGCAAATAAAATTGCCTGTGCAAAACATGCATAGATGTTGCATACAGTTGAACCCTTTCACTTAAGGGTTTGTCTCAGTTAGATCAGAATGTCATTTGCCAGTTTTTTTCTTCTTATCATCTTGTGAACTTCAGGTGAATTTGTGGGTTGAAGATACCAGTCATCTCCCTTGAACCACGAGACCAACTTGCTGTTTAGGACTCTGTATCCAAACAAGTGTCATCCCTCCGCTGAGCTACAGTGTTTCCTTTGAAATTTGAAAGGGCAGCATGACTTATCTCGTGCTGTCTTTTGGCACGGCGACTGTGTTTCAGGACTGAAGTGAAGTGCCATGCGGGGCTAAAACTGGGTAGCTGTGCCAAGGCCTCCAGCTCTGCAGTGTGTGTTAAACCCCCAGCCCAGGGACCCCAACAGAAGGCACAGGGACCAGGGTTCAGTGCACTCTTTAGGGAACTTTTGCAGACTACTGCCTACTCTAAATATTATTGCTTCAAAGTGATCTATTTATAAAAGCTTCATAGATTTCCAAATTTCTTTTGTGAGCTTTAACTAGAAAACATTCAGTTTTTAATGATTTTAAATAATGCTTAAATTGAAAAATAAAATGTGAAAAAATAGGATGTTGGTCATAGCTTATAATGTTTTTCAACAAGCTGATGCTCAGGCAAAAACTGGGTGTTTTCACTCTTCTGTGACAAACCACGCAAACGCATGCTGAAGCCCTTTTATACGGTGGGCACAGGGAAAAGAGCTCAAAGATTGAACATGCTGAATGCTGAAACATTAAAACCCAGGCTTTTCTCTTTGTGCTTTAAATAAATCCTAATCGCTATAAAACGTCCGATTTTCGATTGTTCACACTGGCTCTTTTTTTACATCCCACCAGTGTCCATAATTACAGAATATTGGTTTGCAATCACTTGCACAGGAGGTGACAATTAATGCCTACAGGTTGGGCTCAAAAATAGATCTAATGTGGTGTTTCTGTTTGATGCAAATATCTGAAAGTCTCTCTGAGTGCTATTAAAGACCCTGCCTTCAAACTTTAAATATATCTTTAATGACATCTCATACTTTGCACATAGAAAGGTATGCCTTTAATGGCATCTTTGATATGAGGATTTGCAATTCTCTTTTGAACATGCAGACTACATAAAGCACATCAACAGTTTTGCATGTCATCAACTAAGTCTCATATTTCATAGCAGGATTATCTCCTTTAAAGGACTGTTGATTTGTGTGTGTGTCAAAAACAGAATTAGGAGTGAGTTTGTATATATACAGTACATTGTCTATATAGTATTGTATATCACATAAGATATGAAATAAGGGATCCCCTCTTCACTGTATTTCTTTTCAGAATTGCACCAATTCTAAGAAGTAATCTTTAATAATATTTATTTTGGTTTTCCTTTATCGACAAGTGATACACATACTGTATATTACAGTAACTTAGCTCAACAGCCTTAATTTAAACTGTAACCCATGTGGCATTTCTCTAAGTGTTTTATTAGCTGCTTTGTCTCAGAATAAAACTAAGCTAATGCTGTAACAAGTAGGGAAATACATCCCGTTATACTTAAAGAAGGTATCATCTCTCATCTGGTTTGTAAAAAAGGTTGAATTTTGATGCATTGACCTTGTACTTTTAATGTAACAGGTGTTTATTAAAAATTCCAATAACAGGAGCAGTGCCTAAACTGTTAGAGTTGCAATTTTGTTTTGTTAATCCCCAGGCCTGCCATAGTGCTAATAACTGTGAATCTCAGAGGTACAAATACTGTATCAGAAATAGTTCTCTCCAAAACACTGCCCTATCCTACAGTAGTGGTATAGTAGCAGAAGGCCTGGTGATTGAAATAGAATTGGATGACATACAACACTAGTGGATTTAGCAATTTACTCTATCACAATTGGTAATATCAGAAAGATATTGCCATTTTTTTGGCAGAAGGATTAATAACTGTCAGAGGAGGATGATCCAACCAAAGAGAGAAAAAAGTAGAGACCTAATTAGTCTATATACTCCTAAAGTCTCTGCACTGATAAAATACAACCAAATGGTACGTTTCCCTTTAGTTGGTGGCAGTTGACTTTCCATCAGCTATGAATCCTAATTCATGTCTGCAGGCCTGCAGTGGATAGGCTGCTGTCCTTCCGCCACAGTTCAGTCTGCCCTAGGTGAGGTGATGTACAGCACGGAAACAAAGGAAGGGGTTGCTGATTGTTACAGCTCTTTTTCTGTTCTGAAACAGGAGCCTACTGGAAAGCCCTTCTCTGTCTGCAAGGAATAAACTGCCAAGCCTTTTGCTTCAGGCTGCATGCTTTCACGCTGCAACTTGACTCTGTCTCTCACAATGTACCGAATGAAAGTGCCACGCACCGAGAGGTCCAGTGACCTGTCCTATCATCATACCTTGTGATAACATAAAATATGTCTGTTGGGCTCCCAGGCAAATTCATCTGGGGATCAAAAATGTTCTGGGAGTATGCTAACCTGTTTCAACACATTAAACACCTACAGTGTACTGAGTTAGGTGTTTTCCTAAACTTTAAGTGGGACCTTGCATTTTGTTTATTTTAATTAAGCTAGAGGCATTGTCCTTCAAATTTGAGCTTGAGTGAGATTTTGCAATACATTAGGGCCTGGTGATGAAAAGCAGCATTGCGAAAACCATTTGGTCTTGCTCGTTCTGGAGAGGCTCTTTGCCTGCAGGCAGATCAGGCAGAGGAATGGTTCAGCAGGCAAAGCCATCGTTACTCCAAAGGGCTGGGCAGCAGGGAGCTGAGCACACCCGTCACTGAATTAATAACCCTAATCATATGGATTATCTGTTTTGGTTTGTAAATGGTGCGTACTGAGTGCAGAGTCTGTGGTGAAACCTCAGTTGTGAATTGAGACACTAATCATTACAGGCTCCCTCACAAGGCAGAGAGCTCTGCCTGTGTCACACAGGGGACATTCCAAAGGGCACAGCCTCACTGCTTGCACACTTCCAATCTGTCAAGATGCACAATAACAAGAACCATCCATCCATCCATTTTTCAACCACTTCATCCAGTTCAGGGTGGCGGGGGAGCTGTTAACAAGAAACAGTAAAAGGTTATTTTCTACTGTTCAAGACGATATTTGTATCTTCTGCAGTGGCATCATTATTTTCATTTTATAATGGCCTCTCGGTTTTGTCTTTTATGATGGTTCTTGTTTTAAAAGACGGTTTATGTATGCTTATGTAACTCTTTACGTATTTTCAGTAAATGCAGTTGAAGCTTCTTTTCACTGGAGTAAAAACTCGCATTATTTAAATGACATTCCTGTAGACTGCTACTGAATCGAATTTCTAAGAGTTTGTATTAATATTATGTTGATCTTTAAAGAGGCATGATTTGGAATTGATTTTCCTTAAAGATGCAGTATAGGCTTATCCAGTTTAATTCAGGTCTGGGTTGGGCATTAATTTAGTTTTAAATTTTCAGTCAAATGGAGGTTTAATGAGCTCATAGTTGGCTGCAGGCATATGGAGCTGAACAATCAGCCGTCTTCTCCCTCATCCTAGTGTTCAAAAGGACACACTTAAAATCTGGAGTTGAGAATACGTCCTAATGACAGTACTTCTAAAACTTCCAAGAACATTGATAATGTTATTCCTTACATTGCATATGTATTGAACATATTGTTTTGGTAGAATCATGCCCAGCTGCAAGTTATTTCAATCAGAAGAGAATACTAGATATACAGCACCATAAAAGCATGCAAATTGAATTCAGGCTCTTGTGTGATGGATAAAGTTATAGCAAATGGCTATTCATCCCTGAGATTTTTACTAAAAGCAGACTGTGTCTACAGTAGGCACAATCATAAATTGGCTCTCAACCCAATGTAATGGAAAGCCAGAGTGGACATAAATGGATTAGGAAAGTAGATCTTCTAAGTTTACAGCCTCTGTTGAACACATGGTATGATAATTGAGCTTCTAAATCATTAAAGCAAATTGCTGTAGACCTTGGATAGACTCAGTCTGGGGGGAGGAGGGAAAGAGGGCTGTACCTTTAGCACCTCCTTCACGTAAATGTATTTTACAATTCCCTGGAAAAAATAAATTGGAATTTTGTACACTAGGCTAGGGCATGTACAATATTAACCACTAGACCATCTGAAAGTAACTGAATCTTAATGAAAATCTTATTACAGATTGGTAATTTTGTAATTGTCCAGATGCATTTGGGTGGGGTGTCTAATCCTAGACCTAGACTGAGAACAAGATAAGAGATAAGATAGTATTGGCCATACACAATTGCTTGTATTAGGAATTTGTCTTTTCACATACCCCAGCTTTCTCTACATGAGACAAACAGGCATGCAGACAGGGAGAGAGAAGCTTGGGGTGAGAGCACAGGGTCAGCCATTTATACAGCACCCCTGGAGCAGTTGGGATTAAGGGCCTTGCTCAGGGGCCCAACAGAGTAGGATACATCTGCCGGACATGGGATTTGAACCGGCAACCTGCCAGCCATAGGCACAGATCCTTAGCCTCAGCGCCACTGCTCCACCCAAGATGACACCCAGGCAGTTCAAGGGACAATCAGGAGTTTTGTTAGTGGACGGTCTGCTTCGAAATGATTTGCAAATGGCTCTGGTGTGTGCAGGTGGCAAGGTGGCATGGCAGCATGCTCTTGGGCCCTGCGTTTGATTGTGCATGGACACCTTTTATGTGCATTTGCAAGTTCTCTCTGTGTCTCCCTGTGTCTCTCTGGGTGGTTACCTCCCACCTCCCAAAGTCTTACTGGCTAGGGTAATCGCTATCTACAGTACATTTGTCCTGTGTGTGTGTATACCCTATGATGGGGCTTCTTCCTATCCGGGGTTATAGTCTTACCTTGCATCCTGTGCTTCGGGGGCCAATTCGGGGGTGTTGTATCCCTGACAAGGAATAAGCAATTTTCTGATAGGGGAGGAAAACCCAGGACAGGACACCAGTCTATCACAGAGCTGAAACAGATGCAAACATGCACACACTCACACTAGGTATAAGTTTTTCTGCAACTATTTAACCTACCGGTTTGGACATACCCAAGGCCCCCAGGCAGCAATGCTAACCAACTGTGTCACTGTGCAGCCCTTTCATGATTACATTACACATACTGTACAGTATGTTTGTATGGTATGTTTGAAGTGGTACTTGGGATTTGTAAATCATGTGAATTTTTAGCTTTATTTTGTATATTTTGCCATCTTAAAATAATCCTTTATGCTCAATTAATTCAATGAGTATTTCTAAATCGGAACAGCAACAAGATGCTTTAATTTATTTAAGTGTTTTTTTCCCTTTTTTTCTTAATGAAACTGCTGTTCAGATCCTGTCTACTGCACTGTACTCCAGTTGATCCAAACAGTTGTTTTTAGTTGATTTTCCATCAGCCCATGCCAAAGCACAAAGCCCATGTGTGCAAGTATTAACTTTGTTTATGTGCAGGAAATACATTGCAGTGCTAAAGCACATTAGTGTTACTTACAGACCAGGACGCCTAGTGGCACACATCAGGGAGATATACAGTATGAACCATTTGTTTATTAAGTGGAAAAAAGAGTGCAAATTGTTTCCAAGCCTTTGATCCCTCACCTCTTTTATTTCATATTTAAATGCCTTTTAAAGTAAAACAGTTTTATAACAGTAAATAAAAAAACATTGTATATATACAAGTATAAATTATTATTTAAATGAACAACAGTAATGTTGTGTTCATACTGTAAATACTGCACTGTATATATACATAAGTATACTGTTTTTTTCCACATGTTAGTGAATCACATATTTCATCTGTAAAAATACTGAAGCATGACTAACAGTAAAATGAACTCCTAAGTGAACAGACCTGACTTGGCGTTCATTGCTGAGGTGGAGGTCTTGGGTCCTTCCTTAACTCAGGGGAAAAATAAGAAACATTAAAAAAACACAATTCAGCTTCAAAATCTGAATGTAATACCTGGGTGTGTGGTTGAAGTGATGTCGTTGTGTAGTGTAGGAAATTGCTGCGCCTATCTACTGCGGTCGTTTTTTCAATCCCTGGAGACGAGTGCTATCTGTTTTGTCACTGAGTGGCACAGTGTATTGTCCCCAGGTCTCTATAAATAACATGCGGACTTCCCTACAGTACGTTGGGCCTACTAGTGCAGGCTTTTTCTCACTGTGCTGTGAAGACCTTGAGTCTCGCAGTAGTTAAACAGGAAGGGAGGGTTAAAGGCCTTTTGTCATGATGCTGGCCGAAATAGACTATTGTTAGAAAAACTCTGCCAGTTAAAGATTGATTTGGAGTCTGTTGCAGTGACAGGCAGATGCCCTGTACTGTACATGCTGAATTGAATTCTCACTGACTTATTTGACCATCAGGTACTGTGGGTGACCCACTTAGTCTCAATATATTTCAAAAGATAAAAATCATCTTAATTTTTAATTAATGAAAGGGTGTTTTCTGTATTCTTCAGGATGAAGGGGTTTTGATTATTTTCAGTGTGGGTTCATGCACAGCAAGATTTGTAGTCCATGAACCAGCCAATAGAACACTGGCAGAGATCCTCTGCAGTGTTAGTTGTCTTCAGAAGAACAGATAGGACTATTTTTTCATCTGTATGAGCATATAGCTTTTTTTATTTACCTCATATAACTACTGTATATAAAAGAGCAGTAGTTGCTGTGTAATGAAATGCTACAGATGTCTCAATATAAAGGTTAATATGAGTGTCTATACAGAGCCTGGAGATCAATAATTGAGCCTTTTCAGTACCAGATAAACAGAATAAGGTACTGTACATGCATTTGGGGATTATGAAAAAGATTACTTTCTTGACTTGGTGGGGGTTGGGAGTGAGAAAACTCCATTAAAGGTGCTAATGTTTATCTTGGCGTTATTGTCAGTCTAAGAATGAATTTGCAAGTGTGAGACAAATGTGCTGAACAAAAATTACTTTTCAGTCAACTTTATCTATGATCTTAGGACCCTGGTTATGTGAGATTTTACGTCAAAATTTTTTTTCTTTTTTTTTACGGAAGGAACTCTAGCTTCTGAAGATGTTCTTGTGCAGCATTCATCAGCAATTCCAAATGTGTTGTTCTAAGAAATCCAGAGACCCTCGTATCACCACTGCACTTTAAAAAGGAACAGCAGCTGGACTAAGCAGTCACACACTGAAGATGAGAGCATGAAAGTGATCCACCTCAAAAGTGTATTCTTCTCAGTGTTTACTGGTCTGTATTACAGATGATGCTTGGACTACCTCCAGCACTTGACTGCTCACAAATCGATGTTAAAGCACCCATTTAACGATAGGGTAATTAACAAACCAGAGCAAGAAGTAGTAAGTTTTTGAAGGGAAATGAAAAAAAGGGGAGATTTCCGTCTTCAGCTTAGCTGTCTCAGCAATGAGGGATTACAGTGCTATTACCGCCTGCTGTGTATTGTCCGGACCTTTGAGCTTTGCCTCACAAGATTTAATTTGTGTTGTCTCTGTGCTACAACAAACGGTCAATTATTGCGTGCCTGTGTGTTATTGTTTGCACACAATGTCCCACATTGTTGTAGCATATCAGATGCACATTTAGAGAGGCTTAAAAAGTGCTGCAGAAGTAGATCCATTCTACAGTTCAAAGAGCAAGGAAGAAAACATTAAATACAAATGCAGAATTTTGTTTAGCCAGCCTGCCAGGCAGATACTGTAGCTGCAAAAACAAAACCAGTGCAATTCATCCAGATGTGCGTCGCTAACAGTACTGTACAAGGGAGCAAACTGTGCGCTTTATTTTAGCAAGCATGTGTTATAGAAAAGCAGGAGACCTAATTGCAATTGTGTAGTGAAGTTGCAGGAGATGATAAATAAGGTCATTGTAAGTTCTATATTAAGTTCACCATGAACTGTGTCAGCAGTGCAGCACAAGGACTCTTGTTTATGAAAAGAAATCCTGTCTTCTGCAGACCTAGAATGATCATTCCTTCCATAAACATATCTTGGTGTGCTGTGCTGCTTATATTACAGTAGGTGTAGCTTCAGCAGTAATTTTCTTTTAAGGGTATATTTTATTGATTGCCCTTTCATCCTTTTTACTCCTTGGCAACAACACCTAGTATAGGAGAGCCATCTGCTGTGTCACACTGCGTGATGTAGATAAAAATGCTCATATGCACACGGTAGACAAGCTTCCACTCTCAGACACTAACAAAGGGGTGCTCCCTGTTCCTGTAAACAGTTCAGCTCTGCATTCCCACAGCTCGGAGTGCTGTGTAGTGTCAGTGAATGGCTTCTGCTGAGAGTCCTGCTCTGCCCTTTACATTAGAGCTCTTTCTACTGGTTATCTAATGCAGGACATCATCCAAGAAAATACAGGAAATTTGTTTTCTTTTTTACTTTAATATGGTCAAAATTTGTCTTTTTCTCCAAAACACTGGGGAACTGAAAGAAGAACAAAGCAAGAAAAATGCCCCTTTTTCCAGCTGAAATAAGGCTACTGTATGGAGAGGTCATGACTGAATATTTGCTGAAGCACTAAAGCCACTAAAGCTATTCCCTGTGCTAATGGCTGACTGAAACTGTACAAGATTGTTGTAATGGAGCTAGTTAGTTCAGCTTTCCACACTAGTATAGTGTAGTATTTACCAGGCTTCCAGTGCTGTCAAAAAGTTTATCATTTTATTGGCAAATGCCTAAAGAAGGCTCACAGCAACAATCACTGAGCCCACACAGGGAGAATCAGGAAGTGGAGACTAGGTCCTCCGATCCAGATTCCCTTAAAACATTTTCTCATTAGACTTTAAAACCCTTACAGGAACCTACAGGAGGTTCAGCACTTATTAGAGGAGTTGTACACCCTTCCCTGAGGCCAGTGCAAGCCTGCAGGCACCCAGGAGGTGACTGTAATCTCTGTTACTCCTGGAGTCAAAGCACTGCCTGACCAATCCCAACACTACTGCCATGCTGCTCAGCCAGCTGTGTGACATTAACTCACCTCGCACTCGTGACGTGTACATCCGTTACGTCTCTTACATAAGGCTCCAGTGTAAGGATGGTAAAAATGTCATACCGTAGCTGTAGGACAAGTTCCTGTGCTGAAACTTTAAATAAAGTTAGTAATGGCGTCAGTGATTAGCTTTGACAAGGATTTGGTTTGTAGTTTCAGTTATTCTCTTCCAGAAATCATGAGAACTATTTGTCCTGCATTGAATGCCTTTGGACAGTAAACAGTAGAACTTACAGGTTCAACTTGCAAATGTCCATACATGTGTATGTCTATTGGATTAGGTCATCTGATATACATGGACAAGTACTAGTACATGTCTGCCATTCTGAGCACCTGTTTAAAACCTCTGGTGTCAAAAGTTCTGTGCAGACACATGTCTGCATAACTGCATGAGAATACCCACTCCCAAGAGTATTGTTTCACAATGGTCTTTATTCACACTGTAAGGTGCTATCCTCCTGCAACACACACTTGAAGATGGCTCGACATACAGTATGAAACGTTGTGTTTCTTTTTTTTCTTTCAGCATGAAATAAATCTTTACCTGCTCCTGTACATATTATGTATGACAGTGATGACAAGGTCTTTGTGCTGTTTTCTAGTGTATACAGTATGAAGCAAAATTAAAATAGCTGTTTATTTTTAGTTTTGGTTCATAAGAACTGAACCTGTATTAGTCTGTTTGATAACAGGCTTTGTCTTCTTTCAAACTTTCTTAAAAGGCCCTATTGCCTTTTATTGTGGATAATGTTTAAGAAACATGTACACTCTTGCAACCAGTTAATTTGGTTCCATTTTTGAAATGCTACTTTAAGAGAACAGTAATTAAGTTCCTTGCTTGGGCTTTTCTCAAGCACCAGAAAAATATCCATCCAGGTACTGCAAAACCTAAACTAAGAAGGTAAAATAATAAAATGTCCCGAGAGGCCTTAAAACATAACAAATGCTACTGGATCCGAAAGACCTTTGTTGGGGATTTACATACTTCTCAGTATATACAGTATATATATATACTGCTCAATCAGACAAGCAAAAGATATGCTGTTCAAAAAAGCAATGAGATGCAGTCATTAGAATGTGAATGTGGAGGGAACACGCGCCGCTGCTGTCTGTGAATGGGCACTGCTTTGATGTCTTGTCAGTGCCAGCTGGGCAGCTGATATGGCTGGTGCAAGTGGGTGCAATGAGCGACGTAATGAAGTGATCTGAAAAGGAAAAGGAATTCAAAGGACCATGCACTTCACGAACATCAATTACATTCATATCATGCAGACAGTGTGGGCAAGCACAGGTTATTTGCTGAATACATGAAAAAAGAAGAAATATTCATGTGCCTGTTGGACCCTGTCTCCATTCTCTTCTGTGTATCTTTCTGACCCTAGACCTCAGTGATCAAAAGAGACTGCACTGTTAATTAGTTGTGAATACAGATGCTTTCCCATGCCTGAATGTGAGTAATAAAGGTTAAAAAACAAGTAGGGGATGAAAAAGACCAGGCTCCCCCTTCTTTGTGTCTAATAATACTTTGACTATGAAGCCAGAGGTTCACATTTATTCAAAATTTGTTTGAATAAACAACATTATCCCTTAACATAATCTGCATTAACAACTGTCTAGAAAAGATTTCTGTACCTTAAGTTCTCTTTAGCTTTAAACAAAATTTGATAAGGTTATTGTGTAGAGCTAAGTTCTTTTTCATCCTTCCTGTACTGAGTCTCCACAGAAATTCATGGTGTGAATCTGGCTAATTTTTCCTTCTGTGAGCAAATCCATTTTTGCTTAATCTGATTGAGATTTTTGCGGGAAGTTTTGTGTTTCTTACTATCCTAGAAGAGCAGAAATAGTTTGCAAAAGGCCGCTAATCATCACTTGCAAATGCAATAACAGCTTGTGAGCTACCCTTGTTGCGTCGAGGTGTGATTTCAGTTTAAAATAAAGTAACGAAGGGGAAGTTAGCTGCTCGTCAGCTTCACAACCTTTCACGAAGAGCAGACTGTGATCTCGTGATTCTGTCAACTTCCGTACTGACAGGTTTGACACTACTGGGACAATGGGAGGGCTCAAAAAGGTAGGCAGCCTTTCAGTGCCCAACTCTCTGAGAAGGTTGTTTCCAGTTTTATCTTAATGGAAAACATATATATAGGCAGGACCATTTATAAGTATACGGCAAACTATGTACACAATCTCTCCAGGCAAAAATTTGCAGTTCTTTTTCCTGCCCTTGTACTGATCTCTAATGATGTCCAATGAAATGGAATGACATTCCCACTACGGCCAGCACCTGTGACTCAAGATAAAAGGCAAGTAAAATAGTAATTCAGAGTTACAGAAGATGTATTGTTTTTTTCTGATAAATAAATGCAGTCTTGGGAGTTCATCAGTATTTCTTTGCTCACAGCTTAGGTTCTTCATTTAGCCAGTTATCCTCAGGTGAGGACAGTGATCTGGCTGTATGATGTACAACACCACAGGTCCTCCAGTCCAGAGTAAATTAGCACACTGTCCTGGTAATCAAGGGTGATCAATCTCTGGTCTGTATCCTAAAATAGGCCGTGGAAGAAACAGTCAGCACTGTATTTGTGCATAGAGCTATTTTCATCCGCCCTCTGGCTGGAGATGCAAGAATAGAACACCAACTCCAAACCTTCTTCCTCCAGCCTGCTCCGATACTGCAGAGCAGCTCCACTCCACGATTAATAGAGCAGCTCCACTGGACCTGCTCCAAGCCCATCTTGTAATCAAGGACACACTCCCGTTCTTGCCAGAGTGATGGAGAATATCCTGAGGCAGTCATGTTGCTTTGGCAACTGCTTCCAGTGCTCCAGACTCCCTTCTGTAAAATTTCCTCTTTCTTTTAACAAATCAAACAAAGTTCACTTGAATCTGTGGCGATTTTGACTTTTACTCTGGTGCTCCTCACATAAAAACATGTTTGCCTTCTATAAGGGAAGGTAACTAAAACCATTTATTGTCACAGTGTTGTGCAACAGCAGTAGTTTTATGCAGATATCATTTATATATAAAGTATCTGTCCTTTAATTTCAAATAATTCATGTGGCTCAACTCTACAAGTTCTTCTCCAGAATTAGGAGAAAAAATAAATCTGCTCATATTTCTTCACTGTTGTCATTTCACAGATATACAGTGCTTTGCATAAGTTATAACATTGATTAAAAGAGTGACAATTCTCTAACTGGCAACAGCTAGATCACAGATGCCAAGCTACAGTACAGTACTCCAGCGCCAAGCCAACTCATGTCAACTCAACCCAGTCTGCCCCAGCGGGACAGGACCTCACCACCACTTAGCAGTCCCATTCACAGCTAATTATACTTGACTTATCTGAACCAGAAACGCCTGTACTGTAGGGCCCAATCTGTGGTCTCAGTGTGCAGCTTCACTGGCAAAACCACTTGGAAAGTCTAATTAACCAAGCCTTGCTCAGAGTTTCTGGATTTGGTGCACACACTTTAAAGTATCTGAGTTTCACCTGTTCCTTGTGCACAAATATTTTATAAAACAGTTTCCCTTTTAGTTGAATGCCAGTAGGTGCTTCTTGATTTAATGTTTTAATATCGAGAGCCGGTTTGCTGATGCTGTTAAATACTACAGGAATTGTGTGCCTCTGCCTCAGCAGGCACAATTTTTGGGACTGGAGAATGACAATGTAAGGCCGAGAGTGAGCATGAGGCAGAGGGGAGAGGAGAAAGGCAGTCAGTGTGGGAAATAAGCCTGACCACTTTGTCATAGGTCACTGTCTATCCAGAGCAACAGTTCCTTATCCATTCCAGTTGAGATGATGGTTCTACGAGCTTTCTGGACGCTGAAGAGTGCAACAGTACATGTTGAAGGCAGTATACATTACACAAATTCCTTTTGAAAAAGTCTTTACTTTTTCCCTCTTTTGGTGAAGTACTCTTTCCTGTTGTAAATTAACATTTAATCAATTTTTTCTTGCCCACCATAAAATTAACATAATTTTAGGGAAAGTAGTAAAATAATTCATTACTGAAGTCATGTTATATAGTGAATTACAAAGAGTCTAATACTGCAATAAATGGGAACTAATTTGGGGCCTTTGGGATGTTGACCGAATTTCTCAAAAGACAAAGTGTGTACAAGCTTCTGTCCTCTCAGCATTGATCAGTGAAGTCATTCCATTTATTTCAGTCATCAGATGAAAGGTCTGTCTCTGGCATATAGCCATTTAAGTAATGACTTTAAATGGAAGTCTATAGATAAGTTCCTTTCTGTTTGCTCATGTACTGCTGCCATACAATGACACTATGCTCTGAGCCTGTAAGTGGGCGCCAGTTCAAGTATCAGGGCCTTACTCACTAAGTGTACCCTTCTTTTTTTCCAAAAAAAACCTCACAACAAGGCTGTAAAGTACCATGTACATTTTCCAGAACCTTCGCTTAAGGCACTTTGGTGATTGTTTCTTTTTGATGTTACAGAATTAGGAATGTATTGGGGTTTTTTTCCCTAGAAAGGGAGTAGTACATAGGGAGCAGTAGGGAATACTTGAGTTCTGGGAAGAGGAGTGAGCTGTCCGCACCACCCTGGTTTTCTCCGACTCTATCAGAGCGGCGGCCGGCGAGGTGGTCAGACGTCCTGCCTCCTCCGGGGTCCTTCAGTCAAGTGCACCAGTGGGCAGGAGGGGAACACCGCTGCTCTCCGTCTTAGCTGACACCCATGCTTCCAGGCTAGCCTCCAACCGCAGCCCACCACAGCACGTTCAGTTGCTTAGCAAGGTTGTCTGCCTCTCTAAGGGACATGGCAAATGGTTTCTCCTCTTCCTCTTCCACGGCCCTTTTAACCTTGTTCAATTCAGTATTTAATATTCAGGGATATCGGAGGTAGTAGTCATTTATGGAATTGTTTTTTCTGATGGAGGCAATACAAAAGTGTGCTGAAGTCACTTACCGTTAGTGCTCAGTGCCGCAGGAGTAGTGTCACCACCTAGTGTCTGTGGATACACAGGGTAAATGTTTTTCACGGTCATGGCGGTAATGTTGCATATCCACCATGTCTTTCTCATCCATTACCACACATTTACCTGGATTCCCTGAGCTTCAGTAAGTTTTTATTGTACTTGGACACCCTAATCATTTCTATAATATTTTACTAGAATAAATCTTTACAAATGTAGTTACTCTGACAGTCCTTTTTAGATTCCTCTCTACTTTTTCTGTTTCCTCAAATAAACACACCAGTGAATTTGTTTTATAGAGGCATATTTTTGAAAATGTTCAAAAAACGATGATTCACAAATTCTTTATCTTCTGACTTATTCAAAGAAAAAAGTACAGTATGTGTTAGTGCTGGTGTGGCACAGTGGTGCAGTGTTGAGCATTGCTGTCTAGCTCTGGGGCCCTGAGTTGAATTCCTGGGGTTCTGTCCTCATGGAGTCTGTTTGCTGTCTCCATATTTGCGTGGGTTTCCTCCCTACAGTCCAGTGACATACTGGTAGATTAACTGCCTTCTGGATAAATTGGCCCTGTCATGAGTGTGTGTCTGTGTCTGTCTGCCCTGCGATAGACTGGCTTCCCATCAGTGTGTACCCTGCCTTGCACCCATTGCTTGTCAGGATAGTCTCTGGCTCCCCTGTAACCTTGTATTGGATAAAGCAGATAGAGAATGGATGGATGTATTCATGCTTTTTGGTCCTTTCAAAGGTATAGCAAGTCTACACTTTGCCTCCTTGTATGTTTTAAATTGGTGATATACTGTACTGGCACTTGCTTATCACTGCTACTTACAGTGTCTTCATGGTCACCACCTGGCTTTGACATTTGCTTAAAAAACCTTTACAGGTTGGGATTGCTTGATATTTCCATTTAGTACAGTGACCTCAGATCTGCAGCGTGTGCTTTTACATTTCCCCCAGTGGGAATGGTTGAGACTTGCATGCAAACATTCTATCGATGTTGGAGTCGGTGTCCTGAAATAATCAGGGCACAGCTGCAAATGTATTTCTGCATGTGTTGATTTATTGTGCGTGCTGTTACACCATCCAACGGGCACTGATTTCTTGCAGTTGATTTAATCTTTTAATGCGCCCTTGTAATGTGAAATTTGCACCAGTTCTAGCAGAGAGCAAATCGGTGCAAGTTGTTTTCCAGGCCCTGCAGCTGCAGATGGCAGTGCAAGTAGCCATGCAAGGTAATGGATGTCAACTGGGTCCAATACATCTGCCAGCATGTTGCGGATTAATAAAGCCGGTCAAAAGCAGCATGTCTCTGTAGCCTGGGGCCTGGAAAGCTGGAGCTGGTGCCATGATGTCAGCAGTGTGTGAAGCTTGCTTTCATACAGCAGCAAAGTCATTAGGGTTTTTTTTCTTCTTCTTGCATTCTTGCCTTCCCAGGGTGAGCATCATCTGCTTCTCACTTTCTGCTGCACAGGGTCCCAGGGTTAGATAACGGCCAGATAACACTCTGCAGATACCCTTTGGCCTCCTGACTAATGTGCTGCTATGAGATCTCTCTGTTCTCATGTAAAGAAATGGGGGGTTTTAGCAGATTCTGAAGCTTAGGCATGAGGTTATCACAGTCTGAAAGACGTTCAGATTTTAAGTGACCCTGTTTAAGAGGATCTCTAACATGGCACAGAAGGTCATCTAATGTTGATCTCGAAACATTGTGATACTAAGTTGTTTTTTAATATATTTGATTTATTTTTGTGAGCTTTTTATTTGGTCTGCAGAGATTGTTGAAGACCTGGACAGGACTGATCAGTTGGATACTGGCTGGTAAAACTGCCCAATCCCTGAATATTTTAAAATGATCTCTACCACATTATTTTATTCATCCAAATACCTGAAATATTTAAGATAACATATATTCTGTGACTATAATTAACCCCAAATAAAGGAAAAAATGACAGAGAAGTATTAAAAACATTTCATTGGTAAGATTGCTAAGCACTAAAAAGTTTTCAATACTGTACCAAATAAAACAGATATATTAACACTTGGGATTTGCAGCTGTGATTGCAAAGTTTAAGCAAGTGACCATTTAAGCAGTTTTACCCAAGGCAAGAGGATCAAGGCTGATCACATTTTTCACATCGCCAGCCTCCTTTTATGGGGTATTTAATTGACATTGGCAAATCTACAATACAGCTGGGGTTGCTTAATTTTTCTACTGCCATCTGGTGTGAAAACTAATTTGGTAATGGACACCTTCTAAAGGTGTGCAGGAGCTAGTAAAAGGAATACGATGCTGCAGGTGGGTGACCAGGCATTTTACAGGTTTCTCCAGTCATGTGAGTGTGTGGGCTGTGGACTTAGGGTTTAGTGATTTAAACTTGCCCTGGTCAGGGGCTGAAAATAGCAGGTAAGCCAGTAGATTATGTCAGGGCTGTACAGTTTGTCACCGGCAGACCTCAAAGCTGTTAGCTTGCAAGCCTGCTTAAGATTTCTAGTCAGAAATTACTAAGAAACTACAAAGCAGCCCAAGTTCTCTTTTTGTATTAGGAACACAAAGGACCTTTGAACACAGAATGCAGCTAAACCATTAGATATTTATGAGGACTTTGCATTCTGAAGCCTAAAGTGCATTTCCTTTCATCAGTCAGAAGGGAAGCTCATTTAGGTCTAGAGGTAGACCACATGTATAGATAATGCATTTGAAAAAAATATAATCGGTTATGCTCTGTCAGCTGTTTTCTTTTCCTGCAAAAACAGTTTCTTCTTTAGCCTGCATTTCAACCCCAGCACCAATCCGTATTCACAAGTTCTGTCTTGTTCTGCAAGTCATCAGATTGAAACGAACCACTGTAGTTTCTGACTCTTTATGCAAATGTATTCATGTATACATGCTAAGGAGAGGCGGTGTTTGAGTAAAGCGGTATTTTTAGCCTTTCCCATGTACAAGGCAGAACTCTGCACCATCTGCTCTCCCGGCTCGCGCTAACCCAGTGCCTTCCCTGAATTCACAGTGCACACATTAACTGGCAATAACTTAATTTTCTCAGAAATCTTATTGCGGTGTTATTTTACATGCTGCTGCCTGTAGCTATGGAAACAAACTGATGACCTCACAGTCTGCCGTGGGATTGAGTGGAAAAGCTCCTGTTTCTCTGCCCAGCGGACAGGCGCGAGAGAGGGAGGGGCAGTGAAGGCCCGCGGAGGTAGCCACGTACAGTGTGTGGGGTGGCACGAACAGGGGCATCACTAGCAGGGCTTTCAAGAAATGAATTGTCTTCCTTTCTTTGAACTTCCTGCGAAGTGAATGCTACCAGCGTCGGATTAACACAACAAAACCATCCTTACCTTCTTTTAGGAAGGTCAGGTTAAGGTTTAGCAAGGCCACCTGCTCTGAACATTCAGTTTTGCAGAGGTTTTCTCACGTTCTTTCTTTTGTTCATGTGTGAAGATTTCCGTAGGGTGTCATTTATTTAACTTTGTGTGTCACCTTCGATGTTTAGGTTTTGTTTGAGGGGGGGCAAAGCGTTTTCGTGGGTTTTGGAAACACCCATGGATGAAAGGAATTTAATTTTCAGATCCATATGTCCTCTATTGAGAAAACTTAATTAAAATAAATTGAAGAATGAACAACAGAACCAAAAACGAATGTAACTAATGAGTAGGAAAGCTGCCCTCTCCTTAACTACACAGACACTGTGCTTCAGGCACTAGAAGTTCCTCAGGGGGCATTCCAGTCTAAAATTTACTATGCTAAAATTTGCTATGCTGGCAACACATCTTCAAGATATTTTTGTTTCTCTTTTAAATTTAAATAGATAATCACCAATTATTTTGTATAGCACACATCCCTCAATTTAAAAATTTGTTCAGCAGACTCTTTGTAAGGTAAACCTTCGTTAACAGAAAACAAAATTTCTTTTAGTCAAAATCTGTAAAATGTCCCCATTTGTAAAATCTTCTAATTTGTTCCTGGGGTCTAGCAAAATCACCCAGTATTACTTATTTCTATCAAAATGGAGCACTGAGTCTACAAAGAACACTGTGATTATCCTATTTGCATTGGTATGTTAGTTAAGATACTGTAAATAGACAAAATAAATAATTTGTGTAAAACCTCTTAAGAATGTAGATGCACTGTGGTACTGTGTTGTGAGAGGCTATAGAGAGTTCTCAATATGAGGATGGTATTTCTCACTATGAGACTGGCATCTTCCATTTGGTTTTGAAGGGTCTGCCTTCATAACTGTGAAACACAAGTGAGGAAACGCACACCTTGTTATCTTGAAAATTAAGAAACCAGTTGTAAATAGAGGCTTGGATATATATGCCCATCCGATTTAGTATTGTCCGTTGTGTCTCTTCATTTCGGCTCAGTGCAGTGACTCCTGTATCCACATGGGCATGAATGCTGATCCACTTACCGGTTGAGCAGTTCAGCTCTGTAGCAACTTACAGGAGCTTCAGTGGAGACTGGTGGGGTGGTTGCTGATGTCACTGCAAGCCTGCAAGTGGCGGGGAACTTGCAGGGGGAGCTGAGGGACCCCAAACTAGTTCCAACCCCGTCCCAATGATGCTGAGACAACTGGGTGCTACAGTTTGGGGGAAAACTAGTGTCAATCATCCAAACACAAGCTCAGGGAATAATAATAAACCCAAGCAGAGAATAATGATCAGTGATCAGGGCAGAGAATGAGAGTTTGGGACCACGAAAGCGGAATCTTCCAAGAGTTTGCATTTCATAGATCTCTTCAGTCATCCCAGCAGCGGAAGAGCGGGTCAGCACTTTCAGAGCTGTGTCTGGTGTTATTACAGGTTGGCAAGAGCGGGCGGCTCACAGCTGTGAACCCACTCTCTCTCTGGGGAGAACGCAGCCTCCCATGCTGCCTCCTGGCAGTGTTAACATTCTAGCAGATGGCTAGTTAGATAACCCATGCTGCATGCTGTTTACTTTGAGCAGTAAGGAATAAAAAACGCTCTAAGGCTGTCTTTCGTTCTGCTGCTATACAGTTTTATCCTACCCAAGGGCATGCCTGAACAATCTGAATTAGTTCAGAGGCTTTAAGGTAAATTACTGTCGGCAAAACTGGCTTAATTAAAAACAGTATTAAAGCCTGCTGATGCCCCTAGTTATGTGGTCAAAAACAGTGTTTAGGAAAGCCCTTGGAAAGAATTACTTGTCAGTTTAGTTTTTGGCATGCTTCACATCTTAGAGCAATCCTTTGCACAAGGGCAGTCCTTTTATTTTCCTTGAAGTCTTTTAATTTGTCAAAGTGAAGTTAACAGTCTTTTACTTGAGCTCAGATTATGCATCTCAGATGTCAGACAGCATGGACCAGACAACTGTTGGTGTCAGTACCACTTGCACTAATGACCAGGTAGGTGGCTATGCTGTACTGGAAGGGAATAGAGGCAGGTGTGGTGGTTCCCTGGAGCACACAGCCACTGAAGATACTGAATAAATCTTCTCAGCTCACCAGTTGGGAGATGGACACTACAGTTGCTTTTCTTCAAGATGGAAAATCCCTCAGAAGTTATTTTTTTTCCTTTCACACAGACTTTTGTTGGATGCCAAAGGGCTCCACCATCTCAATGAATGTACATAAAAGCAGGCTGGCATGAACAAGAAAAAAATAAAATAATAAAACCGCCCACTCCACCCAGGCAGTCTGTAAGTTACAACTCTCGAGGAGAAAATTCTGGTTGTCTCTCAATGCCCAGACTCACATCTTTTGTTTTGATATTGTTTCTCCACTGCCGTCTGCTCTCATCTAGACAGGTTTTTGTTTCTGCTTTTAGTCTTTGGACCTTATCCTGCAGGAAATGGAGGTGAAGTCAGATTACAGTATAACCTGTTAAAACTGGTTAAACTTTAACCATTCAGACAGCTGTGTGTAAACAGTGACAGATTAATTAAATTGGTATGGATTTTCTCTTCTCCATACTGTAGGGATGCTGTGTCTTTGTTCTCTGTGCTCTAAGTTATGTGCATGACCTTAAGTACTACAGTACATAAAGCAATTTTCTGTCCCACTGAATAGCCATTGATTACTGATATTGACTGTCTGAATAACCAGACCTTTTAATATTGTCTCTGGTTTAGGATATCAGAAAATCCCAGAATACATTGGTAAAGGCAGATTCTGAAATGTCAGCTACCGAACTGAAACATGGGTGCAGTACTGGCCAAACAATGGAATTAATTCTGCTTTCCAAGCCACGCTGCTGTTTTTAGCCTGGCTTATTTGATCTTTTCAAGTGCATTTTTATCTTTATTTGGTGATACTTTGTGTTGTGACCATCAGGAGTCTTTCAGTTGATAGTGCATCAGCCTTCAACTGTTCCATGGAATAAATAAGGCTTGATATTCTTTGGATGTGATATTTCTACATTATGTCATATATATATACTGTATATGATAATGATTGTTCAAGAATTTCAATCTGGTATTTTAGTAAGTTATCAAATATACAAGTATCCTAAGAAAACAATGAGTGCAACATTCCCTATACCACAATATATCAAACTGTGGGCTGTGTAATGTATTCTAGGGTGAAAAAGAAAAATGTTTCTGTTCTGCACAGTTACAGTTATTCCACAACAAACAATAGCTTAATAGCAATGCCAAATTCAGCAACAAAAAGTGCTATCACTGTCCCTACATGCTAAAAGAGTCTTTTAAAGTTTGCATTTTGCTGGGAAAGTCTGTGGTGTTTTGAGCTTTAACTATTTATTCTGTTTTGCACATTTGTGTTAAAGTCTAGTTCACACAGGGCTAAATATCTCCAATGTGGACATGACGGTTATAAAAATTAAATATTAAATACATTCTAAATTTGGACCTGTTTAAAATGCCCATTTCTTTTTCTCTCAGTTTATTTTATAATATTTCTTCAAGACATCCACTAATATATTAAGAAAACTAACAATCTGAGTTTTGCAAAACTCGCATTTTTAAAAGGGTTTTCTTAAAAACTGTTAAGGAAACTGCTAACAATAAAATGAATTATTAAAAAAATTAATGACTAAATATCAAAATAAGGAAATTCCAGTATTATGATAACTACGAAAACTGCTTATTATCACTGACAGCTGAATTACTAAATTACCTAATTACTGCTCTTAATTAGGGGTGGTAAAAAAGTTACATTTAGGCTTTTTTTGAGCCAGCAGCAGGAAGAGAATTGCATTACATTTTGGATTTGACCTGCTTCTTGTTGTGCCTTATGAATTAGGAATGGTTTACAGTTAAGCATATGCACTTATAATTTAAAATATTGCTCTCAAATATTCAGTGGAGTAACTAGACTGCTTATTTGCCATTAACCTTATGCAGGCTGTGAAAATTGTACTAAATTAACCATAACATAATACCTAATTTTTCGTAACATATCCAACACTCTGTGTAAACTTTAAATAAATTTCAGAAGTATTTTTTTTTCTCATTACACCCTCCTGATGCCTCTTTAGATTCTTCTCTCTGGTATTTTTGTGACTCAGGTCTTGGGGAAACAGGGGCGTACGCAGTGCCAGAGGGGGTGATCTCAAAGGTTGCAGAACCACTGCCCCCTTCACCCTCATTGCTGCTGTTCGTACTGGACCCAGCAGAGTTCAGCGCTTGAGCAGGGAGTCAGTTTGCACGTCAGAGTATTCTATTATCTGATTTGAGCATTGCTCACAAGTTGCGTTTGGAAACACTGGACTGCAAAATAATATCGTTTTAATTACAATTGCTTTTGTACCGGTCCTGCCTGACGGCCTTCAAGTGAAAGTGGTATGAAAAGCCGCGGATGGTGCTTGATGATTGCGCCCGATACGCCTCTGAAGTGCCATTCATGCCGCCGCTAACAAGGCTTCCTGGCTGCACCTGGAGCAGCTGAGCATCTCTCACCAGCTCTCTCCCAGCGAGCCGTGCCATCGATACGGCCCAGTTCAGCCTCACTTTCCTATTGAACTTTCAGCACAAGTCTGCTGTTTCAAAGCGCCTGATATTATTGTCAGCTCCTGGATCATCACTGGGTTTTCAAGTGCCACCTATCACTTGCGCATTGGCAGAAAATTAAAACTGATTCTCATTTGCTCTCAGCAGTGGAAAGACTAACATAGTGACCAGGGTGGTACTGAATGTAAAGCTGAATAATTCACTAGTTTATTCAAGTGTTATGTCACGGAGGCGGGAGTGATGTTATCTTCAGTGGTGGAGGTGGTTTAGTTTAATTGTTGTCCCGAGTTTTTGCCACTTTTTTGGTGGTCCTGGTCCAGGTCTGAGGAGATACAAGCAAATGGACAAGACAGAACAGCTAATTAATTCTGACCAGAGGTGGCCTTGAACAGGCTTCAGATGGTCCTAGCTTCTGTCTAAATCCCAGACTGCCCTAAGGAAGGTCCACGCATTGAGACAGAGCAATATGTAGTACCTCCTGCTACAAGACCTCAGGCGTACCTCTTTCAAAACAAATCTTGCACCTTGTTGCTTCTCTGTGTGTTACTGGTTCCTTTGTTACCTTGATCTGTCAGTAATGTTGATTATAACAGCAGGCTTTCTGCATTGATGCCTATTTCTGGTGGTGAGACTGTTTAAAATACCTCTGTGTGAATTTGGTAAAGACTTGGGATACCTTTGTTGTCAGTAAGAACGATACATAGTTGATTGCTTTTCTTCGTTTCAGGGTAATGAGTAGAGCATTCATAGGCACTTACTCTTTCTAAGGGGACAGTTTATACGGGCTTTGGGCCCTATGGTAAATTGCCCTGGCTTGACGGAGCTGGTGGAGGAGGAGGGGGTAGCTATGGGACAACAAATAGACCACAGGAAACACTAAACACTGCAATTTAATTGAATCTAATGATAGTAAATGTATTGTATGTGAACATGGGGTTAAATATTGAAATGTGCTTTCAACCGGATGATGGTGGAAATAATAAATCAATAGACCAAGGCTGATAAAACAGGTGGTGGTAGACTAATTTCATTTCACGCGCTTCATATTTTTATATTAGCTTTAGCTTTCCACCTTGGATTGGATCTTTCATAGGGCACTTCAGTGTAACAGGGGCATTAAAAACGATCAAGATGGTTTATTTAATGAAGCCTAAGCAGGTCTTGTCACAGTCCTGTCACAGCATCCGAGAGATTGTTACAGCTTATGCAGAGCTGGCAGCCTTCGTATAATGACCATCAGAGTAAGAATAACTAGTTCCTGATTGAATATTAGGTTTTAAAATGTTGTTTTACACAGATGGAGCTCTTATGTTTCATATGCATTTCATGCATATTGTTTTATTTTGCCCCATGGGTTCTGCAAAAATCAGAGTATGAGTGAGGTTGTAGCTTTTTGCTGGATGTAGATTTGTATGATTGCCTTCAGTTTAGGGGCTTTTTCAAAAACTTTCCCAAGCAGATCAGGTTTCAGGTTTCTCCAAAAAGCTTTACGGAACACTACTCAGGGAGATGGGGTACTGCTTTTCTCAGCTTGGGTACCTGTGTTGCATCTGTGAATCTCATCATATAACACTACCTGTAACTTGTGCTCCACCACCAACTCTAAAACAGAGTAAGCCAAAATATTGAAATGTACCCAGGATGGTTTCCAATAGTACCTGTAGTGACTAAGACAGGTGAAGCAAAACTGCTCTTAATGCGGGGAACTAATGAAATCAAGAGTGTGAAGAAAAATCTTGTTGGTCCAGTGAACCCTGCAGAGATGTGATAAGAGGGCAGGACCTGCACTCTCAGCATGAGCGCAGGAGCGGAGCAGGCTGCAGGCTGCAGGACCTGTGTGGGCACCAACAGCGCCGTAACCATCCACTGCTTGCAAGGAGTGAAGCCCTCTCTGCCACAGCGCAGGGGCAGCTGAAGAGACATGGCTCATTTCAGACTGGGAAAACAAAAGAGAGTTGGAAAGCAAATGTAAGACCTCTGGGGAATTTACCAAACATTTGCTGTTGGTTTTGATTCAGTCTCGGACTTTTTTCCTGTGAAAAACAAAGCCCGCGCAAAAACTGTATTTGGCGACAATTAAGAGTGCAGCCATCCCTCCAGCAGCCTGGCTCCCCCATCTCCTCTAACACTGCGCAGACACGGGTCGGCCACAGGAAAACACACAGCATCTGGTTTGTATTTCCAGCCGTGTTCCCTGAGATTCCCCCTAACTCAGCCGAGCCTTCAGCTTGACCTCCTCCTGCCCTGTACATTTAAAGGGATGTCATTTTGGGGTTTTGGACCCTACAAAGCTTTGTTTTTCCCTTCTTGGTCAAACAATTCTGGTTGTTTATCTGCCTTGAAGGAATCACATTTTTCTTGCCACAGTATGACCCTAAACCCTCAGCTTCCTGTACTGTATGTCCTTATTTCCTGTGCAGCAGGTATTTGTGTCCTCCATACTCTTTATTGTCTCCTTCATCTCCCTTCACAGCATCAGAGAGATTGTTTCAGCTTGTGCAGCACCTTGTAATGACTGTGAGAGTTTAAAATCTTCAGTCCTGACGGAATATCAGCTGTTTCTTATGTTGTCTTACACAGATGGAGTTCTTATTTTTCACATGCATCGTTTTATTTTGTCCCATCAGCTCTTGCTTTTTTAAAATGCTTAAACAGTTTCGATTGATTAAATAATGAATTTGCTGTATTCCTATTTAAGGGCTTAATCTAGGCTTAATAACAGCACCCAGTGTGAATTATATCAGAACAAAATTACAGTGTCAGGAAAAAATCTAATAGTGTAGAGAGATTTGAGTCACTTTTGTCAAGAAAGAAGCCTGCTGTTTTGATGACAAAATAGCACGGATTGCTTCAATCAGAAATCACAATAGGTGTTCTGCTTGTGTTAAGTATACATTAAACAGGTACAAAGTTTTTTGCTTGTCTAAACTTTGTTGATTGTGTGTTATGTAGTATTCTAATAACTTGATCAGGACATAGATAATTCAAACCTCTAAAAAATATTTGGCTTTTTAATGGATCTAATTGGCACTGACGAACTACTACTTTTGGTGTTGCTAAACCATTGCTCTCCAGTGAATGAATGCACACTGACTGTTCTGTTGATAAACAAAAAGGGACCGATGGCATCACAGACTGCTGGCTCTGTGATGTTACACGATCCCAGCTGCAGGAGCAGATTTTCATTGACTGGTGTAAATTAGCCTCCTTCAAAGGTATGGTTACGGCTGTTGCTAGGCAGCCACAGTTCGTTGCCAGGAGATTGTAATGACGTAGCACTCAGGGGTAAGAATAAGGACATTTGTACATCCATGAAGCAACACCTGAATGTAGAGTGCTCTGGTTCAGCAGCATGGCTGACATAGCGTGTTTTTAATTGATTGCTCAACTGATCAATTAATCAATCTGAGTGCAATGAATGGTACCTTTCGGATGTGGCCATGTTTTTTCTGCAGCTGCTTATTTATTCGACATGGGTTTCACTGGGCGTGACCTCCCCCCAACCCCTGTGGGGGCTTCAGCTTGGCTTTGCCAGACTGTCAAGAGAGAGACCGTTATGTTCTTTGCTTTTTATACTGTACCAGAAAGTCAGTAAGCAAAGTGAAGCACTCTCCCTTCCTGGCCTCCTCATGAAGATTTCATTAACCTCCATCTCCTCCAGTGGAATGACCCTGAACAATTGTATCAGTTAGGTTTTCTGCGTGGGATTGACGCTATTGTTGCAATCAAAGTCAGGCAGCTCTGAACTCCTGATGTGTTGTTTGCCAGCATGGCCTTTTTTAAAACCAGGGACCTGCAGAGAGGTAATCTCTCCCCACACCTCACAGACTGCTTTGCTGCATTGCGACTCTCCAGTGCTGATGAAGAGGAACTATAGGCATATGCAAATACCATAGACATTGCCAGGACTTTGGATCTTTTGTGACTAACTGTATAGGCCTAACTGTAGTATAAATGTCAGTTACACACAGCTCACACAGCTTGTTGCTGCAGGTACTGCATGGGTACTAATATACAGTTTGCTGTGATGTAGGACTGAAGGATTGAGTCTCTGGACTCGGGAGTTGCAACCTGTGAAAAATGCAAGTGTGTTTTCCTCTGTGTTAGATCAGTGTGAAAACAGCGGGCAAATGTTATATGATAAGGTTGTTGAACACTTTATAGCATTCTTTCTGCGCTCACTTGTAAAAGCTTTATGTAAAGGTTATAGTGACCCGCGTTTTCATGACTCACCTACTACAGTATGATATTCTGAGAAAACGTGGAGAGTGTGTGTTACGTAATTTAATTTTCCAGTCATGACCATGTGAGTAACTCCCATGTCCTTAACAGGAACAGAGACAGCATGTGTCTACACACTGTATATTTGTGCTCTGTAATCACAATTCTCTTTTATCACACTTATCTCTCTGCATATGCAGTAGTTTCCAGTGAACTGTTTACCCTCTGTTGAGTTGTTCCTAGACATCTAGATTTCCATGAAAGTCTTTACACTTCCATTGTACTGTTCTTACTTGTGCTAGTTTCTCTCCAGCACTGTACTGGTAAATTCTAATGGCCCGTGAAGACAAACTGCACACTATGGAAATCCAAGACCCTTGGCGTCTTTTTACAGCTTGGAGAGTCCGCTTAAAATCCTGGTCAGCCAGGCTCTTCCTTTGTTGTTTAAAATGTCTCTCTGTTGGCAGAAAAAATGATCAGTTGCAAACCTTAACTGTACGCTGAATATTGCCAGTGTTTGCAACAGGCCGCAATTTCTCATTTGAAGGCATCGGCTGAAAATTTGAAAGGAAAGACATGAGCTTGATTACCCCAGAGGTCATGTTTAATCAAATCAAATTAAATACAGTCACTACAATTTCATCAGTATGAGGATAGGCAGATCCCCAGTCATGTGCTCTCCCAGGGAAGGATGGGTTGTAAACATGCCAGGAATCCAGTTGACTTGGCTTCCACCTGGTGGCAAAAAGAGACTTCACAGTGGTTCACGAAATAAAGTGCTTACTCCAGCTGTTGCTGTGATGAAGAAATGTAATTTGTAACAGCTCAAGTTTGAGAGATTTTGAAATAAGTGTAAAGTCCACAAAAGAAACAGAAAAGGACATTAATATCTGGTAAATAAAGGATAACTAGGAGTTACTAAGTTAACTACATAGTGAGGAAATTAACTTACTACCTAAGCAAAAATCTCTCAGTTAATGGCTCTTTTAGTCAGTGCACTTTGTATGTGTGTTACATACATTTAAGTGCATGAGGTTTTTATGCTGATTTATTTCAAGAGAGCTCTTCTTTGAAAGTTCCTGCTTTTCACATAGATTAACTCCTGTTAATGTTAATGAAATGCAGGGCAGTTTGGACTTCTACCATGGTGCACTTGCAGAGCTACTGTACATTGTGAACATGAACTTTAACACATCAAGTTAGACTGCTGACATCTCAGCTCTGTTAGTCTGCCTTATTTAAGACTTATTCTGGAACCTCAGATTTCAGTAAATTCTTAAAAATGCTGATTCTTTTTTGTTTTATTCTGACGCTCTTTGTGCTTTTTCTTCCTGTCTTTTTTATCAGTTTTATGTGGTACTTTCCTATACAAAGACTTTGGAAAGACATTTCGGGTGCGTAGATCTTCTAAAGGCATGGTGGTGCTCTAGATGTGAGTGTTTAGCTTAAAAGTTTCTATCACCCCTGAGACCCCAGGGTGTTACTATGTCTAGGGGGCACCTGGACACTAGACAGAACAGAATCGGAATGTCACGATGGTAAAGAACTCTGAGTGTGACTTCCAAAACGTTTTATGTGTTCTTTTGGGAATAGAATTGTATACAATAACACATTGTATCAGTCTGATTTTCACAGTTGTAATATCCTGTTGAAAATAACTATTTTATTCATGAAACATAGGCAAAGACATATAAATAACCCTTACCAAGGGTAGGTTTTACCATAAGGTATTGGACAAGTACAGTAGATCTTGGCTGATATCGCCTTTATTTTATGAATAAAAGAAGTTTGATATAAAATGTCTTGATTTTATTTATGTTTATATATACAATATGTGAGCTCTTTTGAAGTCTGTGTCGCTTTTTGATTCTGAAGTTTGCTGTAGAGATTTAGTTTCCAATGATGTTGCAGTGAAAATCTCCAATGCCATTGGTACAGTACATGCTAGTTAGGTAGTGTGGGAAGATTGTGGTTTCAAATCCCAGGTGAGATACTGTTGCTGTTACCTTGAGCAAGATATTAAAGCAAGAAACTGCCCCAGTTAAACAATGTTTTATAAACGGGTGCAATGTTTTATAAACAGTGAGATGTTTTGGATAAAAGCATCAGGCAAAAACAGTTAGTAATTAATCCTCACTCAGTTTTCTCTAGTACTTTAGTTATAATAATAGTAATAATATCCATTGTAATAATAATAGTTTTAGTAGCTTTAGCAGCTGTGTTAATAACTATAATATTATTGATATCAGTAACATCATATAATCTTGTCATTGCTGTATTAAATTTCCATTGTATGACTGAATAGGCTTAGATATCTCCAGCTCAAGGCAAACAAGTTGAAAAATGGTTAGAAGTTTCCTTTATAACAGAGCAAAGCTGTGATCACTGGTGGGTGAGCGTACAGTAAGATCACAGGGAAGGAAGCTTGTGTTGATGAATCAACGGGATCTCACATTGAAAGCTCGTGGCTCGCTCTTTACCAGCTGAAATCAGGGAATGACAGAGATATTCAAATTAAACCCAGCCCAGTATAATCCTGTCTGAGACAAAAGACACCAGGGAGAATGTTCTTGATTAATTAGGAAACGGTCTTTCCCTAGAGTGTCTCTTGCAAATGATAGCGACAGAGGAGGAGGCTTTTCCATTGGCAAAACAGCACAGGACATCCCTCGGAAATTTGTCAGTTATTGCTGGAAGAGAATCAGGTCTGATTAAAGGCCTGTGCGCAGCAGGGGAGGGAGGTGTGTACAACTGTCTTTGAACTGTACTGGGGGGAGAGGTTTCTGGGGGCATCAGGGACAGGCAACGGCTTCTGCCCAGCGCTCTGCTCTTCCACACCACTACAGAGTGCTCGCAGCACAGGTCAGGAGCAGCATGCTGTCCGAGATCTCCAGGCAGCGGTGGCTCTGTCGTGGAGAGCTACAGTACTCACGCCAGCCGCCTGGGATTGTGCAAATCATTCCAGAGGCCAAAGGTGAAGGATCCCTCTCAAGCTATTTTTCCACAATGTAGTTCAGTTACTTTTTTGCAGTGTAATAGGAAAAGGCAAAGGCCTTTAAAAGCATAAAGACTTTATTCTTTACATGTTGATAATAGTAACCCCAATGACAAAGGATTGAGCTGTGTAAAACCACTAGGGCTATAGATCTCCAGACGCCTGGTGAGTCTGTGCTTAGTAGAGAAGCTGAGGATGTGAGATGTGAGGATTCAATTCAATGCAGTCCAAGACATTTTTGCTCAAGTCGTTTGCAGTAATGCTTGAGAAACATACTGTACGATCTGTCACCTCTAGGTTTTGCGACCATGTGTTCCTGGCCACCTTTTAGAGGCATTCTTCTATTCAAGACAAGGTTTGAAATGCAGCTAGAGGATCACACATCCATTTCAGAGAGAGTCCATTGTGTGTGCCTGCCTTCCATTAGGATAAAGCAATAAGTGGTGAACAATAACTTGCTGGTGTTACCTTTCTCATCTAAAGGAAAAAACTAAAAAGTATTCAGTCAAAGGAATCACAGTAAGTAAGCACTTATAGAGTTCTATAAACCCTGCTGATTAAGTATGAGATGGTTATTATACAATATATACTGCACACGTTATTATATAGCAATTATGAAAATGAGTTATTTGCTCTACACCTGAAGTTCTTGTGAAGTATCCCATCCAGGCTCTGAGGTGGTACAGTATGTGTGACATGGTTCTAGTGTGATCTTCAGTTTCCACAGAGACAATATAAGGTGGTAGCAGGTGTTCCTCTGTGACTTCTGCCCTTTATGCCACAAGAGCTGTGACCTTCCTTTTCCATGACATTTGACATGTGTAATGGTCCTGACGGTTTTCCAATATGCCCTTTTTGTTACAGCTGTTCCAAGTCAATCTATTGATCCCCTTACTATACTGTATATTGCTGGAATTAAAAGGGGGACAGAGAGTAGGTGGATTTAAAGTTTCCTCGTTCCAGAAGTGATTAAAAATAGAATCTAGTAATTGCACATGCCAGCTACACAGCAGCCTTATGACTAGTTAAAGCCAGATACATGTATGCAGTTATCTTAGACTGCAGTACCAGTTCTTAGCAGGTGGACCATCTGTAGCCAGGTGGCTGTAGCTACTAGACATCAGAGAGCGGACTAGACTATGTCTTGTTCAGTGTCATCGTTTCACTAGTAATACTGCGTAAGAGGGAGTTACTACGGAAGAGAATTGCTGCTATCAAGAAAAAAAATGTTTCATGTGTATCTTGTAATTATGTGAAAACTCTCTTTATTATGAGATTGTATATTTTTGTTATTACAAGATAGTCCTTTATCGAGTTACTGCGACATAGTAAATTACCTCATTATTATGTGATAGATCGTTTGTAATGTAATTATGCAATCATGTACTACAGTATCTCATAATAACGAGACAACATGTTGTCTCGTCATAACGAGATAATGTTCTCATAATTACAAGATACACATGGAATATTTTTTTCCTTGATGGCAGCAATGCGCTTTTATAAGTCACTGAATGTCTTGTTTAGTTGAAAAACTGCTGAAGTGTTGTTTTTCTATGAATGGACATTTCTTTTTTTGGTTCAAAGGAATGCTGCATTAAAAACAAACAAAATAATTACGAGTAAACAGGACGTTCCAAAGGACTTGTCAAAACTTAAAACACCAATTTAACCCAATAAATACATTTGTTTCAAAGTATTATCTTCTAGAAATCCTGTTCAGTCGCTCCAACAGCTAGCTTGAGGTTGGAAGGATATATAAAAACTCAGTTCACTTGCTCCTCTGCAGCATCTCTGTGCTTTGCTTTATGGAGAACACTTGCACAGGATTAGCGCCACCTTCTGGCCCGGGTTGGAAGGTATTTCAGCAGGAGACAGTCTGTTCAAGTTCTCTGCATCTTGGAAGCCTTTTTGAAAATGCTTTGTGCAGACTTGAGCGCATAATCACAGTACATTTTAGGAGACAAAATCTGATCTGTATGAATAATTCAGTAAATTCAGTATTCCTCACTGGAGTGAGAGTTAGAGTATGCTTCTGGGAAGGCCTGTTAAAAAGGACTATGTTGATCCTCTCATCTTTAAGTAAATCATTTATTCTAAGGTTTGTTTCATGAAAGCAGGTAATTGCTCAAAATAATCAAGTAACTCTTTTCTTTGGGGCATCTCATCTTTCATCAAATAGCCTTCCAGCACATCTTTGAGATATAGAAGAAAACCGGAGGCACCTGAAACAAAACCCATGCAGTCACAGGCAGAATAGACAAACCCCACAGAGCAAACCAACTCAGCACAGAATCGAACCCAGGACTCGAAGCAGTACTAACCAGGCCTACAAATATCATGCTGTCCCTGTTTACTGTAGCACAAATTTCAAAACCTTTTGCTTCAGTGTGATATTTTCTCGCTTTTTCTTCTAAATATATTCCAGGTAACTTTCCAAAACGAGCTGAAATTAACCAAATGTTAATGGAGTTTTTGTGTCCACACTTTTCTGTATTGTGTTTCTAGATTTTTCCATAACTTCCCAGATCATAGGGATCTTCATATCCCAATCTGCCTTTTGTGTAATCTTATACAATATCAGAAAACTACAGTGAGCAGGGAATGGTCACTGGCTCTGTGGCAGCTGAAAAGAGAGAAACACTGTCCTGTGGGTGAAGGCATATACTGTATCTCCTTCCACATTTCAAAAGGCCTCAGCGATCAGACGAGCGTGACGGCCCTTTGCTTTATGTCATTTCATTTGGAAACCGTGTTCTGAGGTTGTCATGGCAGTCCTGTGGTGTTTTACTCCTGGTGCTGCGACCTAATTCCCAGTAGAAGTCTGCACTCTGTCTCCATAGCGTAGGGACATGACCTACTTGTACTGTAAATGCACATTATTGTGCACTGTCTGGCCACCCGAAAGACCGGCCGGTATTAAACAATCTCATGACTGAGCCAGTGTGATCTAAGGCATTGTATTTGCTGGTTCCTTATATAATTCATTACATAATTTAGTATTTCAGGGCTTAGTGGAGCGTATTACTATTAACAGATTAGCTACAGTATAAGAAATATGTGCGAATACATACAGTATACATTTTATACAATGCAAGTGGGCAGATACTCTAGAAGATATTTCACCTGAATATATCAGCCTCAGAACTGAATCTGAATTCTCTGGATCAGTGTGCTGTTAAGTCTCTGAAGACAAATTATGTCCTTAATAATAAGAATAGAAATATTACTTTTAAAGTTCTAGTCAAAATCAGACTGTTCTTCTGTACCGGATGTAGCCCTACCGCACGGGAGTGTTTCCACCCTGTCGTCCTGCTCACTTTCAGAGGCCTCGCCAGTGAGGGGGGGGGCCTGTTCTCCAGATGGAGGGCTAACACGTGTCTGTGTGCGTCTGTCTCGGCAGCCTCGGTGTCCAGTGAGAATGAGGAGCGCGTGTTCCGGGAGCGCATGCGGCCCAGGAAGCGGCAGGGCGCGGTGCGGCGGCGGGTCCACCAGGTCAACGGGCACAAGTTCATGGCCACCTACCTGAGACAGCCCACGTACTGCTCTCACTGCAGAGACTTCATCTGGTGAGTGCGCTGTGTTCGGCCCACATGCTCCCCCACACCGCTGCCAGCCTCGCCGGACGTAGCAGAAGCACGCACTGGTCTCGGCTCAGGGCACCGTCCTCACCCCCAAACCAGTTCAGTTCCACTCTAAAGCAGCCCGAAAGACAGTGCCTAGTTATTTGCCTGGCCAGACATACTTCGTACACAACAGACAGCCTGTAAAATCATAGTAGAGTCCCTTTAGTCAGAAACAAACCCCTGTTTGTTCCTTGAAATAGCGAGATATCTGCTGCAGTGATGTCAAGTATCTATATATAGTTATTTGGCTTGTGCTTTCATCCAAAGCGATTTACATTTGCACCCCTCTATACAGTAGTGCTGAGTATTTTACTGGAACAGTCCAGGTGAAGCACCTCACTCAACAGCAGTATCTCGCCTGGAATTTGAACCTCTGACCTTCCAGTCAGGAGTCTAGAGCTCTAACCCCTACTGCCCCATTCTGTTGTGAGCATGTCAAGGGAACAGTCACATTCTGCTGTACTGTTTTCATAAAACACCAGCACAAACTATGTATTTTTCCCTCACATTTGTCTGTCCTGGTTTAGTAAATTAAAGCATGTGAGTACGGTGTCCTAACCTGTTTGCTACAGTGAGGAAATGTCTTCCCATTTCCTAATTCACAATTGAGTATTAAGTTTGTCTTCCTAAGCAACATGTAATGTAAATATCAACTTAATGTCTCTTATTCTTATCTTGCTTTATCTCTTCCTAAGTTTGCACCATTTAGCTTTTTAAATCATATGTGAGATCTTTCACCAGTTAAACTACACAACAGACTGACAGCTCACATTTGATACAAATTAACATTAACCTGAGAAATGTTACATTTCAAGAATTATGTCACATGAAAATATAAAAAATGCTGCACTGGAGGAATAGCAACTATTTTTTTCTGTTTGTGTTATAAAGTCTTTATAATTATGTTAGGTATGTCGGTACATACAGTATAAGTTAGCTGGGCCTGAAAATTAAACTTTTTTGAAGTAACCAGTTATTCACTAGAGCTGTAATAGTCATGGGAAATGTATCAGTGCACCGATTGGATATTGCCAGGAACAGAATTGCTTACTACTCTAGAAGGTCATGTTGCCAGGTGGTTGCTAGACTATTGATGTACTGTAGGTTGCTAGGAGTGTTATGAGGGGGCAATGTGAACAGGATATAGTCACTAGAGATAAACGTTTCCAGCAGGTGGCCATGTATAACTAGTCTTGCAGGTGCTTCCAGAAAAAAAAGGAACTGAAGACTAAAGTGTACACAGCATATTTAAGGGTAGCTTGCCAAAGATAAATCATTGTGGATATTGACATGCTGAAATCCCTGCTCCATTGCTGTAAACATAGTCATTTTAATGAAGTAATTGACGATTCCCTGGAAGGATGTATCTTAACTGCAGGCAAAACTAATCGTGGGGTCTTACTATGAGTCCAACCATACTACTGTATTTGTTGCCCCTTTGATTGGTCAGAAGTGTTGCTAACACTTGCTCATAATTAAAAGGAAAACGTTCAGTAATTGTAATCTTGTTAATGACAATTGCTGGCACTTTTAATCCACAAATCTGTGGAAATTACCTCCCTGTTACATCTCCTGAATTAAATTTGCTGTAAAAACCGACCTGTAATCCCAAAAAGGATCAACAGATGTATGATGGGCAGTTCATTTTTATCTCAAACTGTCTCCATACATTGGCAGCAATTGTAACAGTGCAGTGCAGTTTCTAAGAACTAATTTTGTTCTGCTAGAACCCAATAAAGTCAAGATGTTATCTAGCTCCTGGAGTGCCAAAGTGTTTGCGGGTGTGTTATCGTTGTGAAAGACCTGTTTGAGGCAAGGGAGTGGGAGAGCTGTCCTGGTCTGACCTCTCTGTGGAGAGCATTAAAGGAAATTCTGGAGGAAGGTGGGGAGGTAGGGGCGGAGTGCAAGGGGGGTGTAGTTTAGCTACGGATGGCTCTCCTTTGTGTTTGTTGTGGCTATATTGGGAAAAGCTTGAGGTTGGAAATGACACAGCAACAATAGCTGTTTATTTAAAGTCTGTTAAAATGATTCGATACACTGCTTCTTAGCTGCTTCTGCTCTGATGACACTGCTGCAGCTTTTGACCACATGTTTACAGCTGAACTGGGGCACCGAGAGAGATGCTGGCAGCAGCCTCGCTCACAGAGGCGTTTTAAGCTGCTTTTCTCCATTGCTACCAAAACTCCTGAAAGGGACACGCGCAACCCTCACGTCATCAAGCCAGTGGCAGAACTCCCAGAGCTCAGGGGTTTCAGATGGGTTGCTTAAGCTGAAAATCCTTTTTGGGCTGCAGTGGTGCATTTTTTCGTGTTTAGGCTAGGCATCGAATAAAGACGAGTTTTACTGGCCCAGGCTAAATTGGCTTTGACCACTATGGACATCAGACGAACATCAAAGAAAGGTAAACTTAAGGAAGCAGTCTACTTTACAGGATTGTCACTTCATTAATTATTAGCCATGGTTTCAATATCAGTTCGTACAAATGAACAAATTCCCCAGATCGTGCATTTTCCTTCTTATCGCAGTTGATGAACAAGGAGATGCAGCAGGATTTGTAACTTGATTCACCAAAGCTGAATTCCCAATAAATAAAATACAGCAAATAGCTTTTTTGTGTGCTGTCAGAGAAGGGAGTCAGATAGTCTCGCCCATCGTCCTTGTGAATGTGACTGCTGTAACTTCCACTCACGAGGCTAATGGCAAAACAGATTTTCCAACATGGTTTTTCCACAGGCTGATCTTTACACCATTTAGCCTTCACAGGAT
This sequence comes from Lepisosteus platostomus, assembly GCF_059453375.1. NCBI lineage: Eukaryota > Metazoa > Chordata > Actinopteri > Semionotiformes > Lepisosteidae > Lepisosteus > Lepisosteus platostomus. Next base: position 17,812,223 of record NC_142627.1, on the reverse strand, counting down.
CTATTGATAACTGGCAGTAGCCCTCACGGGAACATGCTAATGGGAAACTGCATTTTTAAAGTATTTTCTCCTCTTTGTTATTCCACTCCATCTTTCTCTTGTACTTCTACCTCTAGTTTTCTGCTTCTGTGTTTTCTTCTGTTGCTGTATTTGGTTGTGGTGGCTGAGAGATACAGTATTTGCAGCCCTTGGCCCTTTCAGAGTGTGGTGCTTGCTGGGAAATGATCGGCTCTGTGGTGCATTGGGAAAGCTGTTATATACAAAACATTGATAAGAAATCAATGTCCTTCATTGGAGTGGAGGAGAGAGTAATAACCTAATATCCAGTATTGATGAAAACCTTTATTCCTTTAATGGCCATAAGAAAGCTGCTATAGAGCCAGTCATGGCATTAGGCCTCTAAGTGATTTCACTTATAAACTATTTCTCTAGTTTTTGAAGCTCAAATAAAGTGATCATTTATGATGGAAGTTTTCAGAAAGAGGGAATCTTTTTTTTTATAATTGGGAATTTTGTGCAACAATAACTTAATATGGCATGTCACGTAAAACAATATTACTTGGATAATATTGGACGGATAGATGTTCAGCTCTTCCATTTTTGTCTTGCAAAAAAATCCCTTTTAATTAACACCAAATTATAAGCAAGCGGTACTTGGAGATAATTATGCCAGACTTTTTAAAGATAAAAGTATGATTCCATGTTATCTAAAAATCCTTGATTTCCAAGACCGTTTTGTTCTGTAAATCTGCCTTTTGGCTCCCTCTGCTGGGCTCTTTTGTCATTTCACATTTCTCAGGAAAGCGTGCCTGACCATCAGAACTACCGTACCAAAATGTGTGAACTATTGCACTACAAATAAAGATTTGACATCCCAGACTCCAATAAAGGATTTAGTCTCTGCTCTGTGACATTCGTCCCTGATCTGAAAGCAAAAACCTTCACAATTGCCTTTCTGCTGGGATAGAGTGAGTCGAGCTGGATGGTGGCATTCGGACTGGGATCCCGACTTTCTCTTCCTCTAAGAATCTAGGACACCAGTTGACCCATTTTAAACTTGCCACTGAAGTATATGTACCACCACAGTTGCATCTGGGGAGTAGCTGGTACATACCTGCGTGTGTTTTGGGAATGTCCTGTGGGTGACAGACTTCTTGTGGGCTCGTGTGAAGACAGCTGCATGTTTTATTGGACCAATCTGCTTGAAGTAGCTTGTTCAAGGACCCTAAAGCAGCATCCCATTCAGGATCTGAGCCCATGACCTGCTGATCAGAAGTCAAGAACCCTGCTCTCTCTTCCACCCTGCTAGCCCACTGTGTAGAGCCCTCCCAAGTCACTGTCAGGTTGCAGTCAAAGTGCCTTTCGATTGCAGGTCCAGCAGAAGGCAAAACATCTATTTGGTGAGGCTGGGTGAAAACCGAGATACCCTTAAATCGCATTTGGTGGCATTTATTTGAAGAAATTCTGCTTATAGGAAGAAGTACAACTAGATTATACTTTCTTAATGTAAAAACAGTGTACAGTGTAGTCAGATACCTTTTCTAGTTTTCAGAACTAGCCGCATTCTTTTGTGTGAGCTTGTGTCTTCAAATGCATTAAGATTTTTTAAAGTGTTAGACATTCTTGCAAAACTGTTTTCTAATTCCAAATAGAATGGAATCCCTTTGCCCGTTTCACCTAAATTTATAGGACAGCAAAAAATCCCATATTCAGTAGTGAATTTCTGAAGAATTGGGTCCTTCAGTCCTTGTCCAATGTCAACTAGACCAGCTTAGAATTTCAGCTGTTACACCACACTGCTGGCAGTTTCTCTGATATGCCTTGTTTGTCTTTCCACAGGGGAGTAATAGGGAAACAAGGTTACCAGTGTCAAGGTGAGTAACACCTGGTCTCCTATAATCTATGGCTGTACACTTTGCCTTAAATTAGAGATAAGAAACACATCCCACTGTCATTCAAATAATTTCTCTAAGTGTTTTATTACATTTTTATTTATGAATATGTCATATCTGCGTAACATATATCTCCACTTGTTTATTTTTAACTAGCTGATCTTAAAAAAAAACATAAGAAGACCCACAGAGGTTAACATGAGCCTTTGTAGAAATGTTATGAGCATTTATTTTTATTTCTCTGTTTCCGTCAAAGTGTGTGCAGTGCATTAACCAGAGTCTCGTCTCTTCTCCAGTGTGTACCTGTGTAGTCCATAAACGATGTCATGAGCTTATAATAACTAAGTGTGCTGGCCTGAAGAAGCAGGAAGCTACGCCAGATGAGGTAAAGGAGCTCTTCTCTCCAGCACTGTGGGAAATGTGTGTTAGAAAGTAGACCTCCAACACCTAGAATTTCAGATTGCCACAGAAGACACTTCCAAGAGTACAAGAGCTGAATTTAGTAAGGCTAGGCATCATAATATGTAAATCATTGTAATAAGAGTTAGTGACTCTTGTTTATATCCTTTTTATTGTAATAAATACCTTTTGTTTTAATCTGAAGCAAAGAAGCTATCAAAAAAGGTCTGACTTGTTTTTTACTATCTCTGCTTGAGCAGGTACAGTAATTCTGTGCATGAAAGTGACACTCAGTGGAATGCCATAGTTGCCTCTGGACTGAAACTGGAGAATTTGAGATGTTTGACAAAGGATAGAATAAAAATATATTTTTAATGGCTTTTTTTTTCCCCTGAAAGCAGTGTTGCAGATTTTGGGTGCTGTCTGAACACAAAAAAATTATAACATTATGCAAAAGTGTACACAAACTGTGGTGAGGCAGTGAACTCCAGGCCTTCGTCGATCAAGAACAATAGATGCTTTGCATTTCTGTGTACAGTTATCACGATAGTTGTTGGAATAGGCTGAATCATTATCTGTGTTTATGTATATATGGTATTTACATAGGCATATACTGTATCCAAACCTTCATTATCTGTGATTATTTGCAGGTGGGGTCTCAGCGCTTTAGTGTCAACATGCCACACAAGTTCAGCATTCACAACTACAAAGTCCCCACATTCTGCGACCACTGCGGATCACTGCTCTGGGGTCTGCTAAGACAAGGGCTTCAGTGTAAAGGTGAGCCAATATTCCACTACTTTCTCAACATTCTAGATAGAGCATTGGAACTGTTTTATAGTGCTCTGATCATCACCCAAAAAGGACTATTAAATCGTGCAGTAGAACCCGGCCTACATAGCTGTATTAGAAAATGATACATTCTGAAAGTTGGCCAGGATATCGGTATTGTAATCTTTGTGTAATGCATATTGGTTAAACTTCTTTACAAATTACCATAAATGTAGTGCCTCTGGAGCTGGCATTTCCTTCTCAACTCTTTTGCCACAAGATGGCAGTAGTGGCTTTGCTTTTGTGTGTATGACTTTTTTGCTGCTGGGATTTTCTGCCTGGTATTATGGGCAGTTTGGTGTAATAGAATAAAACAGTTTTTTTTTTCCTTCTCCATTTTGCTTCTTCTTTCTTGCTTGCCTTCTTTCTTCCTCGGTGCTGTGTCTTTTCAACAAATGCTTGATTTGTTACTGTTTCAAATTCGTTTTGACGTTTGGCAAGGTTTGCGAAGTCTGGGTCAGCCTGGTCTCACCGTGGTGGCACCCATATTGGATAAAATTGCAGTATGGTTTTCACCTCTTTTACAGTAACGATTTGTTTTCCTTCGCAGTTTGCAAGATGAATGTACATAGACGCTGTGAAACAAATGTGGCCCCAAACTGCGGCGTGGATGCTAGAGGAATTGCAAAGGTGCTGTCAGACCTGGGAGTCACTCCAGACAAGATCACGAACAGGGGCCAGAGAAGGAAAAAGGCAAGTCACCTGGCCAGGTCAAGTCCTGCTGAAGTCTGACGTGCTGCTTTTAGAGACACAGGCGAATCCCAAACTGGGATCAATACCAGCCTGATCTTGTTGCACAAGATCTTATCTGTGAAAAATTCATGCTCGTTTCAGAAGGATATGTTAGTATTTTACAGACCCAAGTCCGGTTTTCAGTATTTTTGAAAGTTGCGTGACTGCCATTGTGTTTTTTTATTTACTGTACTGTAAATCTAGTGTTTGGTAGCCCGCTATTGTTTTCTAAATGTTGATCGAAGATCATGAAAGGCATGATTTTTCCCATCATGCCATTGTGGACCCAACATTGGAAAGTAGCATTATGCCGTTGGTCAGAGGTTTGTTATCCACATATCCACCTATGATCCTGTCAGTTCATGATGGGTCTTTGTTGGCCCAGTGCACAAAAGCATTCTGCCTAATGTTAGAAGAGCCTTAGCAAGGCATCTGAATACCTTCAGTACTCCGGGTGTGCAAGGTGACGCTGGGGGAATGGGGCTCAGTAGATCAGTGTACCTCAGAAGTACTGCTGCAGGGTGGGGGCTGCCAATCCTCTGTGCTGGAGGCCCAGCGTCAAGCAGGTTTTATGTTTGTTTTGTGAGGTGGCCTGAAACAATTTTGATTTGACCACTTAAGCAGATGATTTGTTTAATTCAGTAGCTTAGAAATGTGAAATTAAAACACTCGGAAGGTCTCAAAGAGACAATGCCTGACTTGAACCAATGAGATTACTGGATTGATCAAAGCGCCTGTGTTCCAGGTCTTTACAAATTGATGGTTTCAAGGTGACCTGTTAGTCCTGCTACACGGTGGCTCTTCAGGAGCAGAGTGGGCTGCATCTGGCGCCGTACGTGTCCTCTGTCATGCTGAGCCACGCTTCAGAGCAGGGAGACAGAGCTGTGAAAGACTGGCACTGCTGGAAACCCTCACGATGAAACTTGAAAGAAGAAAACAACGAGTAAAATGGGCCTTTACAGCAGAAGATATTTACAAGAAAAAAAAGCACATAATGTATCATGAGGAGAAAAGAGCCATCCCAGTGCTACTTCTGATTAAAGCACGAGCGGTTATGAAAATTCAGTTATATAATCGGAGTGAGGTTGTGTTATCTCCTTTTTAGATTGGAAAACAGGACAGGATCAGTTTCACATCAGTGGAATAGTCACTCTGACATGTCTGGTTGCCTGGCTTTTCTCAGTAAGAGAGATTGGACAGGTGCCCCACGCTCTCTTCCTCTCTGTAAGCCTCATTCCAAATAAAAACGAGGACAATTACTGTGCGTCACTAGGAGGATAAATAAATCCAGAGTGGAGCCCACAGCCATTGCGCTGCCCTGTGCCCCAAGCTCATCACACTGCGACACCATGAGAAAGTCTGTTATACACGGAGCACAGTCAGTGCTGCTGGTTACCCGTTATCCCCCTCATAAATCGTGAGCTTTATTGACAAGGATCATTTGCTTTCAAATTTGACTCAGTTGCACTAAGTATGAAAACACTCATGAAAACATTAGAAAATAAGTCTTTAGTGAATAAACACTTTCATTTGAATTGATCCAACTCAGGCAGCCGATCATTTAGAATGTTTTTCACTAATTCCTGATACCCTGCAATTAATGCGCCAGTTCTTATACAACATTGGGGGGACTGGAAGCCTAAAGCGTTGCTCCTTCACACTTAATGCAGCCACACTCCAAGCACTTTGCAGGCATTACTTGAACGTGCAGCAGGCCTTCAGCTCACCCATGGCTTACATGTGGCAGGAGATTTAGTAATATGTAAAACTGTCTCATGTGTGTCAAGTGGATTTGATGGCAAGGCTATTTGACTTACCAAGGGGGCCAGGAAGCCTGAGCCGAATGCACAAACAGCAAAATCACAATGTTCCAGACTACTGGAGAACACTTTCAAAATGAGTCCTTTAGTGCAATAGTCTGTAGCATTACAGTTTTGTTAACTGGATGAACCTTTTTCGATGGTGCTTTTCCTGGCATCCACAGTAGAATAAATAAGAGACAGATCAGGCTGCTTCAAGGAAGAATAGAGAGGTTCCAAATGAGAGGAGGCCAATTGCCCCCTTATGGCCTGAGTAGGGCAGACTTAACATGGGCTACTTGAACAACATGTGCTTCCTGCTCCGTTAGGTCTACTGTTGCACGAGAGAATAAGGTTTCTTGTTCTTCCAGTTGAATCCAGCAGTCGACTCGCAGCAGTCCATCCCAGGAACTCCTCAGACAGAAGAGGACCGCTCCAAATCTGCACCCACCTCCCCCTGCGACCAGGGTGCGTCATACCAGGACAAGCACACCGCCGTCTGTCCGATCAGTGCAGGAGAATTACTATGAAACTTTGTATGAATATAAAAAAAAGTCTTGTGTGTTTCATGTCTGTAGAAATGAGGAACATTTATGCTATTTTTGTTTATTCCACTAAGCTAATATCAAAAACGAACAGGAAAAAATAACCTGTTTAGCTGATGATAGCTGTTTGAGAATGTTGAGCTGATTTGTGAGTGTAGTACATTATATAACAGGTATAGCAGGATTTTTCTATATGATGGTCTTTTAGCTTTGTCCTTCAATCACCTGTCCATTTTCTTTCTTTATTTTCAGAAATCAAAGAACTTGAAAACATCCGGAAAGCGCTCTCGTTCGATCACCGCGGTGAGGAGCACAAGAGCTCGTCCTCGGCATCAGGAGACAGCCAGGGCCGAGGGTGTGATGGCCGAGAGAACGGAGAGGTCAAGACCCTCCAGAGCAAGAGGATGAGCCTGGAAGACTTTATCTTCATTAAGGTCCTGGGCAAGGGCAGCTTCGGCAAGGTATCGCCAGCTTTATCTGTACACGTGTGTAACCCGCTGTTGTGGAATTTTTGTCTTCCCACTCCACACACTGTATTGTTTTGCTCCGAACCTCAAGAGTTCTGTCATTATTTGGAGTATAAATCTCCTTGGATAAAGGCATCAGAAACATGGTACATTATTAGAAGCAGAGGTATGAGGTCACTTCCAGCCTGAAAAGTGAGAGAAAGAAAAATGTGAAAAATGACACCTGAATAAGGCTCAAGAGTCAGAGAGCTGGGCTATCTTTCTTCCTACTTCTCTGCAAGGATTTATGCCTGCTTGTTCCTATACTAGAAGTATTTGCAGTAATAAAGAAGCTGTGTTAATTTAACCATTGTAGAAATGATTAAATGAATTAGCAATGGTTAATGGTAGTTTCCCTGCGTATGATGAGTAAAATACATGATCTCACTAACTTGTCTAGGAAAATAGTCATAATTCGGTGTTCCCTTTAGCTGTATGGAGGTGCTCAGTGGTGCTGGATTGACGGTGCTGTGCAGAGGTGAGAGTTGTGCCCCAGGTGTCCCGAGCAGCTCAGAGGGGCTGTGCTGACACTGCATGCTGCCTTCCTCCAGGTGATGCTGGCAGAGCTGAAAGGTACAGACGAAGTGTACGCTGTGAAAGTGCTGAAGAAAGACGTCATCCTTCAGGACGATGATGTCGACTGCACGCTGACGGAAAAGAGGATCCTGGCCCTGGCGAGGAGACACCCTTACCTGACCCAGCTTTTCTGCTGCTTCCAGACAAAGGTACGCATGCGTCGTGGAAGCAGGAGCAGCACTTTCTGACACTCCCGGATAGAACCTGTCAGAGATCATTAACCTCTTGTCCCTGTGCGGAGACAGCTCTTGCTGCACCTTGATGTCTGTGTCCCTGGCAGATGGGAGTTCCACACATTGTGTCCTGCCTGTCACATAAGAATACACAGAACGTTAACAACAGCAGATGGCATTCGGCCTGTCTAGCTTGTTCAGTTTCTACTTCCATGTAGCTCTCGGGGCCTTGAGAGGTTTTAAGAAAGAGCAAAGTGAGTCAGATTCCTTAACATTATTCAGGAGATATATTTGAGTTAAGACGTGCTTTTTTATTTTTAGTTTCTAATTCATCTGAATCCTCCACACTCAGCAGAGAGTATAATTTTGAAGCAAAAAACTCAGTCCGTCTGCTCACATGCCTTCATTCGTTAAGACGGATGCTTTATTTTCCAAATGATGCAGACTGGCAAAGGGAAGTTGCTTCGGTGTTGCACAGTGCCATTAACACACAATTTTGCATTGACCACTTTTACATTTCAAAGGTTTTGAAAATACAAACATGGCATAATTTGCATAGCAAAAAAAAATTGAAACAACTACTGTAGTATTCAGTTTAATTTGATTTGTATTGCCTGTCTATGGTACACAAACTGAAATGGTTGAAGAAACTGATCATCAGCAATAGACTGAGCTAGAAGACTGTTCACTGTACTGTGTGGCAGAAGATGCTTAGATGCTGCCTCAACCATTTTCTTAATGAGAAATGTTTTGTCATTTGTTACCTGTACAAATAAACACGCTCTCAGCAATAGCTCAAAAAGCTGAATAATATAATATCTTACCAGACACCTAAGAATACCTTTGCTGTGCTTTCTTTTTTGCACTGTACATACATGAGATTATAGTACAGCAGTCAAGGTCATACAGTAGGTATTCTAAATGATACAGGGGTATGTGCACATTTGCATGTCTTTGCAGAGTGATACTGTAGGTGATCCTGTGATACTGTAGGTAGCAGCAAGTTTCACTGCAAAATAATAATCACTTAGAAATTTTAAATCCTTAAAAAAACAAACCTCCTAGTTTTTGTTGTTCAGACAACACTGAAAGAAGTAGTTTAAAAGGATGAGTAATTGCCAGTAGGTGGCAATAAAGACTTGTGAGAGTGGTGCTTTTTCGCTGTTTCTTTGGCTTTTTATTCAGCTTGTCGGCCTGATAGATATGGTTGCTATGCCAGTACTTTAATAGTATGATTTCAGTGGATAAATGTGTTTCAAGGACAGAATAATTTTTGAGAGAGTAGAGATTTTTAAGATTGGAAAGTAAAGAGTTCTAAAGCTTATGAGGCTTGTTTAATGATGTTGAATTCAGTTCTTGTTTTCCAGCCATTGCTTTGCCCTGTGTGTTTATTCTGGGTGGTGTCGCCACTGTATGAACCTGAAATATGGTGGCAGTGATCCCTCACAGGTGCATCAGGCTAATCGATCTCATACAGTAAGAGTTGTATGATTAACGTTTTTCAAACAGGAGAAAAAAACAGATTTCAGAGAAAAATGAGGGAGAAACAAACTACCAGTTAAACTTTGTAGGTTGTACCCGAGTGGCTCAAGTGATAGTGGCACTTGCCAGAGCCAGTTTCAAACCCAGATCATGTCACTCGCTGACTGCAGTCTACATCACAGTTGGCGGAGGGTCGCTGAGGGGAGGATGGGTTAAGTTGGACACAGTAATCCCTGTGTCATCCATCTTGTTGTTGGTGAGGGACTCATCTCCTCCGAGTGGCACTAAACCTCCTGTGACATCTGTGACCTTTGAAAGACGAGTGTCTCAAAGCTGAGCAGGTCAGAGGAGACAGCCTAAACTTCATTACTCTACCCATTGCTTGGTGTCACAACAATAATTGGTGATTCTAAATTTAAGAAAAAGTCCCAGCTTATTATGACCCTCAGAACTGAAGAGACTGCTGTGCTGGCAGCTCTCACCAGTGTAGTCAAGATGTTCTTGTTCAGCTACACAGTTTACCATCGGGGAGGTGGTCAAAATTGAATCATTTTTTGGGGATCTGAAATGAGTCCTAGGGGGCCACATTTTCAGTATCATTACTTGCACTGAGACCCTGATGACTGACACTTCTCCTCCAGCTGATGTACTAGGAAACAGTGCTGCCTGTAAGAAGCACGCTAACTGGGGCTTGCAATTGATTTTAATACCCACAAGTCCAATTACTAGAATATATGTGTCTACAGTACACAGAATCCAGATCATTCTAGCATCTTAAAGAGTCACCAGTTCTACTCTTTCAATTAAATCCTCCATTTTTATCGTAGAAAATCCAAGGTGGTTTGTACGCTCTTCTCAGAATGTTTGGTTCTTGTTGTGTAATGCTGGCAGTTTGTTTGCACTTCTAGGAAAGTTTCAAGTTAAATGCATTTACATGTAGAAATGTAAAACAATGAAACAAGGGTTTGCTTTCATTTCCTTTGAGTTTCCATTACTCTCAGCTTGTCCCCCGCTGACTGATGTCGCAGTTCGACTGGAAGCCGAAGAGCCTCGCCTTTTAAAATGATAACTGATGACGAATGCATGTTTCTTCCTATTTCAATTAAATCTGCCTTAAATCTCATCGTTTACCAACACTGGCAAATACGGTGTGTGGCTTTGTTAGCAAGGAGAGAGAGTTACTAAAAATATTTAATCGGTTACTTTTGATGCATCGTAGCTGCATTAGCCTTAAAAGATGATGAGCATGTTTTTAAAATAAGCACATTAACATAAGCTCTTTTGGTTAAAAATCTTAGTTTGCAATGTGGAGTGTGAAAGATGTGCCTCTGGAAAATGCTGCTCAAGTTTCACCTTTTTTCTCACTCTGTTCACAGTATCACATTTCATTTTAAAAGTGAGAGATTTTCAGTTTCAGGTGTCTGCCTTGCTTCGTGCTGCTGTTCTGGAACATTCAAGTTGAATTGCATTGTGTGTGACAAGGGAGTTGTGACCTTTCTGTGTTACAATCAGTACCACACCATAACGGGTCATATTATAATCAGGATGTACTTACCTTTTAGTTTGAATTGTCAGGTATCTGGGAGGTGCCGATTTGAAACTCAAGTCTAGTACTAAAACAGGTTGAATGGGGTCTGTGTACATGTTTCTCCAATTAGCCCACCTGTCTCAGACGTACATCGTTTGGCACTGGGCAGGAAAGTACACACTGATTGGTGGAGCAACCATGTTTCTCACTGATATCACTGCACAGTCCCAGGAGTCGTGATTTTGCTGTGAAAGCCAACTCATACCCACCCTGCCTAGTGGCTCCTGTCACTATTATAGTAGGGTAGTGAGAAGACCTATTCTCCAACCAGCAGCTTCCTCATTTGTATATGGGTATTCGGTGGGATGACAAAATAAGCTCTCTTGAAGACAGCAATTCAGCACTGAAGTAAACAAAATGTTCAGGCTTTTTATTAGCCTTTTTGCTTAATTAACAAAACAGGTTTCGGGTAATAGAAATACAAGTATGAAAATCCTCACATTTCAATTAAACAGTCAGTGTCAACAGAAGTATTATATACCCCAGTTAAGATCTCTTTTCACACGTATCGTCTGCAGGGCGGCCTCTAGTGGCAGCCCCATGGTCATTGCAGTCTATCCCCGGGGGTACCCTGCCACACTTAACAAAATCCGTCCTTGGGCACAGAAGAAATTATCTCCACATTGGAAGGATGAAAGCTTAGTGGAAAAAGTCCCAAAGTGTGTTATCAGTTGACACCAGTTGAGAGCTACATGTTTCATAACTGGTCTGTTCAAAGGCTGAGAAACACCCCTGTAGTTTTGTGTGATCGTGCTCTGTGCTGAGCCTGAAAACAAAGGACAGCGCGGCAGCCGTCAAGCTGTCTTTAAAGGCTTGCGGCTGTGCGAGGCGTGCAGAGCTCCATTTATTGCCATCCTGCCGTGAAGGAGTGCAGAAAGGTGGCAGCGGAGGAGAACAGGTGACGCAGAACTGCGCCTCCACCTCAATGCCACTCAGTCATCTCCCCAGCGCTTGTCAAGGAGCAGGCCTAATGGAAACCGGAGATTTGTGTTATGCAATCTGAGAGGCTTCTCACACCTCATTTATATTAGTCACTTCAGTCTTTAGTTTGCGTTATTGATAGGAATGTACAGTACAACTAAGCACATTTGTGTTTTTTCTGGAAATCCTAAAGGTTTGAAAATGTTAAAGCCGATTGGCAAACAACACCTAAAAAATAAGCCAGTCCTCAGTAACACCGGACACCAGACCCTGTAGATTGTGAATGATTGTCATGATTGATAGGCTGTTCTACAGTGTGCGCACAAAATTATTGTCGTTAGGCGGAGGTGATGTTGACAAGCAGGAAAGGATCTGGCACTGAAACTGAAAGATATAAAAATATTTTGGTGCCACACTGTCCCGTGAATGATGACTTTGAGGTCCGGAACTGTCGTGCCAGTGTGCAGGGGAGCTGTGTTGGTGGAGAGAGATCTGAGCAAAGAGCTGTTCTTGTTTATTTTACTGCGCCGGCTTGAAACCAATCGTAACAGTGTTGTGTTACGCTTTTTTTCCCCCCATTTATTTATTTATTTATTTTCCTAAATAGCGCTCAGAACATTTTGTCCTGGAAGGCAGAGAGAGAGGGAGAGGGATCGGGTGGGTGGGCATCTGTAATGTTGGTGTACAGTTCTCTTTGAGAATTTCCAGTGGGAAAAAAAACCTAAATAAGAAAGAGTTGAGAGAAAAGTATGCTAGATTTTTATCATTTGGTGTGTATAAATGGAAGGCTTATTTAAAGGAAAAAAATAGAACAAAGGCAAATGAACCTTAGAGGTTATACCAATTATGCAAGCCCTGAATCCTTGCCAACAAGATGACTCTGGTGTGTATTTTCTGATCAAGTAAATATTTTGAATCAACGAACTTAAGTATGTGATCCTTTATCATAATTGTGGGTTAAGCTGTTGTCGGTGAAAAAAAATATGAATAACAAATAAATTGGGTGTTTCACTTGTATAAAATAATTTTCTGCTCTTCTTCCTAATGGTCATTCTAGCTCCTCAGTGGGCTGTACAAAAACAATTAACTGCACTGAGGCTAAAGAAGGGGAAATTAGCACGATGTTGCTAATAATGTGATAAATCCAGACAAAATAAAATTGTCATTAAAAAATATCATACAATGATGAAAGTTTTCCGAGAAGATTGCACGTTCTTAGAAAACATTTCAAAGAAGATCACAGGTTCTTAGGATTAAGGTAACCCTTTGGAAAATAAGTCACAATGATAAATCCAAACCATTTGACAAGAGAGAAAAGAAAACACAAACTGGTCTGATGCTTTAGATAAAGCCTCACAACTTCACAGCCTAGTCCTCCATATCGCGTTTGCTTGCCTTCTGTCACCCACATGTTACGGTATGAATGATAATTGTCACTTAACTTCTAAAAATAGAGAAACTTGTCAGTCCTGAGCTAGATTACTGAGCAGCTTCCTGGTTCTTCTTTCTGCAGCAAAGGGCTGCAGTCTTGCAGCGATTGTTGGTGGAACAATGGCGGAAAAGTCAACCGCTTCAATTGTACTTCAGGCTATTCTCTAATTACAATGCAGGACTGTCACTAACAGATATTAAATGCCTTGAGGCATGTGTCAGACACTGAAGGCCCAGAGTAATGAACATTCCAGCACTGCACTTTCAACACACAGGTCACCTCCTGCAGCAGAGGGTGTCATATAGTAAAAACACTATCGGTAAACATTTGTCAATGTGACAAGAAGATTACCCACATCCATACTATAGTGGACAAAGCCTTGTTTTCTTTTAACTTTGTATAGAAGCAGTTTTGTAACAATAACTAACAGCACTCGTTTAAATACTATAGGCAGTTTCAGAGCACCAAACCAGAGCTTTTCAAAGAATGTAAGAAAGTTCACACCTGCACATTGAATCTGTGGTAGGTTATTGATCCGAGAGCCTCATCGAGCAATTTTTTTAAGATCCAAGGTAATCAGATTCAGACAACATAAACCTAAAGTGCTTGCCCTGATTTTTGCATGACTAATCTCGCAGCCACAGAATTGAGTAATATAGTCCAAATATAAGAAGGTTCTATTCTAAGTGAGTGGGAGCAAGGGTGTCTTTAATTAAAAAGATGATGCATTCTTTTATGTGTCTTATAGAAGAAATGTGGCATTTGCACAGAATCCATGCCAGTCTTTGATTTTTACCCGGGCAAATGCATATATCATGTGTAGTTTGTTTTCCAGTTTCTGTGCATGACATATTCATTGTTTAATTCATATCTGAATCAGACAGAGAACCCCTACTGGGTGTTTCTGATAGTCAAGTGCATACCCATTATTTATAATTTGATCATTATAGATTGATGCAAAGAGATGACACCTGTGAACTGTAACTGTGAGTCTGCTTACTGAGGGTTGGTGTGTTTTTTATCGGAGTGGTCCATTTTTTTTATGGACTGCTTCAGTTGAAGGGGAACAAATAGGAGGCATGTGCTCATCAAATAGAGACAGCTTTTTATGATTTGTTTTGTACCTTTGCAAAATATAAATCTTCGAACAATTCCCAGAGGAGAAGAAATTCTCTTTCAGGCACACTGTTGACATACATTTTTTAGTACTGCTCCTTATGAGGATTAGTGCTCTCAGGTTACGGACAAATTGAGAGCAAGTTATTCAGGTTGTGGAACATACTGTAGCATACACCGCTATAAACATGAGGTGTGAAGCAGTTTAGAATTATCTGGCTTCTCTTCAGAAGGTGATACTGGCCAGTGAAACCGTAATATAACAACATACTGTAATAAAGTAGATCTTAAGAAATTACAAGTAATTTGTTTTTTTTTTCATTAAGGAGAATATAAAAGCCATTATGAAAAGACCTTGATGATCTGATCAATCTACAGTATCTTAATTTCTACTATCTGAAGGACTCTACCAATTTAACAGGTTTGTAACTTTTTAGTGAACAGAGGCAATAAAAAGAGTAGCTTATTTAACTAATAATGAAGATCCAGCTTCTGCACACAGAGACAGAAACACTGAACTCACAATGATCCCTGCAGTTCACTTGCTCCATTTGAAGTCCCTTGAATGCCTAATTTAAAACAAGATGTTAGATTTTATTTCTGTATCCAGGCTTGCTTACTTTACGAGTAGCACCATGTACTACCCTGAGGTCTGTCAACCATTAAAATTACATCTTGCTCCCCAAATTGAAGCATTAGTTTGAAAATGAAAGCTAAACTGCAAGGGGGTTGATGTCAGGGGTGTTAAATGGTGTATGGAAAGCAAACCTTTCTAAAGCCTGCCCTTTTAATGAACCGAAGTTTCATCACAATGATGTGGCCTTAATCACTCTTAGGATCGTTGCCATAGCCTTATCACTCTAATTACATCCCAGAAATGTAAATAATGTTATACAACTGTTTCAGGACTTGTTTGGACTTCTTATAGGCATGCTTATACAACAAGAACAAAATATCTCAGGCTGGTTGAGTGGAAGGGGATTATCACAAACACAGAGCATGGTTCACAAACTCGTTTCTCCAGTGCGTGAAGAAGAGGAGGGAAGAGGCTGTCCTTAACTGGAGTTATATAGCACAGATCTTAGGAGACCCTCAACAGATGGCAAAGGGCCTTTTGTGAGGAGAGAAAGACAAGCAGGGCTCGAAAAAATAGTTTTCCAACATTGTGTGTTACTGTGCAGCTCAGCCCAACCAGAACATTTTACAAACATACAGAAGCTCATAAATAAATACACCTGTTTTTGCCTAATTTCTGCACTTCTCGAGGATATCATTTTTTTCCTTTCCTCTAGTTTATGATAACTGCCACTGCCACAGTAAGTGTCTATTTTGACATTGATTCTCGGGGGGGCCACAGAGGTGTGGCAATTAGCGTCACCGCCTCACAGCTGCCAGGGTCCTGGGTTCGATTGCAGCCTTGGGCATCTGTCTGTGTGGAGTCCCTTCAGCCTTGTGCTTCTGGGATAGACTCCAGATTGCCACGACGATTACTGATCGGGGGCGGACTGATAGCGATTCACTTGTGAGCTTGCCCCTAGTATACAGTATGTCTCAATTCTTCTTTTCTTTTTGACCCAGGATTGTAGCAGGAGGAATTGTTTGCTTGTTGGCTGTTAATTTGCAACTGTCCACCCACATCTTGATTTGTATTAATATTCTCCTAGGTTAAACTTGTGCTGTTCAAAAACGCTGTCAAGAACGGGACGTGTCGGGCAGCGGCCTGTTCTCCATGGTCAGTGTCCTTTGCGGGCTGGACTCCAGAGTCCACGTGCCTCACGTCCCTCTCGCACTGGACGGGCTGGTGTGCGGAACTCTGCATCACCATGTTGCCTGGAAACAGTGCTGCGATCAGAGTGCAAGAGCATCACAGCACCTGCCTCGCTACGGGGCTGCAATGTCAACTGAGTGTTCAGCCACCCTTTTTTTTTTCCGCAGGGGTCACCAGAGTTTGTTATTCCTCAGTCACTCAACTCGGGCTGGGGTGGGGAGTTAGTTTTGAAGCCAAACCGGTTGTTTAATCTTAATGTTCTGAGGGCTATATGTTTAAGAGGAGATGTAGAACATTTGCATAGAGGAATGCAAGGCGTTTTCCTTATGTTAGGCCCCTGGTTAACGGCTTCCTAAGCGTGTCAGCACCTGCGCCATAGGGGCCATTAGCCTCATTAGTCTATAAAGAGACATTATCATGATGTAGAAAGTAGAAAGTTGGGAGAACTATACTGGACCGGAGAGGCACCTCTGTGAGCAGGCAGGGAGACTGTACTCTGTTCCTGGATTCTGCTGGAGCTTGCAGTGTCTTTGACAGGAGGGATTCTTGTCAACTGTCCCTGTACAGCTGGCCCATAGGAGCTCTTCAGCACGTGAGCGGGAAACTGAACAGAATTTCTGCCCCCCCCCCCCTGCCCTTTCTGCAAAGGGGGGCAGTAAAAAACAAACAGACTTAAAGGGCTTCATTTCATCTCTCTGCTGCTTGAAACATGTTTTTCTTTCACTTCCTGGACGCTAGGAGGTAGGAGAATATCTTATTGTTGTCGCACTTTGTTGTGCGGGCGGTGGCAGTGTTTTTGTTGGCAGGGCAGTGCGCTAGGGTCCAGCTGACCTTTCTGGGGCCTGTGGTGTGAGAGTACAGCCAGACCGGGGGAGTCACTGCCTGCCAGGATGGTAGTCTACTGGGTGGAGCCCTGAGATCATGGTCATGGAGCAAGCCTCTCAGGCATCTCGGTGTCTTACACCGCTTTGGCGTTGTCCTTGTAATGTCACATTTGCAGGGGAAACTATTTCATGCTGTCCTCATACCGGCAGACTAGACTAGCATGGCAGGAGCAACATTTAACTCATTATATATCTTAACTCTCCCAGCATTTCCCAGAAATACAATAATGTATTTTTGTGCATTTTTAGGAGTATTGATTGTCATAGTGTGTTTCATTTTTACCCATTCTAGAGTTGTGATATTCACAAAAACAAATATACAGACCTGAAGAGAACCATATAATTAATTCTGGGGGAAACTTTGATACACAGGCCTTGAATTTGTAAGGCTGTACTTGATCAAATTTCTTCATTGCAGTGTTATCCTTTTATGTTTAATGTTTTGCCCATATCTGGACAAGAACACCTTCTCCTTACCTAAAATAATGATTTTTGCTTTTAGGAAACCCCTCACAAGTTGTGGAGTGATAAGTGAAGTACAGCACATCACAGAATCATTTAAGCCTTAATATGCAAATTAATTCCTTCAGTAATCCAGAGTGGACCATCTAAGGAAAATATGTTTTGAGTAGCTGGTGTGAAAAATGTGAACGAAGACTGAACAGGGCTGATCTTTTTTTTTATTATTTTATTTGTGTTTGTCTGTACATTTAAATATATGTGCTGTACATGGTGCTTTTAATGACTTGGTCAATTCATAAAACTGTTCAAACAACAGAGCTGCGAAATGTGGGACTCACATAAAAAGGATAGCATTGTGCATGCCAGAGGGCCATATCAGATCAGTGTGGCCCATCTGTGTTTAGACCAGCTTGTATGTATCTTCTTGACGATACTGGTTAGGTTATTGCTCTCAGATGTGTACTGTTGCTGTCCATGGTAATGTGTTCCCCATGGTCCCATTTTTATGAGCAATAAACTTCATTGCTCCAATGTGCTTTTTTCTGCATACAGTTATTGAATAAGGCAGTTTGCTTTTTATGTGCCGTGTATGAGCATAATGTAGGGATATGCTTTTATTTGATGTTCTTGCTCACACTACGGTTTGCAGTAGGTAAAAGGGGGCTGCAGTCTGTGGTGGAGAGTGTGTGAGCAGTCCGCCCACATCTCCCCTATTCAACTGCACGCTGATCTGAGCTGGGGAGCCCCTCATGGTGCATCAGGCTCACAGCACTGTTATCACTGGCTGACCCCAGCGCACGAGAACGTGGGAATATTCCACTGAGCACTCAGTGTGTTTGGAAATAGCTGTCCTAAGGGTCTTCTGTTGCAAGAAGGGACAAACTGTTTAATCGTGTCAACTGATGGAGAACTATGCTTTCCCCTCTCTCTTTTTCTGTCTTTCTCACAGTAAAAACACAGCAGGTACAGTAGCTGTTTGATTTCTTTCTGGTCCACAGCATTGAGTTGGTGCCATTGTACAATGCGATATCTTTCTTTTAAAGACGCAAAAGTCAACAAAAGTCAAGTCCTCTTTAAAAATATGTTTTGTAGAGGCCTCTGGATCCATGGAGGGTTTGCAGGGGTTTCTATATACTGTACAATGTTTGGCTTTGGGATTAATATTCCAGGTGAGTTTGTATATTCTATCTGTTTTATACATCAAAAGGATTCACAGTACATAAGGCTGTGTATGCAAGATTAAAACACTTTGAAGCCCATGAGACATTATGAATAGTGGTTCCTGCTGGCAGAGAGGTTGGGTTTCCAGACCTGCCGTGTGTACTGATCTGTTTGAAGATGCAGAGCCAGTGGTGGTGTTTAGTGGCAGTGTAGCTGGGTAATTTCAGTGGACCCCTGTGTAGCTTCACCCGGGTCCTTTGGGATCTCTGCTGTCCTATTGTCTGTTGCTCCCAGCAAAGTAAGCGAAGAAAATAGGCTTTCAGGTTCATCTTTCATCTTGTAGCCCTGGAAACCTCGATCTACGGTATAAGAAAGCAGACAGAGATCGATGGCTATACCCAGCTACCTGTGTACACCTAATCTGTACATGAGGGGGTCAATGGTAATCCCTCATTAATCCTCCCTCAGGCACTTCAGAGCTTCTCAGTCTGTTATGTATTGCTACTCCCTTGCAAGCATCCTCCTCCTTAGAACTTAACACCACTCTTTTCTGAAACACAGCTCTGCTTCAGTTACCGTGTCTACTGCTGCTGCCCACGGTGGTAATAATCCTTTTCTTCTGTCACCTTTCTTTTCAGTTCTTCTGCAATTTTCACTCAGACATTTCTGTTGTAAACAATAACCTCTGTTACTCTTTGAGAAACCCAGAAGGTCAAATCTGAAGCACAAATAAGCAATTTGTAAAGTGAAAGAGTTTGTGCAGAGAGATCTCACCTCTTGCAGTTCAAGAAATTAGGTTTGATCAGGAGGTGCTGCATGTTCTGTCTTCCTGCTTAGTCAATTTCCGCTAAGTGTTCATTTTCTTGTTTCAAAACGAGCCATGTCTGATGTGTTTTTTGTTTTGCACGATTTATATTTTTAGTTTCTGTTTGTGTTTAAAGTAGGAGAAGCTACTGTAGCTAACCTGTCATTTTGTTTTGTCGTATGCACAGAAAGGTCAATACAACTCTTTAGTTGCAAGGATCCATTTGACTTGACACAAACCTTTACAACTATCATTCATGAAATAGACAATAAGCCAGTGCTGTTCAAAACTAATCTTTTTGACAAAGGATGAGGCCTTAAAAGGTCTAAGTTTCCATTTCCTGTTAGCTGACAAATGTTACTGTGGGGGTCATCAGGTCTGATAAATGAAAATGTACGGCTGCATTCACACCACCTGAGAAAGCTAACTTTGGCAGTATACAGATTTTGTGAAATATGCCTGAAATCTCACATCCAAATGCTCTGGAAGGTGTTGTGTTGCTTCACAAGCAGTTTCCCAATGTCAGGATTACCAATTGGGTCTGCATTTGTATAAATTAATGATTGTATTGACTTCAGAAATTAGAAATGAAAATAAGAAACAACGTGAAAGTGGATTTTGTTTTAGGGGTCAATCTATTGTGCATGCCACTGTTGATGCAATTCATTTTTGAGCACTTGATGAATGTGGGCTATTGGCTCTGTTCATATGTAAATACTAACTAGGAGCCAGCAGTTACTCCATAGCAACAAAATGGGAGTATCCAATAAGGTGTTGTCAACACTAAAATATGACGTCAAAGGGCCAGGAAACCATGGCAACCTGAAATACTTGCCTTTTATAGTCAACCTTTCTAATAGACTCTTAATAGACTTTTATTACTGTAGTGGTTTTCAAAATCATGGGGTTTTTATTGTTATGTTTTTTCCATCAGGGGTATATAATGAAGCTGTCTTCAGCAAGAGGCCTTTTGGTACCTTTGAGTTCAGTTAACTGATGGGTTTTAACTGTTTTGTTATTGCCTTTAAAAACTGCAATTAAAAACAGTAAGAGCTCTGGAGTAGATTGTAATGATGACACAGGGGACACAACAGAGTCGCTCAGATGGCTGGATTTGGATGTTCCCTGGACTGGTAGTCAGAACAGAGAGTTGTGTTGTGTTATGGTTGCTCATAGAAGCACACTGTAAAGCCCTCAGATAACTTTTCAGCTATTTGCCGTGGGTCAGTGTCCATGGTGCGGTCATGGTCAGACATGACCTAGGAATGCCTTTAAAGCATCTGGTGCCCTACACAAATTAATGGTATCCTTATCAGCAGACATAAACTCGAGGTTAGCGTGATGCCCTTGGAAACACACTTCAGTATGGTACATTACTTTAAATTGTTGCCTTTTTGTAGTGTGTTGTTTGTGCAATGTGTATAGACCGTGTGCCGTATATCCCACTATCTTTAGATGCAGTACTCTTAACGGATGCAAGTGTGACTTAAGATACCAAGTTCTGAAAGCATATCTGTATCCTGGAAGTCCACCCCCACTCCTCCAACCCCACCTCTGCATTTTCAAAAGATTTGTATTTTTCTCTCGCTCACGATTCTCTGATTGTTTCACCACATGCGCTCGTGCGTGGCTATTTCTGTCCCCTCTGTGAGTGTGTGTTTGTGCCACCTGGCTGTGCTGCTGTTGAAATCATATTGTGTCAGAGAGTTTCTGTTTCCTTGTAATCACCACTCATGTTCCTGCATGAAAGTGTTTGAACCAGGCCCCCCCCATCCCCGCACTTTCTATCACTCCTCTGATCTTCACAGCTTTCCCAGATTTCAGCACTTTGGGTGGAATCAATTCTAAAAAAGTAGAAGAAACAGCAGAATGGCGGCTGCCAGCACGATATTTGCATCTAATGTCAACCAAAATGAAAAGAAATCAATTTACACTTGGGTAACAGGTGTTTGACTGTAACCCTGCAGCCATTGGTAGGATACTCTGGTAAGTGATGTTTAAACAAAATAACAAAATAACATGTGGCGGTGAAGCCAACAAACCTTAGCATTTACAGAGACAAACAGGGTTGTTTTCATTATATTAGCTGTAAAGTAAGAAAGCGCAATCAGTTCTTTAAAGTCATGTCATAAATCATGCCGTTTATTTAGTGAAATGCAGGACTCTGCAGCTGATGAATGAATTGATTTATCCTGTGTAACAGGATGGCCTTAATTCCCTCTCACCTCCTGCCAATGTCTTTACATCAGTATTTTCTTTTGGCTGCTAACTTGCCTTGTGTTTCCAAATGAATGTTGAGCATATTGTGATTGTGCAGCAGGGCTCAGCTATATTTTCAGTGCGCAAGTCTTGGGGTACCCCTCTTCAAGGTCAATCATACCTAGGGTGTCTGCCTGGCTATTTGTGTCACTTACATAATCTGTTATATAAGCGTGGGCTGCCTTTTTGGAGACTAAACAAACGTTTCCTACAGCTGCCTGTCTTGTCTTGTACAACCACAAAGAGCGATACGGAGCATCTACACCTCCAAAGAATCGGCCCTATTGCCTTGTTTCCTTTCTAAGTATGGAGTTTTTGCGGCAGGATACATCTGAGGATCCACTTGTAGAAATCAAACAGCAACACTGTCCTTATGACATATTTCATCTTCTGTCATTTAAAAACTAAATTTGAATGTTGGCAAAGACCAAATCACGTATTGGCATTGAACATACAGTATTCAGACGTTTAAAATGTCTGAACAAAAAAGGATTTTTGTCTTGATTGGTTCAAGGCAGATTTTACACCTAGTGTAAGATTAAATGAATGTGATATTGAAAAAAAGATTTCCATAAAAAAGCCGCATAAACTTTTCTCTGGGGGCATTAGAGAAGGACATCAGAGAAGGCCGTTGTTCAGTCAAACAAGTGAAATTCAGATCTCCAAGATGAAATGTTGTTTTGCAAACCTGCGTATTGCTGATCATACGTGAATTACAGTACACTATATACCGTCACTCTGCTGTTAAGCTGTCAGTTTGACTCAGAATCAAGGCTTAATTTAATTCTTGTGACTTTTTTGTTATTCTGAGACTTGGCTACTTCATCAAAGTTGCTTAGAATTTTCTTTTTTGCAAGAAGTTTAATTTTGTTGATGAATACTGTAATGCAGAAAAATCTTCTGGTGAGAGTTTTGGGGTGAAATGCAAGCTTGTTCAGCTCCACCTCTGTGTGATTCATGCTCAGAGTCATACTGTATCACATAAGTGAGTGCGTGATATACTTGTTGTACTAATGCAAATTTTAAACTGCTATCTGTTTATTGTGCTATCTGGAGCCTGTTTGGAAAGTGTACGTGGCTGGGATAGGAGAGTGTGGCTGTAAGCTGGGTGGGACACTAGTTTATTGGAGGACACTCACACACAGAATCAATTTAGGCCCTGATAAACCTAACTAGTAAGTCATTAGAAGATGATATCGGCGTACCCCATGAAAATTCACACAAACGCAGGTTGAACTAGCAAACTCCATGTAGAAAGGGCATGAAATCAAACTGAAATTAAATCCAAGATATTGTGGCTCAATTGTGGGTCCTTGGATTTTCATATTTCTGTAACATCTCGTAAACCCAGGACATCCTTAGAATTGACTCATTTTATAGCTATTCTATTTCTCATTTCACTTAATTCAGTGTTGATGGGAGTATATTACAAGGTTGATATCTGCAATACGGACATTTGTTATTTATGTTAAATGCCAGTTAGGTACAGACACAGTTTAGTTGCTGCTTTGTTTCCAGTTTTGTATCCCAATTACTACTGTTTTCCCAATTTGTCGTTCTTTGAGAAGAGAAAAAAATAAAAAAAAGTTTGAGTATTTTAGCTTTCCTGTTACTGCCTTTTATAAACTGTCTTAAAGATTTACAAAATTATTAAACATATTGGATATGACTGGATATGTTGACATTGCAGAAGCAGAATTCTTTATTGTTTCTATTTAGTGTGAAATACACCTTAGTTCTTTCTATATATGATCACCTTTGCCAGTTTCAACACTTGGAATGAGTTTAAAGGGAAGACCTTTGTTTTTTTTATGTGAGCACTTACGATTCAACATGTCTCTCAAATACTGTCAAATGAGTTTGTGTAAACTGAATTTAAGAGAAAGTATTTTATAAGTAGACTATAGATTGGTGTAGCTATGACGTTTCCATGGCAACATGGCCTGTAGATGGCAATATTGCTGGCTGTTCAGCAGAAGTTAGGAAGGAGTTTTTAACACTTAAATTGGACACTTTTCCCACGTGTTGCTTAAAAACATCATTTTAAAATTCAGTAGCAATGATGCACTGGCATCCCATCCAGGGTGTACCCTGCCCTGCATCTGTTGGGATAGGCTCTGGCTCTCCTGCAACCCTTAATGGGAAGATGAGCTTAGAATACAGATGGAATGGCATTGCTCAGCAAAACTAAAAAGACAGCTGATCAGTATTAAACATTTATTGTACATGGGCATTAAATGCTGAATTAACACATGAATGTCTTTCCATTTAAAGGCACTTGTGAAATCCTGCCCTGCCTACTTAAGTTTTAAAGGCTCGGTTTTGGGCCTAGTTCATTTCACGACGTTACTGTGACAGAAACTGCCCAAGAGGCAACACTCAGCCATTTGTAGAGGTAGGGAGGGTAAGATTGGCATTAGTCAGTCAAGGATCTCTGAGCCCTGTGAATGCCCAGGCATGAGATGTGGAGGGCAAGGAACATGCCTCTCCTTCAGTCAGTGATGAAGCCCTGATTCAAGATTGTGGTGCGCGAAGAGTCATGGTAAAATGTGAGACTAAGGGGAATCTGCCACTCCTCCTCATTTTCCCCGTTTGTGGCTGTAGGTTTGTAGTCGTGAGCCGAGACACAAAACCAGACCATTTGCGACTCCACATTGGGTGGGCAAGAAACAAAAATACTTGGAAAACATTGTAAAAAAATCCTTTCCTGTCTGAAAGTGCCTCAGTGAACACGTAGTTATAGGGTGACTATACATTATTGTGAGATTGGCCTGAGAAGAGGGCATTTCCAGATTACAGGGCAGGAGAGATTGAGAGCCCTCTGTGTGGTACAGGGAAAGGCCAATGAGTTCTTCTAGGATTTAACGATACACATTCTTGACTGTCTTCCAGTCCCACACACAATACAATCTGTGCTCAAATTATAATTATTTCCTGCTGTTATCAACTTCACAAAGAGATTTTTTTTTCAAGGCAGAGAACTGTGTGTAGGACATTTGCAGTAAAGAACAGCAATTACTTTAGGTGAGGTACAGTACATACAGTACAGTGTCATTTGGAGCTCTTAGTCCATAGTATGAAGTAAAAATAGGATGGGAATCACGCAGTTGAGAAATGTAGGCTATCTTACCGTTGAACACTGGCAGTTATTAAGTTTTTCTCTGGTACACATGCTGGCTCATTATTTTTCAGTGTGTTAAGTGAGTTAATTTAAACTCTGGATTTAAAACAAATGTTACCTGTAGGGCTTCCTTTTGACTGAGTGTAAAAACAGAATAATAAATTTCTATTTACTATTTACCAGTACATTTCCATAAGAAAAGAACGATGTCAGAGCAATTTTAACGGAAAGGCTTTAACTAGGTCTAAACTGCCAGTTCCTTAAGCTGGAATTAGTAGAAGAAGCAGAACGTGTCAAGCCTTGGTGTGCTATCTCCAAATCTGAGCCTTTCTTCAGTCATTTTAGCAGGCTGGGCCCAGAGCACAGTATCTGGACATTTCTAATTAGAAGCAGGAAATGTTTATTCACTTTTGATTGGGTGGGACTGCCTGTAATTCTGTGCACTTTTAAACAAACTATTTAAGCATCCTGTTTAAATTTGGTTTCAGAAAAAAAAAAGTACAAGTTGAGGTAGACTCTTGGACACTTATGTAAGCTGCATTCCTTGTACAAAAACAAATGTACCCAAATGTTCAACTGTGTCAGCAGCGATAGGCATCGTCTTAGTTTAAGGTTATCTGCGCTTGTTTCCTCTCTTTCCCAAAAAGTCAGTATTGAAAAGCATGTTAATTAGCCTCAGGGGAAGCAAATTAATTAGCTATTCCTATTAAATAATTATTTCCAAGCACAGCAAACTTCCCTTACATTGGCGTGCTGTTGTTTGTAGTTTGTGGTTTGCATTGTTTATTTTCCATCTTTTGTCAAGTGCCTGTGGAATAAACGTTTAGCAAATTGAATGAATGCATATTAAATGTATAGAGGAAAAAAACTGCATAGCTAACATTTTAAAAACTGCAGAACACCGAATAAGCATGTAATCTTTCTTGTCAGTTTTTTTTTTACATTTTGCTGCCATATTAGATTAAATCTTTCTTTTTTTGCACCTTAGAAAAATTAATTTCCCTCAGATAACCTGCCAATTCATATCCAGCATAGGCCTGTTTGTATTGGGTTGCACCCCTTCTTTGGATGGGGACTGAGTGTCTGCCAGCAGGCTTCCTCTTGCCCTCTTTAGATAAAGGGAGGTAACTTCTTTGTTTTCCAGCAGTTTGGAAACCTGGCGAGATGAATGAAGCTGTGCTTGAACATGGACTTCCACCAAAAGCCTGGAAAGCCTGAAAGGCTTTTCATGCTGTTTCCAAGCTCATGAACACACATTAATCAGTGAACTAAACAATGACTTCCAAAACTTTTTTGACATAAGGTCAGTGTCTAGCTCCTAAAGTGTGCAGAAGGCTTCCACCAGGATAGACATACTGTACTTACGGATCATTTAGAAATGGCCAGTGGTAGTTAGGACTAACATCACAATACCTTAGGTGGATGTTTAAGTTGCTTTATTCTCCTTTTAAGGTTATAGGTTTAATCCAGATCAAATCTGCTGGATTCTGAAAATTAAGGATCTTAAAAAGGAGTCATCTAAGTGACCTTGGTAGGCTTTTCAGGATTTTTCAGTTTCCTATGCATTGAATTACATACTGGGGCATTCAACAAATTATATCTCCATTCTAGCTCCCTTTTGTTTATAAGTTACACTATGAGAGCAGATAGTATAATATACTTTTATTATTTTCCTGTCAGATTCAATAGTTAGAAACATAAGACAATTCACAAATGAGAAGTGGCATGTGGCCTGTTTAGCTTATTTGGTCATCAGTAGCCAACTAATCTGAATATCTTTGAAGATACTGGGGTTATCAGCTTTAACATGACCGTGGTCTTTAACAGCATGGTGGTGTTCCAGACTCCTACAGCCCTTTGTTTGTTTCAAAAGTTTTAAATGCTTTATCATATATTTTTTCACATTTCACTTCTGACTCTGAAGAAGTTCATTGGGTTGACTTTGTCAGTGATTTTAAAAATTCTGAATCAGTTCCTTTAATAATCTACTCATTGTGTTCTTTACTAGAAAGAAGCGATAAGATTTTTATAATGTGAATGCAATATTCTAAATGAGCTTTTAATAGTGTATGGTATGCTCTCTTGTTCATGAATGATGTCTTAATCTCACTGTTTGCAATCTTACAGTGCCCTTAGATCACTGACCCAATGAAACTGAACTGAAAATTCATACTTGTCATGAACAACTCCATAAAACATGAGTTATTTACACCTTTGATTATCCCTTTAACTAAAATCCAACAAAGATAAATCTACAAGGTGGTAAAAAGGAAGTAACCCACAGAAGATCATCATTGCTGAGGACGGTGTCTCAACAAGACTTTTTTTTTCAAAATCAAAATGTTTTTAATTTTCTACCTGTTTCAACTGGATATCAATAAATCAAAAATTAAAAATAAGAGGCACTGTACACTGTATGTTGTTGTTACCTACAGAATACTATATGTAACAAGCTGCACATGTAAACAAATATCCGTCTGACAGGTGTTTGCCGAGTCTCAAATTTAGATTAAACGTTTTGGAATTTCCTTCCCATGTTCTGCAGCGTTTGCTAAATCTCCTATTTTGTCATTATCTGCCAGCAGTTAGAATCCATTATTGCTGTTGCATTCCATAGTTCTTTATAGGATTTTTTTAAGGAAAGATGTTTTCACCAGCAAACCATTGTACAGCAGTGATTCATTTGTAAATGTACTGTAAGTTAATGCTGTAATTAGAAGTGCTTGATCCTCATTAGTCTGGATGATGAAAGCTTTACTGTAACAGTGACAACTTTCCTTACTCAACCAGAAGTCAGACAGCCCCCACACCCTGCATTGCCCAATGCATATCCTGCAATGAGTTCTACTGTATATGTTTACTCCTACGGGTCAAATGGAAGCTTGTTTTCTAGGGATTGTGATGTCACCACACTCTTAAAACACACCATTAAACGCTTATCAATTAAAACTTACCATATGAAAACATTTTGATCGTCCTTCCTTTTCCTAGTGAAATGTATTTGTTTCCAGAGTTTTTTTTCTTTGTTTTTAGATTAGGTTTTGTTGAATTGTTATTTAAAATGAAAAAAGTAAAAAGAAAAAAAGAAAAGAGTTGAGATGTTACAAATTATTGGTTTGTTAAGAGTTACAAATCATTGGTAAACCTGTATTTCTTAACTCTGTGTCTATTACTATTAAGAGAAGTAAAAATGCTTGTTTTATACATTAAACTCCTGGAAATCTAAAACTTATACTTTATATACTTTATACTGATACTTGATTTTTGCTCTCGACAAACCTCACTAATACCAAAAAAGAGTTGTCTGTCTTTGTTTTTAGAGTATACTGATATATTACTGTGTAGCTGTAACAAAAGATGCTATGAAGACTGACCGAATTGTAATTTATTTTAGTAAAAGCCATGTTTTTTTCTTTGATATCCAATGATTTATTATTTTTTACTTGCTGTCAAAAAATGTAATATAATATATGAGTTACTGTAAAACGGAACAAAAAACAAAAAAATACAAAAATTCACAAAACGAAGGTTAGAGTACAATGATAATAGCCACCCAAACTGTAAGAGGCACCAGGCAGGGTGCAGTAAGAACTACTGAAATTTATTTGTGCACCTAAGTATTATACTTAATCAGCTGAAACGAGACAAAATGAAGCAAGAAGCTGTTTCGGCTGAGTCCTTTTGAGGTGCGTTGCGCTCCAGAGAGCTCCACAGGGTCGGAGTGAGAAAGAGGTGCTCGCTGACGTGCTCCGTCTGTCCCTGCCTGTCTCCCTGTCGCAGGACCGCCTCTTCTTTGTCATGGAGTACGTGAACGGCGGGGACCTGATGTTCCAGATCCAGCGCTCTCGCAAGTTTGACGAGGCTCGTTCCCGGTTCTACGCTGCTGAGGTCACCTCGGCGCTGATGTTCCTCCACCAGCACGGTGTCATCTACAGGTACGGCATCAGTCCGGGAGCTGATGAGGCTACCCAGACCTCTCTCAGGAACTCTTCTTTGTCTCTTAGCAACAGGGGCCTTGGGTAACGTTGACTTTTTTTTGCAGTTTGCTTGCACAGGGCTTTCCTGGCATTTGGGTTTTTTTGGTTTCAGTTTGGCTGACTGTCTTGCACGGTGTTTGCATATGAATGATCCTTGGGGAGGTAGCCAGTACTGGGTGCCAATTTGAGAGGACTGAATGGATACAGTTTCCCTCGACACAGACTGCTTGCTGCCTAGTGTTCATCTCCTCCCAGATTAATGGCATCCTTCAGCTCCTTCCTCCACTTCCTTCTTGTAGTACTGTGACCCAGAATGCTTGGCAACCCTTCCCCTTCTCTCCTCGTGTAAGTCTACATTTACAGTAGGTATCTGGTTCCTTTGCAAACCCAGCTGGGCCCTGGTGTGTCCACACTTTCCTCGCTGGCCTCTTCACAGGAAGTAGCTTATTTGCTGATGGACGTTAAATCATGGTCCCTTGAAGAAGGCCCATCTGACTGAAACCCAAAATAAATGCAATCTTCTCTACTCTCAGTTGCACTGGAGACAAGCTGGAACTTTAAGACACACGTTGCGACACTGAATTAATATCTAAACATTATTAGCATCCAGTTAAATCCCACAGTTTGTCTGAAAGTCAGGAGCACCTGAATTAAATCCTTTATACCATGTACAATTTATGATTCATTTTTTAGGTATCTAACTAATTTAATATAAAAAGAGAGGAAAGGTTTAGTATTTATGCTATATGACCTAGAAGTTCAGTGGCACTGTTTGTGAAACTTTTGCATCATGGGAGATGGTACACAGACTCTCTGGCGTTTGCATAACTAACCTAGAATGCACTCAGCAGAAGTTTGTATGTGTATGTTTGACAATTTACAGTATTTTCATATCCAACAGCCCAGTTCTGTGAGCACATTCTGTTTATCTCCTTTCATTGTATAAATCCTAAAACTTAAACTAGCTGTTGATCCCCTGAAGGTCGTGATTCCAAACAGTCCTGCTCAGCGTATTAAAGTTCTCATGAAATGCAGGATGTACATAAAGAGGTTGTATAATCCATGTATTAAAAAGTTGAAATATAAACAATTTGTGTTATTGAGAAGATAATCTCTTCAAAATGTATTTACTGTCATAGGAACCACAAATTCTAGTTACTTTTCATTCAGTATGCAGTTGTACATTGTTTTTTGAGTTAGATACAGTAGCAATGTGCTTTAGGTAGGTTTAATTTGATAATCAACGACAGATAATCCTTACAAGCCATCAATCTGAAAGGTCAATATCTTAATATAAATAAGATATTTTTATTGACATATTACATTAGCTCATATACTCATAAAAATGTTCTTTGTGGCTAAGTGATGGTTTCCATAGAGTTACAATCCTCATATTAAAAGAAACATTTAATCCTTACATAACATACCTCGATAGAAAATTAAGATTTTTTTTCATTATTAATTTAACTTGCAATTGTGAAGACTAAGCATGTGTTCTGGTAAACAAGAATCCTCTGAGGAATTAAAATGATGATCCCAAAAGACCTATGAACATCATCAGTCTAACTACATACACTATACTGTATGTCGAATTAGACCCAGATATAGAGGGTGGAAACAGCTGTAAAGGCTAATGTTCTACCTCTGAGTCACCTGTGCAGATAAATAAAAAGATCGAAACAAGCCTGTTGATTTTCTGGGAAGGAAAGTTGGAGTATTATAGACTTCCTCTTTCTTCTGGTATGCCGAAATATTCAGAATCTCCCAAGTGACTCACCTCGAACTACCTGTAAGTAAAAGTGCTTACTTCAAGTACAGACTGAGATCCATATGTTTTGGGTTTTGAGGGCCATGTCAATAGCTGACTGTGACTGGGGATTCTTTGTGGAGAAGCCCAGACTTGGCTAGGTGCAACCAGGTTTATGGTTGGGTTTAGCCAGCCGGGGCTCCCAGCAAAACAGAGGTACCTCTCTGATTTCCCAGGTGCGTGCAGTCTCACAATGACATCATTGATGGATGTGATCAGCATTGACTCGCCTACTTGTTGCCACGGGGCTTGTAAAATGCCAGAATGGTAGTGGTTTAGCGAGTGAGTGGGTCAGAGGAATCTGTCTGCCTGCACATTCTCATTGGAGATATTTGCTGTGACTTGCGATGTAAAGACAAAACAGCCATTTCTAAAGTCCAATGGGAATATAATAAAAAATATTGGCTATTTTTTATATTTCTATGAAAGCTTTTCTTGTGTGTAGTTTCTTAAATGCTATTTTATAAACTGGTTATCTTGGAGTCATTTGTATTTGAACATTCTGTATACTGTATGTGTTATATTTCTCACACTTTCTGGCACAGAATTGTTTTTTCCCCGCTAAAAACTGAAGTCTGGACAAAGATCACTGTTGTTAAATATATATGAAAGATGCAAAAATGTTGCGGAAAATAGGCCACTAAGAGTAACTCCTGCCATCATTGTGTTTTCATTAATACCCCCCAAAAAAAAACCTTTGCGCTCAGACGGATATGTCTGCTGTTTGTACTTTGTTTATTTTATCCCCACCTAAAGCCTTTGAGAAAACCTTAAACAATTGCTTATGAGACTGCCTGAACCTGGAAAAACACGGGATAGAGCACGTTACATGATCCAAGCAAATTCTTGGAACTCCTACTGAAGAGAACCCTGAAACAAGAGGAACAGGCAGTTTCCCCAGCACAGTGTCTCTCCCTGAAGGAGGGAGGGGGACAAGGAGACTGAGGAGCAGATTGAGAAGACCCTAGCGTGTTACAAGTGTGATGGAACGACACGGAGCAGACTGAATAACATCAGCACTGGAAGTCTGCCCGTGTGTGTGGAGAGGCATTAAAAACACCAATAGTTGTAACCAATACCCGATATATACTTTATCATTCTGGCAAGGAAGCACTGTTGGAAAGTGTCAAACTCAGTTTTTTTAGGGTTGTTCACTCTGATATGCTGTATTTTTCTTTATGGAGATTTTTTTTTTG
Source organism: Lepisosteus platostomus (assembly GCF_059453375.1). Lineage (NCBI taxonomy): Eukaryota > Metazoa > Chordata > Actinopteri > Semionotiformes > Lepisosteidae > Lepisosteus > Lepisosteus platostomus. The sequence goes on along the minus strand of NC_142627.1, from coordinate 17,780,791 downwards.
TACCTGGAAGTCTATGAACAGTATAAGACTTACTGAATTTTTTTCATCGGCCATTCTCAAGATATCAGTGGCCTGAATGATACTTCTCCAAAAGAGGTGGTGACTGTTATAGCTGAGGGGTCAGCGGACCAGCTGGGTCTTGACCATACACTCGCATAGCACTGTGACCTTGCAGAGGGTGCTGTGAGCTGTGTGAGGCACCGTTCCACAGGAAGAGCTATTGAACGTTCAAAAGGTTATGGCTTGCTGTGTTGTTCTGTACTTTGCAAGTATGGATTTCCCCAGATTGTCTTGCTGTTTGCTTGGGAGAATATCCAGGTGAAACCAGGCAAATACAACCTGTGTAATCAATGCTGCCGATAAAGAGTAAATTGTTTCACATGAGGAATAATGTTCTAGCAGAATTACAAAGTCAGTTACTACACTAGGAATCTGAGTTGATTCTCCGCGTTAAAATGATTATTTTTGCTTTTGCTGACAATTCTAGGGAAAAACGAGAGAGAAAGAGAAAACTGGGAATATGGCTAAAGGTTCAGTTAGTCATAGTGGACAACTAATCTCCCTTGGAGAAAATCAAGGGCGGTATTAATATGCACATGCAGTATACGCCTGCTGAAAAGTAATAGAGACAATCTTCTCTTCATGAACTTACCTTTATGTGACCCTGTAATCAAAATACCAGTTTCAAAAACAGCTTTTAGAACACCATGTTCAGCCCCCACCTCGTATGGTTTTTTTTTAAAAAGTGGCAATCCGATCCGGTTCTGAGAGCGTGTTTAAGCTTGTCATGGTGTAGATTAGCTTTCAACCCCTATGCGAGGGCAAACAATTAAAAGGTACTGTGAATTCAAAAGGTAACTGTCTGCAGAATGAAGCTAGTGCCAGCTGTGAATGTTCCACAAAGATTGTTTTCCAGGAATCCCTTAGGCCTCCGAGATTCATCCAATCCTGGTTTCAGAGGTATTGGCCCTGAACTGATCTCTTGTCCTGTTTAGAATTAAGTTATAGAAATAAATATCTTTAGGCATGGCTGAATAAGAAGAGGAAGCATCTTTTCATTGCTCTGTAATGGTTCCACTAGACTTGGCATGAGAGGCTCTCTCTTATGGTGGCATGTTATTCCAGATCACTTTATTGGCCATATACAATTTCTTGTATTAGGAATTTGTCTTTTCGCATACTCCAACTTGCTCTCCATGAGACACGCAGACAGGGAGAGAAGCCTGGGGTCAGAGCGCAGGGTCAGCCATTTATACATCGCCCCTGGAGCAGATGGGGTTAAGGACCTTGCTCAGGGACCCAACGGAGTAGGATTCCTCTGCCGGCCGTGGGATACAAACTGGCAACCTTCCAGCCACATGCGCAGATGCTTAGCCACAGAGCCACCGCACCACACCGATATTAATCACATATTTGTAACAGAAGACATTTACAGATGGCAAAGGACATCTGCTAAGCAAATTAATAATCTGAGCATGTTTTCTGATGAAGATCTCTAAATGAGCGAACTGAAAGGTCAGTCAGAAAATATCATGTATTTGGTGTGAATTCATTCCCAAAAATAAAATCTGTGTAATTCAGCATTGCTTCTCACGCATGAGCAAATACACTAAAAATTGCTGTTTTACTTTTCTGAAAAAGAGAGTTGATCACCATGATCACCTTTTATAAGCTGTCTTTTACATTTTCATTTGAAAACATACAGAAATTTAGATACATTTATTTTATATTTCTGTTTACAGTTCATGAATATAGATATAAGACTCTCAGCTATGGACCTCTTTTGTAAAAGGTTTTTAATGTGATAAGGTTCACTTTATCCAAAGATAAACCTGCACTTTATCACAGGGGAACCTCTTGCAAATGAAACCTTATGTAAAGTATATTTCAAAACTCAAGTTGTTGGACCTTAAACCAAAACAGAGAAGTTTCCATAGCAGTATGGATCCTGAAATGTGAATTCTTCATTAGGAATGGCAAACTAAAACAAGCAAATGTTATTGTTTTGATTCTTTTTTGTTTTGGTTGAAGCTTTACTCCAGTGTTTTGAAAGGGTGGGCGATTGCTCTTATAGTGTGAATATAAGCATCAGAGCAAAATCACTTGATGAGAAGACAAAGCTCACACCAAGTAGTACCTGATAGCATAACTTAACTCCTTAGACACGACCTCGTCTGAATGTCATATTTTCTTATTGTTCGTGAGATTCAACCTATCATGCTCATGCGGATGCACTGTTGAACATGGATTCCATTAATGCTCTCTCAGCCTGCTCGTATAGAGATGATAGGATTTTGTATGTTGGTAATGTTCTGCTTCCAACATGCCCTTTTTGTTGACATGTTGTGTGACAAAGACTGTATGGATGTGATTTAAGCTCTTGGGTTTAAGTTGGAGAAACTCCCCATTTTCAAGTTGGTCCTTTCTGCAGGCGACTGAAACATAGTTACAGTGTCCAGGAATTATCCCCACTCATCAGACTGAGTAATGGGAGAGCTGATGAAACCTTTAATTAGTTCTGTATGCTGCAACTTGGAGAAAAAATTAGCTGAAGTGTTGTGGCAGACACAATGGACTGTAGCGACAGATTCATCAAAGGAATTTTAAGTTTGCTTTTTTGAAAGTTGCCTTTGGCTAATAAAATCCATTTTGCCTCTGCTTTTCAGCAACAAGAAATGAATTACGAATATGAAGGGAATCTTATATTAGGGCATAACCTAATCGAACAGATTTCATAAGGCTTTGTATTCCCTATAAATTGATGGGAGAGTGCCATATGGATGCAGGTGAGGTGTGCAGTGCATGGGGCACCTCAGCAGACTGCCTCTGACAGAGTTTGTTTCTGCAAAGCAACTCCCTATCCAGAGAGGACTACACTGGATACGTAATGGAAAAATAACTCCAGATTGATATGAAACACAGGAAATGCTTTCAATCACGGCTGATTAGTGTGGCCTTTTCTCTGGTGTGTGTTTTTAAGCCACACTACTTTTTAACACTGCCTGGGATTCTCTAAAAGAAAGATATGCAGGAAAGCAACTCACATTCTTTACATTGCAAAATTCAGTACAGTATATGTTTTTCCCAAAGAACGCTTTACACTGCTGTGCAAAAGACAGCAGTCATACATATTTCAGACACAATCAAGAGTCACACTGTAGGTTTGCTACTGTATGAGCACCAACAGTTTGCTTAAGCCTCCACTAATATGACAACATCATTATCATTATTAATACATTCAGCAGTGTTTAAATTGCATTATTTAGAATAAAAAATGGATCTCAACAAAATTCAAATTTAACTAAATATGGGCAACAAATATGAAGTGTTGTAGTACTAAATCCAATGAGTTTAAAATTTATATCTAATTGACCCATGTCACCTGTACCTCATCATTAATGTACTTTGTTCCTCTCTGCATGTTCATTAAGCTAAAAGTCAATTCCCTGTACTGCAAAATACGGTTCCCTCAGGATTAAAAGGTTAATATATATGAGAATGGCTAAAATTAGAGTAGAATAGAACATTGCTAAATATCTAAGACTTCTGCATAGCAGTGTACATACTACACTTGTAACATTGCAACAGAAAAAAGTACGCTTATTTTGTACAAACATGCGATGTATTCTGTTTTGTCAAAATTTTAAAATATTGTTCCAACGCATCACAAATTAAGAGTATCTTCAGGTATCTCATGTCAGTGTTCCTTTTTCATTTTTTTCATTCCATTAGCAGGATCTGTCTGGCAAAGAAACTGAAATTTCAGTCAACAGAAACCTTAATTTCAGAATAACAAAAATTGGAGCAAGGAAGAAATTGTAAAAACCTTTCAGCTCCACATCGAGAGATTACAGTAGATTTGTGGCCATCAGGAGAAGGTATGGAATTAAGTGAGTGAATGGACAGAGGAAAATGTAACCAACATTGCCTATTATTCGAAAGGGTGAAGAAGATACCTGACTTGTGTATCACAATTCTTTAGAAAGAATAAGAGAAATCTTCATCTGCCCTTGGGTTTGACTAGGGGCTGAATAAAAGACAACTCCCTGAGGAAAACACAATAGCTTCACACATCTTTCCTATCACTCTTAACCTCACCATGATCAATCAACCACAGGAGTTCCCCAACTATGAAATTACAAGTACTGCAAAGGAAATGTCACTTGAGGTGGATCGTCAGATTGTCCATAGAATTTAAAACAAAAACAAATTAAAACATTTTATGTGAAAACAGCTCCATAACAATGAGCCAGAAGGCTTTTCAAATAAAGTGAATTAATACACTAATTTTCTTGCACAAAGAACTGTTTTGGTATTTATGATGCCCTTTATAAAATCCACATTTACATGTGCTGCTGAGAAAAAAACAAAGTAAAATCTGGGATTTGTCCTAAAACACATACTGGCAGGTTAATTGGCTTCTAGGAAAAACGGCTCTTGTGTGAGTGTGTGCATGTCTGTGTCTTTGTGTGCCCCACGATGGACTGGCGTCCTCTCCAAGTTTGCGTCTTGCCTAGTGCCCGTTGCTTGCTGGAATAGGCTCCAGCTCCCCAGCAACCCTATTGGAGGAAGCAGTTCGAAAATGGATGACTGGTTGGATGTTATAATAGCTATATGAACAGTTCATCTTCAGAAACAGAGCAGCCTCCTGATGTGATTTTTTTTTTAAATTGCCAAGTGTAGGGACAGAAATACCTATTCAGGGGAATGTGTATATTTAGTAAAATTTTACAGAAGCTGTGTCCTTCTCTGGATTTCCTTGAAAACAGAACAGACCCCCCCCAGCCCCCCCAGAAACTTGAATGATCGTACTGTACATCAACACACCTCTGAATGAATGGCTTCTGGAAAGTGGTGTTGACATTTTTCAGGCAATCAACCATCAAACCTCAACCTGACTGGTTTCATACCACCCTCTGACATCTTTCATCAGAGCGCCTTATCTTCAAATGGGGTTTACATATGGTTTCGATAAAAAAAGATCAAGAGGTGAGGGAACAGTCTCTCTTCTTGGCTTTCACTTCTGCCACTGAATACCTCTCAACATCAGATTACTTTTATTTGTATGCCGTTCTTGTTTCAAATGTTGGGATTCATTATTTGGAATGAAACTTTGTTGATAGTGTTTTAAATACTAGTTTGACAGCGTTATCAGACTAAGAGGAGTTCAGGTTAGATTTGAGTACCAGGAGTTCCATGCCCTGATGCTAGGAATGTGTCAGTCTGAAAGACAGGTCACAGCTGGGTCAGCAGGTGTAAGTTGCCTACTGAGAAGGAATCAGCCGCAGGCTACCTCGGTGACACAGTTCATAACCCTTCCTTGACCTGTGTGGTTTGCAGATTCTGGCTGATTTTGTATTTTATTAATGCGGGTTGAGCTGGGGAATTCAAGTGTGGAATAACTCTGAATTTAATCTTGGCAATTCAAGTGGCACTGTTTGAAATGCATATTTTGGGGAAGCCAGTTACTTAAGTCACATACCATGTAGGAGTTTTGTTTGTTACAGTAGGAATTTATTGTTGTTTTTGTTGATTCTATTCTTTTCCAGCATGCTGAAACAAACTTTGCCAAATGAAAACCAGTGTAAAATGTTGTTTTCAGAAAAGAATCAGTGGAACTGCATTTAGATTCCAAGCAATAAAATAAATAAAATGTTTAAATATACAAGCTATAAACTTTATTTTTTGTCTGTCATACTGTATGTAATCAGGGATTTTTTTACTTTCTTCACCTAAATGTTCTTTGAGAAATCATAGCTATGAGACTGAGTACTTCAAACATAAATCTTCTTGTATGAAGAGCAAATTTCCATGTTTTGCTTCCATTTTTCTTTTTGGCTTCCATGCTAAGTTCACATGTAGGTCCTGCAGTGTCAGACATTTTGGTTGAGTTTTGAACTTTTTATCGCAAAGAGAGTGTTATTTAGGGTGCAGAAAACATTTCCAAGGCTTAGGATGCAGGCTGCTGTACTGTTGAGTAAGATACTTCACTCACATTCCACCACTAAAATATCCCACAATCTGAATGGGTCTCCAGGCCATCACTGAACATGAGCATTTGTTAACCATTTACTCATCAGATTGAATAAAAGCTGAATAATCTATAGCATCTAAATATAGTACAAGAAAAAGGTGCAGAATACTTTTATGGGTTTGTCTTGCATTCTTTTATACTTGTGGGCCAAAGTGAGAAATTACTAGGATATCCTTAGTTTCAAAGGAATTGCAAACATTATTTGCAAAGAGCGGTTGTGTCAGTTCCTGTTTCAATAGGTCAGCATCAGTCATTGATGTGGTATCTTAATTTGTCCTCCCGTGAGCATGTTGTTTCGAATCGTGTTTTAATAGTGCCTGTCACATTACAGTGTTGATAGTTATTGATGCCCTTCCTTCTCCTCATTCATAAAATCTTCCAGCAGCTGCTCCCTGTAGAGCATTTGGTTTTCATTTTGATAAAAAGCAATCAGAGCTAGAACTGACAAAGGAAAGAGTTTACATATTTTGTCTTTGGACTCTTGTGTAACGATGTGGTACAGTAGGTTTAGAGGCAGTAACACCTTCTAGCAGTGACGCCAAAGAAAGATTTCTGGAGCTAAGAAACTTGAGGTATTAATAATATTCCTCCCCTCCAAGAAACAAGAATGGAACAAGAAGTTTGTTTCAATAGAGAAATTCTATAAATTTCATAGTGGTCAATTTTAATTCATACTGCAGTCTTCATAGATGGCTTTAAGAAGCTGGCTGTTTTGATTGACTGTTTTACAGGTGCAGTGCAAGATGAAAATAGTAATTTCAGCATTAGTATACTGTACACATTTGTGGCACAGTGGAATGGCTGCAGCGTTTGGATCATGGGGCAGTTTTAGACTCGAGTCAAAGTGTAGAATTTGCAGTTCTCCCTTGGTTCTGAACCACCTCTCAGACACAAGCCAGTGGGGTTAATTGGTGTCTCTAAATATGTGCCGTTTTACGAGTGTCCCAACCAGAAAGTAATCCCACCTTGCGCACTCAAGCGTCTGGGATGGGCTCTGCAATACCATGACTCTTAATGGGATTAAGTTGCTCTCTGAAAATTAATGGATAGTTGGGACATAGTAGAATATGAAACAGAATATGAAAATCAAATGTTTACAGAAGTGGAAGGCAGGTCTCACTGTAAATAGTGATCCTTTATTACTGTGATACCCTACCCTCTGGGAAATAATGGGTCTTTCCACTACTGAACTTCTGCAAAGCACAGAACTGTGGCTGAAGCTTTGCTGAATGCTAAGAATGTCTTAGCATGCATATCAGCTCAGATTGCTGGGCCGTCTTCCTTTGAGAGCTGGTGAAGCACACAAGACAACCCAGAAACAGTTAATCTGTGCAGCAGAACAATACAGTTTGGCACATGGCAGTTCACAGTTGCGGGGCTTGTAGACACACTGACAGTGCCTGCTCGACAAGGTGATAGAGTTTAATTGTCACTTTGACGCTGTACAAACTTGCTGTTGGCGTTCCCCTCCACTGCCTGGGGAAATGGTTGCAAAATTCAACAAAAGCGATGGGTTTCTTTAAAGTGGGAAAGAAAAACATTATGGGCAATTATGCTGATTGAATGTTTATTTTTTAAATAAGAAGTCCGCTGTGTGGTCTGTAGTAAAATCAAAATTTAAATAAATAACGGTGACTAGTAGTAGAGTTATACAGTATATTTCAGATGTTAAAAATTAAAGGTAATGGCTTGTACAGCCTTTGTTTTTTTTCTTTTCTTACTGCGGCACAGAGGTCCTCTATGGTCTCACTAGCTAATGCTACAATACTAACTTTAATTGTATAGCAACTTTCACGGCACACAAACTTCAAATAAACAGTTAACAAATGGTTGAAAATGAGAGAAAAACCGATGGCAAAAATAAAGAGCAAAGAATAAACTGCAAAAAAGTTGTACATCTATCAAAAGATAAAATACGTAATACTACTGTAATCTATCTGTAAAAATCAGAAAGTTAAATTCTAAAAATATTACTTGAGTCTAGTTTTAAAGATAGGCCCTGTGGGTGAGCCTCATCAAAATAAATGGAATTTGTCATTCTTTTTCCTTTTTTCTGGCAGAGATTTGAAACTGGACAACATCCTCTTGGATGCAGAGGGACACTGCAAGCTGGCTGACTTTGGGATGTGTAAGGAGGGGATTCTTAATGGAGTGACAACCACGACGTTCTGTGGTACCCCTGACTACATAGCCCCTGAGGTACTGAGCTGGAGAACACAGGCTTAACTGAAGAGTATCTGGTCTTATTTTTTTCATTTATTGACTTCATTTCAGAAGTGGAGTGAAAGAAGATTTACTGGTGAAAATACCACTCTTTGTTCTTTTCATTTACAGAAGTGAAGTTGCACGGTAATCTTGCTGCATATTGCCAATACATTTACCTTACATTTGCTGTGCTTTCTTACAGTTTACCATGGTTTTGTCTTTAGTCGGTAAACCCTCATCATGTTTGAATGTGCTGCTGGATAGCTAGTGTTTCTACGGCATAACTAGTACCCTGACCTCAAATCCCTGCCTCTGCTCTGTTCCAGATCTTGCAAGAGCTGGAGTACGGCCCCTCGGTGGACTGGTGGGCTCTGGGGGTGCTCATGTACGAGATGATGGCAGGACAGCCCCCCTTCGAGGCCGACAACGAGGACGACCTGTTTGAGTCCATCCTGCACGACGACGTGCTGTACCCCGTGTGGCTGAGCAAGGAGGCTGTCAGCATTCTCAAAGCGGTCAGCGCACTTTCCTGCCTCTTCCCCGGACGGCGTTTTTCAGCTCTCAGCACACCTCCTGCACCTCTCTCTCCTCTCTTCATTTCCTCCTCCCTTATTCTCCCTTTCTACTTCATCCTAGGCTCCCTCTCCCTTTTCCACTCTTCTCTAGCCATATTTCGCCCTTATTTCCTCTTCTGCTCCCCTCCATCCTTTCTGCACCTCCACCCCACTGCTCTCTCCTGCTACCCCCCCACCTTTGTTCTTAATAATCGCGATCTGATTAGCTAAGTGCAGTCAGCATTGGGAGTTCAGGGAGAGTTCACAGTGCCACCGGTTATAGCAAGAGGGGGCCTGGGATAAATTACACTTCTTGTGGGAAAAGAACATAATGTTTGTGTTCTCTGGTGCTTGGGATTGCATAAGCTTTATGCTGTGACATTGAGAGAGACATCATGAGCCTGTACCAGTGCACTTCTGCAGGCCTTCTGTTTCTTCTTCCCTAGCTGCTTTGTGAAGTCCAGAGAGCCTGTGTTTGCACGTGCCCTCTGCCCTGCTTATATGCGTTTGTTGTGTTGTTTTTTTTAAGTTCTTGCCCTTTTTTTCCATAACTCGTCCTCAGTTAACTTTGAATGGTCCTTCCTCCACATATCCTTGTGGGTAACAGCGGACATTTGTCTTGGGAAATACGACGAGCTGTCACTGTGTTGTCAGAGTCTCGCAGGCCGCCTTTGAAAAATTCTTTTAGATCCCTGCTCCAGCTTAGCATCCGGTTTATAAAAAAGAAAGGACATTGTGTATCTTATGCAACTTCAAATGCTTGGCCATATTTATTGTTTATTAACTGAATTTGTCTGTAGTATAACTAAGTGCTTCATGTTGTTGGCCTGTGTGACCCGTACACCAGTACACCTCGCAAGTCTCAGCATGTGAACTCATTCCCCAGTGACTGGAATTGAGGGGGGGGGGGGCGGCCATAGTGCATCTCCCTTAGAGCCATACAGGAATGAAGTGCAGCCACATGGTGGACAGGAGGAGTCAGGGCTGTCCCCCCTGGATACAGATACAGACCTGCAGGACTAGCCCAGAGGCTTAAGAACAGGAAAGACTGGAGAACAACAGGCGTCGGAGAGGGTTATTTTCAGTCTGTTAACGTGGGAGTACAGACTGGACCCACTGGTTTCCTCACATTGTGCTTCTTGAAACTTGAGCTGCGGAGCAACAAGGTGACCTGAGGACAAGAGAACAGTGCCGTGTGTGCCCTGGGCAGCTTCTGGCATGTACTGTCCTCCTCTGTGAGCTGGGCTGGGCTGTCCAGGCAATACCCTGTGACTGGGTTTTATCCACAGCTCGCTGTGCACAGTGTTAGAACTCAAAACAGATTCACTGTCCCCCGAAAAGCAGAAACTAGAATGGCCCTCAGTCAGATCAGTTTGAACACAAAAGTAACACATAGGAAACAAGACTTATGGGGGCCAGAAGGCAAGGTGCTGTATACAGTTACTGTTTAACATCCATTTCTGTGTAGAAAAAGGAAATCTTTTTTTGCATTTATTTATAAAGAATTGTGTAAATGGTGGTGTAATTCAGAATATACTGCAATTGAAGAAATGAAGTTTAATATTTGCTTTTAAGTTCATGTTGACAAGGCAGCCAGCTACTGTATAGTAACTTCATTTGCCCACGTTTACCAAACAGCTTTTGTGCAATAAAGCCATAAAAGCTTGCTGCACCTCAGTATAGCCTATGAAGAACAGAAATTCGTGACACAATGGCAGCGTTGTGGGCTTCTGTCTCAGCCATGCAATGTTTTAATTAAAAACAGTAAGGAGAAGTTCTGCAGTATGTTAATTTTTCAACACCACACACCTGCACCTCTTTCATATGCCTCATACATCGTTTCACCTCAGGACTCTGTCTCTGTGCTGCTTTGCAGTTCATGACGAAGAGCCCCAGTAAACGCCTCGGATGTGTGGCCTCCCAGGGTGGTGAAGAAGCCATCAAGCAACACCCGTTCTTTAAGGAAATCGACTGGGTCATGCTGGAACAAAGGAAAATCAAGCCCCCTTTCAAACCTCGAATTGTAAGTACTGTACAGCTCCACCTTCGGGGCCTCTGGTAAAGCACCTTGCTAAATAGGAGCTCTTATTCCGTGCTAAGCAAAACATAATAGAGCCGTAAGGCTCTTAGGCTCGTTAACATGTCCGGTCCTGAAGGGTGGCACACCTGTGAAGACTAGTGTAAGTGAAACAAGCCATCGTCAAACTAAAACAAATAATCATTATGTAATTCTTTAAAAATCAGTAACTGGTCTTAACCCTTCTGCTTCTGCTACAGAATTAATGAGTGTTCTCAGTGACCTTTTAGTGGTAAGTTATGAAAAATCATGAACGGTTCTTAAACTACTGAATATTTTAGTATTTCCTCTTTCATGTTCATGATTGTTTCCTTGTATTCATCCACAAAGTCTTAAGCTGTTCCGGTGCAGTAAATGAAAATTCAGAAGTCCTGTAGGTTTCACAGGGGGTTCACTGTATGGGTAAACTAGTCATTTTGAACTAGTAGTATTAATATATTTTTCATATAGAAAATTATATCCAGTATGTTAAGACTGAAATATACTTAAAATATTAGCTAGTTGGTCATTGGATGTCTTAGATACAATCAAGAGTTTCAATATATTAACAGTCTGCTCAAAGCCTATGTATTTTCTACTATTATAACAGGTGTGACTATTATTAGTACATCTTAGTTTGGGTGTGAAGAAATCAAGCTCTTCATTTAGAAATATTTAATTCACATTGATCAGAATATAAATCCGAATAAATATAATCACAACGAGTCAACTACATGTAAACTACAGTAGATGAGCAGTCAGTCTGAACTGTTGTTTTAATGGCTAATCCATTACATTATCCTAACAAATCTAATTGTTATTGCCAGGTGTTTTCTAAACAGTAATATAATTTGTTCTTTTCTACACATCCATAAAGCTAAGAAGCTGCTTTTTGCACTACAAAATACAGATTTATCTTAAACCATTACCACTATAATGTCAGTAGGTGATCACGATAGTGTAAGGTATGTACATAAAGAAGGAAAGAAGAATAATGCAAAAATGACAACATATACAGTATATTGGCTACATATTGCAGTGCTTCTTCATCAGCTGAAGAAACGGAAATTTACTCTCTTTCAACCCAGACATGTTGTTTTTACTTAAATGTGTGAGTCACAGTAAATTTGTTACGCTAAATGTACTGAACCAAACATGTTCAAAACAAAACTGTTCAAGGCTCATGTGCCAAGACCTCCACATCAACAGAATACAACACTTTCCGTTAAATTTGGAAAGAAATTTGCCCTTCTCTCTGCACTGTGTTGACATGTCTTGGAAACCCTCGGATGGCCAGAACTCTATCTATGGAAAGCCACAGGTGCCCTGTACTTTTTAAAACATTTTTTGGCAGTACAGCAGTTCCTCAGAACCAAGGCTGTGTTCCAGAGAAAAGAATGCTGAAGAAATCAGCACTAATCCGTTAACGTTAACCACTAATTCAGTGGTCCACATTGCTGCCTCGCAGCGCTGGGGCACCGGGTTCAATTCTGGACCTGGGGTGCTGTCTGCATGGAGTTTGTATTTTCACCCTGTGTTCACATTTCCTCCGGGTGCTCCAAAAGAGATACTGGTAGGTTAATTGGCTTCTGGGAAAACTGGGCCTGGCATGAGTGTGTGTGCCCTGTGATAGACTGGCTTCCCATCCAGGGTATATCCTGCCTTCCACCCTTTGCCTGCTGGAATAGGCTCCAGCTCCTCTGCAAACCTGAAATGGAAGACGTAATTAGAAAATGCTATAAAAATAGAGGCAGTTTCAGCCTGGGTTCAAGGGGGATGTCTTCTTACATATGCGGTCCAATACCCCTTTACCAAGGGGGCATTGGTAATAGTATAACTGATATTTGTTTATACAGAAAGGTGTTTTAGTTTTAAATAACTGCGTATTAATATATTCAGTCAGGGCTTGTGTAGATGAACGGCAGTGGTGGAAGAGCTACAGTATATCTGCCAGGATGGGCCAGGCTGTGGCTCAAAGGAATATTAATTACCAAAATAGGAAAGATAACAGTGGAGCTCTGCACACACAGAGATCCAGGAGAGCAATTACAAATGGCATTGACCGCACTGTACAATAAACATAATTGTATTTGGAGTACTTGGTAATGTCCAGGACAAAGAGTGCTGTGGTAAATCAGCACTAATAGAAACAGTATTGAGCAAGAGTTTGGCTCAAGCCACATTTCCAATACAGAACATTTTTTAATTAGCTCCACCTTTGAAGCTCAGAGCCTCCCAAAAGGAAACCTAAAAACAGAACCTACAAAGAAATCACATTTTGAAGGTTTGAATTTTTAGCAATGGCTTCTTCTCACCTTAGCATGCAATTAAAAAATGTTGCAAAGCAATTTTTAAAAAGCACATCTTGAGCTAAACTAGGTTTTTCTACTTAGTTGTAGTCTGTACCCTCCTGATAAGTTTTGGATACCGCAGTGGAAGGATTTAAATGTGCCCAGCATACAGAAAGTGGGCATTAGTTTTTGGCTCCCTGCCCCCCTGTGCTAGGGTGGTCCTTAGAGTTGAGAGTCACAATCTGACTGTCTTCACCCCAGCTGCTGGGGGTCTGCATTGTGTTCTGCTGCTGTCACTCGCGGGGTGAATGACTGTGGGATTGCTCTGCCTCCCTCTCTTCCCATAACAGAGGCGATACAGTACATCAGCACCGCCGCCGACCTCTGCCACATTACATTGAGCCTTGACGCTTGTTCAAACGCGTGTCAGCTTGACTTTGGGCTCCTGACAGAAAATTATGCACAGAAGTATTGTAAAAAAATGAACAACTCCACTGGATTTGGATGTATTCACTTTAATATTGATGCACTTATGTCTATATGAAGAAAAGACCTGGAAAAAAAGCTTAACTTTTCACACCAGTGTCCATTATGAGATCGTGTGTTTCAGGTGAGGAATGTGGAATATGTGTATTGTTTGGTTACTCTTCCTAGTTTGAAACACAGAAGCTTCAAGGGAGAGTTCTGTTGTTTTCCTGCCATGCTAAGAATTCATGCAAATGTTTGTACTCAATTTTAATTATTTAACTGATAAATTGGCCAAGATTTAACAACTTTTCCCTACTGTACGTACATGTTACTTTTCACCATTTTGTCAAGTTGTGGAGAAGAATAATGTAAGAGAAAACAATTGAACAAATGTTTTACTGTCTCTTTGTGCTTTTTTTGTGCAGAAAACCAAAAGGGATGTGAACAATTTTGACCAGGACTTTACGCGCGAAGAGCCCGTTCTCACGCCAGTGGAGGACGCCATCATTAAACAGATCAACCAGGAGGAGTTCAAGGGCTTCTCGTACTTCGGGGAAGATCCCCTGTCTTAAACAGCCCCGCCCTCCATCCCCAAACTGCCCCGCCATTCCAGCGCAGAGCGCCCCCAGGAGGACGCCCCGAAGATCGACCAGTCAAGTATTAGTCTCTGCTCTGACCGTCACCCCACTCTGCTGCACTCCCAGCTCAGTGGGCTAATTAAGGGGTTGTCAATACTCCACAATGAAGTACTCCATTGTTTTTTTTTTCATTTTCACTTTATCTTACCTTCTTCTTCGTTTCTTTGTTTTTCGTGCTCAGTTTTGGGCAGACGTAACTGGCCGTCGCAGAGAAATGACCACAGAAGCAGTCCCTCCTTGAAAGCAAGGAGTGTGATAACCAGCCAGCGTCCTGACCTGTGGTACTCTGCTACCTGCTCCCTCTGGCTTGTTTTAAATAAGCAGCTCTACCCAGGCAACATTGCTGGCCCATGGTTGGCACTGTTTGTCCTCCCTGGTGGCAGCTGTGCTACACAGACATCCCATCTCCCAATTTCCCCACAAGGCTGATCTGTCCAGCCTAGCAGGTTGTCATCTGTAGCATCCGCTGTGTAATCAGCAGCTCTTTTCTTACACCTTATATGGGTTGGTGCTGGGAGTTTGGAGGGGAGGCGGGGGCACTGTAAATATATTTTAAAATAATTTTAAAGAATACAAAATGCATACCTTTTTAAAATATGAATCGGGGAAAATGTGAGCATGAATTGCAGTTTTCAGTAGGTAGATGGGTAGGTTTGGAAGGGTAGACTGCAGGTAACGGAGACGTTTGGGCAGTTTCTATCACCTATAGCTGCTCTTCCAGGTTTCTCACAGGAAGATGTATGCCCATTGGGCAACACCATGAAGGCACCCATCACCAGTTTAGCACACTACCAATGGTGTCTGTTGTCAGACGTCGTCCTGCTGCAGAATTTTGTCAGTACACAAATTATATGAAAGCGTCTATTGCTTACGCTGCCCTTTAAATAAAATCTTGTCATGGGGCCAGTATTCTTTCGCTATTCAGAAGAAAGAGTGTTTTATGTCTATTTTTTTATATATAACAATCTCAATGCAAACTATCGAATGAGAATGGCATTTTTAAACCCTCAAGATTTTTACAGACATGACACCAAACTGTCTAGAATGTTGTCTTTGGTACATATCCTTAAGCATGAAAACTAACAAAAAGGGGGTAGGCTCTTTTTTAGTGATGGAAAGTGAAAGTTGAACACCCTTGAGCTTAGCTGAGTAGGGCTTCAGGCCTCCAGGCAAGGGAGGGTTTTAGAAGACATTATTTGGGTATTTAAAATAATACAAGGGTGTCTGAATGTCCTTAAAACCAGATTATTGAAGCAAAAAACAATAATAATCCATTTTTTCTGTATTTCTCCATTTGCATCACTTGATCCTACAGAGAAGCATCCTATAGAAACTGCACCTGGCTAAATTTAGTGATGAGCAGCAATGCAATTAATTTCCCTTGCCTCTGCTGTTTCTTTTAACATTTAAATATTCTTCTGCGGTATTGCACTGAGAAACTTCTCTGGTTCACTTCTCTCTGACTTGAGCATTGCTGGTGTCCTATTTTCTGACAGACGTAAAATTCGTGAGGTAGTACTACTGGTCTCTTTCACTTGAGATTACTATTAGTTTTGTAAATTATTATTTAAATCCTTTAATGCAAAGTTTTGCATTGTCCAGAAATCAGAGACAAGAATTTATTGCATTTTTGGAATGCACCACCCTAACAAAATTGACAGTCATAGTTATTTGACTGAGAATTAAAAATTGCATTCCTGTGGATCTAAAAGTAAACATAGCTATCAAAGTTTGATAGTATTGAAATCAGAAGGAGTTGTGTGAAGATCAAAATTTTTGCAAAACTGACAATTATAGCAAAGTACAATGATTTGCCTTTTGTGTATTGGGGTAACGTTTGTGGACAATGTTACTGATTAAAATAATTGTTACCAACTGTAGATACACTAACAGTGTTATTGTAGTTAATTTCTAAATATTCCTTGTATGGTTTGTTTGTGTGCAAGTGTGCGATGGGTGTGGGAGTGTGTGCTTGTGTGGACAACTGCCCCTTGAAGTTGGTTTATTTCATTGTCTGTTTTTTCTGTTTGTTTTTTAAAATGATTTTACTGGATTGTCTTATTGAGCAGTTCTCGAAAATCTACCCAGAGATTTCAGGCTGCTCAGCAAGACTCACTCTTGTGGGTGGCAGAATGAGCCACCTATGTACAGGTGATACTTTGTATATAATCTTTGCTGCAAAGCCTGTGAAGTTCTTTGAACATAGAGGTATCAAGTGCTGCATGGTCAGGCCTATTATATAATGTATTAGTCTATGAGGAAAAAAAAAGATAACGTCCATGTGCAATACTCTGTATGTGTATTTTTGAGTTTTTTTTTATTTGCTTCTTTGGTCAGATTTTTTTTTTCTTCTCTTGTTCTTGTTTTATTTTTTGTCATGATTTGTTTTTCCGATGCGTATCACCTAAAGCTTGGCAGGCCCTCTGGTGTAAATCTTTTGTGCGTCAGCGATGGTGTGGTAGTTGCAGAGCTCTGAGAAAGCTGCCACTGACCAGTACTTGTGAAAACAAGTGTGGTGATTACAGCTCAACCCAAGACCACTCCAGACAAGACTATAAGCTGATCCAGGCGTGTGAAACAGTGCAATCCTTCCTTTCTATCTATGGCTGTCAAGGGCTCCCAATGCAGAAGTGGTTTTGTGCTTTGCACAGAGGTCTTGAATTATGTATTTAAAATAATAAGCTCAACTTTATTTTTTTTTACCACGTCAATACGCTCACTACAGTGCAGTCTCAGAATTCTAGGGCTGTATTTAAACTGTACGGATCCAGAATGGCCTGGGGTACAGGCCAGAGATTGTTTACTCCCCATTGTCTCCAAGGACCTACTAGATACTGTAGGCTTGAAAGTCCGCCAGCTTCTTTCCATGCTAACACTGCATAATGAGTTCTCTTCACATGAATAATTATCGTAGTACAAATACACTGCTGCACATTCAGTTTACTAAAAAAAACTGTATAAAAATGAATCATCAATCTGTCATCGGTTTTACAAATACAACGGATACAACAGGGAACTTGGCCTGATAACGTGGTTGGTAATATTTATGTAAGATAACAGAATTCCTGTCCTACAATATTAGTCTGCTACTCAGCGTGTAGACAAGGCACGTGTTTTGGTATTGGTTAACCCCTGTAATTTCCCAGGGAACCCTCCTTTGTATTTCGCTCTTAATGTGAAAAACTTTTCCCTAACATATTTCTACAGTACATTGCTTGCCGAGTCCTTCAAACGTGAACTTTTAAGAAAAAGCAAAAAACAGAAATCTAATACTACAAGCACACAGTATGGAGATATTTTAGTAGATGAAAGAAAGCAGAATATAAATAGGGTTATTTTGATATTTTTTATGTTAAGAAAGACAATGAAAACAGTGATCATGGTACACATATGATTTAGTGAGATAACAGCACAGAATACAAACGAAGGAAACAGAAATTTTACCTCGTTGAAGAACAGGCAACTTTTTTTTTTGCTTGCTTTATCCTGTATACTGTAAATGTTCAAATGCAGTAATTGAAATGCTACAGTACAGTATGTCAGTCCTGTAAAGGGATGATCAGTAATAATTGAAAGTGATCCAAAATGTTTTTTTCTTCAGAGTGCATAGTAGCTGTAGTTCAGACAAATTTAACACTGTATGGATTTATTTTCTTAAGGGTGTGTGGAAAATTAATAGATGATTTATACATGGATCTACATACATGATGTGACAGTAAACCTCAAAATCTATATACCATCAATGTAATTTGTAGTCATTGGGATTTCAGATAATAATGAATTTCAAATGTACTCTATAGGTAAGCTTCCATCGTATCATTATCATAGGTTTCCATTATTTTAGATTTCATATTTTTTGTCTGCTGCATATAGACAGATTAGGTGTGAATCCTATGAAACTGAAAGTTCACAAAAGTAAATTTTCTGTTTTAATTTTTCCAAAGCTAAATGTAGCATCCACTTCTTATGTCATTGTTTAATGAATTCTAACTCTGGCTTTTCCACTTCATGACAAAGTAATTTCTTTATATCAAGGCATATCTAAATGTAATTAAAGGAGAACCCCAACAAAAAATAAGCACTCTGTGTCGCTCGGTAAAAAATTTGGTTTTATTTTATTTTTATTATTATTATTATTTTTTGGTTTTATTAGAGGTATTTATAATTACATGAATTCAAAGTACTGTACATCTCACTATCAACACAATGTTGTAAACTGCAGTGGTAGGGAAGCATTAACCAGTATATTGACCTTAGTAAACCTCTGAAAGGAAAACTATGTGTTAATTTAAATATCTAGGATAAGAAACAATCTGTGAATTTAAACAAAGTGTATTGTCATGTTAAAAGATAATTTCACAAAGCTGATACCATTAAAAAAACTGGTTAAAAATTCTGCAGAAGGAGCTCTTGACAGCCTGTCTAAATCTAGGATCAATATTGAAGTGACCTTTCGAAACATTCATGATTTGTTCATGTGAATGTGAGCTCTTTCCATCAAAGAAAAGAGGCCTGTTGGATAACAGTAGGAAATTGTGAGTCTATACATACCATGAGACCATACATTCCACCTGCATGCATTAATGTATATGTGTTTTCTTGAACAAAAAACTGATTAAGTGTAAATTACCGAGACTTTTAAGCTCCGTTTTGATTTCTTGACATTATGCGTAGAATACTGTATGTGCATAATGTATAGGAATTAAAAAAGGAGAAATTAAAACAGGCTTCATAATTAAAATGACTCAACTGATGCTTGTTTCATAGTGACGGTGCAGTCATTTCTATATGGGAGAGCACAAAATATGCTTTTAGGAGGACAGTTGTTCTTTTTTTTCTAACTTTCAGTTCCAGTCTCTTCTGATTGTTTTGTTTGTCAGTTTTGCTCGTTTTGGTTTACAGTTTCTTTAGTTGGTCTGTGTTGCTTCATATTAGGTCTTCAGTGTGTTTTGTAATATACTGTATGAACATATTGTTACACTCCAGCCTTCTTCAACATGACAACGTCCTTCCTCCATAGCGATTATGATGTGTCATGCCAAATTGTATCTTGGTTATCTTTATGCTTCTATTTTATTTTTAAAATTTGTAAAAGGAAAATACTCTATATAGGAAACACATTATGCTCTGTCGTTGAGTCATTGAGGCGTAAAACTGAGTAAATAAAGGCTGAAAAATTACCTCTTTAAATTAAGTGCAAAAATGTGTCTGGCTGAATATTAAATGTATACATATATATAATTTTGATTTTATTTTCTGTATTGTGAAGCTTTGTATGTACAGAAGTATGTTTCCTTATGGATGTATTTTGAATTTCTAACCATCCATTAGTGTTATTTCATTGTAAGCATTTTACTGTGTGCCAAATGTACTGTATTCAAAAGGATGTGAATGTGTATTGTTTGTTTTGGAACCTATTAAATACTATGATGTCGAAAGTATTAAGTTGTTATAATAGTGTCCTTCCAAACTTAAAGATTTCCACAATCGCAGAGTCTCCCAATCACGGAGCTGCACAAGAGAAGGCTCTGGTGCTCTTTGTGTGGAGCCTGCCCTTAGAGACTACTGTAATCCAGACTACTGGTTAAATGCTACACTCTACCTTGCACTGCGGCCTTAACCGTAACCTGAAGCTAAACAATGCAGTGCTTGTGTACTGTATATTATCAGAAGAACTTTAATCTTCTGAATTGCACATGGGCTGCAAAATCCTGACTCACCAAAAGCTTAGTAGGAACACAGCTGTACATCTTTTTCACCAGTCAACCTGCCAGAGAGGTCAGGTCAGAGGTCATTGGTCTTACTCTATGTGTCACCTTTGGGTTCGTAGAAGACAATCAGCCCCTACCCCCTCCACCCCCCCCCCCCCCCCCCCCGAAAATGAGGGGTAGCTAGATAAGTAAGTAAAGCATTGTGGGACTCTTAATAGTTAACGTTTACAGAACTCTAATTTTGATATAATCAGTTAATTATTTTGTGCAGAAATCAGTGCCAGACTTTGACCTTCCTCCCAGAGGCTGCTGTGCTTGGCCCTGTCAAGTCTGTCCTTTTTAACTGCCTCTCTATCATGATCAAAATCTGACCTCCTCGCACCCGAAAAGCTCCCCGGCTGAAACGTTGTGTTTCCTTTCTTCTTTTTTCAGCATGGAATAAACCTTTAACTTGCTCTTCTTCATCCTTTCTTTTCATCCTCTTCCTGTGCCCCCTCTATCTCTATTTTCCATGATCCCCTTAGTCCTCTCTTCTTCCATGAACCTTCATCTTGCCCTTGACTCTCCCCCCCTCTCCAGCACTCAACACCCCTGCTTACTGGTGCACTCTTACAAGTTCTTCTTGGGCTTCATCTAGCCAATGTATAAACAGGGGGGTCATCGGATAGGCAAGTGCAGCATGAATAAGTTTTGAGATGTCTGAGCAACAAAGAGCGGTCCTGATGACACTGTAAAGTGATTCTATCATCCACAGCCCAGAAAAGACGAGCAGCATCCATGAGATATTAGCTAGAGGAGTTTCAAAAGTCGCATCACAGTAGTAAGCCAGGACAAGAAACTTAAACTGTATACAAGAAGGGCTGTCTCTTCTGAAGCAAGCAGATTTGCCAAGAAAACTGCAGTTCAGACTACAAGCTGAGAAGATAAGGGGCTAAAGGCCAGGTTCTGTAGCGGTATTGCTCTGCTCTGCCAACGCCATTCTAAAGCATGCGAGGCTTTACCTCACATTACGTACTGTAAATAGCTAGAATCTGTTTTTTTCCAGAGGTTTTCTTCTGATCCAAGTTAGTAGTACTACACAGAAAACAAAACACTCAAAAAAATAAATATGAGAACTCCACAGATCAAGATCTAAGTGAAGAGACAGGTAAGAACAGGGCTGTTGCACTTTGTCTTCGTCTTTAGTGTAGTGTTGGCAAGGGCTGTGCTCAGGCCTTCCTGATTGCATCCTGTCTGCTATATCAATTCGCATTCTTCCACTCCTATCTTCAGGAGCAGCCAGACTGAGCCCTGTGTGGGGGTTGCAGGGGGGCTTCCTCTGAACACAATAGCAGTGTCCTGCAGAGTAGCGTTATACAGGGAAACAGTCGAACCTGAATGCAAAGCAAAGGCGAACTACAAGACATAAAACAATATGATTATAAATCTCAGGCTGTCTTCTATTCCTTTGCTCAGCTCAGTTGTTTTTTATCCTTTTTTAATTTTTTTTCTGTTGTATTTTTTAATTTCACTGATGTTTTTGTTACTGCCTATGCTTTCTTTGCAAATTAAATACTATATACAGTATACATACTGTGATTGCTATTCATGCATTCTTTTATTCAGGGAAAAAAAATTGAGCAACAACCTTCACAGAGTAATACTTCTGTGGACATCAGAATACAAACACAGTAGACAGAGGAAGAGAAATTACACTTACAAGTAACCACCAAGCTTTATAGAGTATACTTACAGTCTGAGTTCCCAATAGACCTGTATAATGGGATAGGGGTCCTGTATAGTAATGACATCTACTGTACTATAACCCCAGTGGAGCCTACAGTAGGCTGCAGTCCCATCCTCTTCCCCAAGAGGCCCATGGACATTACTGCTTTGCTATTGCCTAACAGCACACTGACTACTGAAGGTGTTGCCACGGAATGATCAAAATCATGAATGACTTTTTTTCACATTGCTTTTGTTTTGTTCACTTGTTGCTACAGAGCTACAGTATATGCTAAGGAACAGTAACAGCAAGCTTATTATACCATTGCGGAAAACAATTAAGCAGGTAATATCAGTTCAATTATCCCTTTTTTTTACATGCCCATCCATTTTTAACCACTTTATCTAATACAGGTTAGCAGGGGAGCCAAAGCCTATCCTGGCAAGCAATGGGAACAAGGCAGAACACAGCCTGGATGGTCATTAGTCCATCACAGGGCACACACTGATACAAACGCACACAAACTCACACCAGGGCCAATTTTCCAGAAGGCAATTAACTTACCCAGTATATCTTTGGACTGGGAGAGCTAACCCACACAAACACCAGGAAAACATAAACTCCACACTGGTAACACCACAGGGATTTTACACTTATTTAATACAAATATTACTTACTGTATGCCTCTCACTTCAGTTATATTCACTTCACTTACAGTATATTTAAAGCTATGATATTACATCTGAGATACACTGAAAAATGATCATGTTCTAAATGACCTTGAAAAGACTTTACATCTTGAAAGAACATACTGACCTATATTTTAATTTTAATGAAATTAGCTGTTCAAAGCTGAGAAATAGTACTGCTGGATAGAGGGAAAAATCCAAATAATCCAAAGTTTGTGCTCATTCGAGATTTTCACTTTCACACAGGGGTCCTTGCAGACAAAATGATCCACAAAAGAGGGATGATGACTCTCCAAAAGCAATCCTATTTCTAAAATCTGACCCCTAAATCCTATCTTTATCCCTTACCCCAAACTAAGCACATCTTTAACCCCAACACAGACTCTGTTCTTTTTCTTAATCCAAACTCTTTTTCCCACCTTAAACCTAAAACTAACAAAAATAATGACTCTAAACCTAGCCCCAAATTTAGAATCATACTTACTTCTTCTGTAAATCTTACCCCTCTCTTTTCTGCCAATTCTGCCAAGGACAAATTCAGATATATACAGTACCAGTGAACAGTGCTGAGGTTAATTATAAATGAAAGAACAGCAAACATATTTGCATTACTTGCTCAGAGAAACAACACCAGGTTTTTAATGCATACTCTGAACCAACAAGAATGCCTTCTGATTTACCTGATGTCTCTGATGTAGGAATTGTCGCAGATGACATTAGTCCTTCACACAAACCTAGATGGATTATCTCAAGCCTGCAAAGAAATTAATAGTTGTCTGTGCAATCAAGATTTAAACCGATTTACACCTTTAGCCTGTAAATAAATCTCTCTTCAGTACTTTAAAATATTTGTCATATAGTTTTATAAAAAAATGGTTGTAAGTGTGGTCTTGGGTAAAATTTGACATTCCAGTTAAATTCTCTAAAAAGGCAGAAATGATTTTTAATCAAAAAAGGATTTTTAATCCTCTGTCTAAAAATGAACTACTTCAACGTCTGAAACAATTGTATAAATAATCAGTCCAATTTTGTAATGAATGGTTAATACAAACTAATTAAGATGAACAGGAACGACATAACTGACCAGTACATTTGTTTTCCCATTTTTAAAGTATATTTTAAGAGGACTGAGGTACATTCAGTATTGGAGAAGAAACAGTAACCTTAATTCATATTCAAGGTAGTATCATCTTGTTTCATTTATAATTGTTGATTATAAATGAAACTTATACATGAAACTAATATAATACCACTTGAAATGGTGTGCTTCATAACTGGTTTGTAATTGCATGTGTGGCAGTCTTATACTGTATGTGCTCCAACCCCAACCCATTCTGCCAGTGCTGGGACATAGCTGCTGTGGAGTGACATGTTGTAGATACCCGTAGCATTTTCACTGCACTTCAAAATATACTGGGATGCACCCACTTGTTTACTCGGTCAGTACGACCTTGGCCTGTGAAAGAAAAAGTGGACACGTTCCAGAAAAAAGAGTTTACACCAGAAATATATTTTGGAATGTGTGTGTCCTCTTGTCCCACGAATCATCAGGAATTTTGCTAGAGTAATGTAAATGAACCATACATGCTCTGTAAGTTTCCCATTTAAAATCAGCTGCTCTTTCAAATGCTCCATTATTAGAGTATGCAGTGGAACATATACATTCTATACATTCATATTCACATAGAAATTGTAATATAGGACATACATTAGACTAGCTAGATCACTGGTACATGATCTATTGCAACTCTGTATTTCTCTAAAAACAACCAAGAAAACGTGTGCTGTGAAAGATTTTGGAGGGGATAACATTAGCTAAAACTCATCCTCGCACCCAGTATGTCACATTTTTTAAGGTGGAAAAGGACGGATTTGAAATTAAATTTAATTTTAAATAGCTTAGCTTAATCATTTATTCTTATCAAATTTCTGTTCACGCTGTAACACTATGGGAATGTTCAGCTTGCATATTCATAAGATACTATAGGTACAGATTTATTGACTATCCCTGATCCTGAATGAAGCCTACAAATGATGCCTTAGAGTGCATTATTGTCCATTATATTTTATTACAAAAATTAGAATTACATAATTAAATAATTTGTTGATAATATACAGTACTGTAATACTAGCTAGGACTTAGACAGTGATCATTTACTGTATCTTAATGTACTGTATGTTAAGGTATTGTTATGATTAATTACATTTTTATTATATTTCACATAATTTAAACTTGGCTTCAGCATTTTCTCCTTCTATTACATGGAAGTCCTTCTGGAGGAGACTCCTCGTGTCCTACAGTCTTTCACTCCATGCAGGGTCATAACCTGTCAGTTACAGGAAAGCGGTAAGAAATATGAACACTCTGAAAGAAAGGTAAGGTTGTCTGTATGTCATTGGGCTAATTAGTCCATTGTTACAAAAACAAAATGTTTCCGTAGCACAGCAGAAAGTGGCCATTAATCTGTTACCGGGCGTTAACAAGTGCGATATTAAAAGTTATTTGACCAATTGTGGATTAATACAGCGTTATTTTTATAATAAATATGTCATAAAGGTAACTGTTTTACCCATTTGGGATATCTTACAACAAAACTGTTGTCTAATGTTTCCTGTAAAAGGTTTTTATTTTACGATGAGTCCCATTTTGTGAAACTCATATTAAGTTTTTTTTTAACGTTGCATTCCAGTTCAGTCATTCGGTCTGTTGACTGACGGGTTTCTTAACAGCTCGGTGCTTTCAGAGTGAAAACAAATGCCAAAATTGACTATTTACTGTAACGTTGCACATTTAACGAGTGTCATCCAGATTCGCAACTTACTTGGCGTCACGCAGAGAGCATAAAATTCAAGGCTTCCAGGAAAATCTATTTGGCATACATTAATTGTTTCATCTGCTTTAGATAAAAGCAGTAAGCAGCCAAAGAGCAGCACTGTTGTCAATTAGCTGAGCACTACAAGCTACAGCTACTGTTGCAGATAAAATGAAAGCGCAACAGACTGGCCTGTGCAAAGTTTGCTTAACTAGCATACAGTATGTGATGGCTACAGTATACTGTGACCACGGCCTCCTATTCCTTTACTTATAAAATGACAGAGGTTATGCGTTTATGATGTACTTTTACAGTTTATTTTTCAAACCCCTGTTTTTACTATATGTCAAGGCAATCTGTGTTGTTCATGTGCACATTTTCAGCTTTCATTAAGCCTTATTACCGTTTTTTTGGCTTTTACTGCGAATCATTTAATCGTATGAATAGAAGGGTACAGCTTCTCTCGCCCTTTTTATCAGCTAAGAACTCCCCACACGACAACTATACAAATTTAGCCTGATTTATATAAAAACAATGAATCTTCTATGGATGTTCCTACATTAGTCATGAACAGTTTTGCGACTCCCTGGCAGTGACATAAACATATTCCAAATATCGTACCCATTTGTGTTAGCTGCAATGTACAGTACATACAGTAATGTGTACGTAATGTTGACGTCTTTCAAAATGATGTTGTTAATCAGTTGATCAGAAATAACATAACTGATGGTTTAAATAAAACTCCCAAGTCTGTGGATAGAAATCGTAATTGAGTTTGTATAACTGTAATGCCTTCACTAGTCAATAAATGCAATTAAATTCAGTGACCTAACGCTGATTTGATCTTCAATGATAATGATACAGTATTATATGAAAAGCTTGTAAACTTACTGTATTGTCAAATGTTTGGCTACAGCTCATTTCCTAAAATACAAGGGAGTTTTATTTTACGCGTTCTTCCTGAGGAATTGTAACAGTATTTTCCATATGTGATTTAAGTTTTTAAAGCCTGCATAAGTAAAACATTTCAAACCTTCAAACAGAAGTAGACATATGTTTTCCCTGTTTTGTACAGTATACCGTATTCCTGGAAACCAAATCATTCGTAGTTTCAAAAATGTTAAAATACGCAATGTGCTTAAGTGAATCATTACATCTAACATCTGCTGTTGTCAAAAATGATTGTGAAAACCTTTACCCTTATTTTACTGTACAATAATCAACATTTTTCTAACCATGGGCATATTGAGTGTAACACATAATGTTTTTGTTTATAGTGGGTTTTAAACTAAAATGGCCAATGCCGAAATTATTTTATTGTTATTTAATCACATTAAATATAGTATTATCTTACTGGGGTAAATATAATTTCAAATATACTGTAAGTAGTGAAAAGTAACTAGTGTTTGAAAAAATTATATACATTAAGCAGAAATTATTTTTAGAATAATTAAATAGTAATTGAATGTAGTTTAATACAAAATCCCAGAAGGTAAATGTTGTTCGTAATTAGGTGAACTCAGATCCAAAAGCACAACTATGGTTTAAAAATATCTCAATGTTTGTAAAGTAGTTGAAATACATTAGAATACTAAACATTGAATTTTAGCATAAAGTATCTTAATTATTCCACTGAATTTATTAGAATCTAAACTTTGCCATTAAAGCAATAACTAGCTTGGTGTTGTTTTTAAAGAGTTTATGAGCAGTCAAAGTTAATTCTCAGAAGACCTAGGACAAATCTTTGGATAGTTGATAAATATGCGATAATGATAATGAATGATGACGAAAGCTAAATGATATGTCCCAAGATGTTAAGATTCAAACCTTTACCACTCACTTTCCGCCTGGAAACTGCTCTTTTTAAATTTGATTTAATTTGAGCAATTATTTGAAATGTTTGCATGTTTTTGTTCAGTAGGTAAATAATTTAAATCTATGAAAAATAGATAAACATTATGATTGCAGACGTATGACAAATTCTCAAAATGGTATCGTTAAGAGCCTTCACTGTTTCACACTGTACAATGATTTATATACTGTACCTGTATTGAAATAATCATGTTTTTATTTTTTTTTTGGTAAAAAATGCTCTCAACCACAATAAAAAAAAATCTGTATATAATGTATACTGTACTGTATATACCTTCCAATAATGTTGGGTGCTCTACTACTCTTCCATAAAGGAGTTAAGCTCTAAAGCTGCAATACAGTACTTTTCCTTATTCCAGAAAATACTGCTGACAAATTCAAAGGAAGCACTGCAAACATCTTGTTGGCAACTTGGTTAAAAAAAAAAACTTTCAGCTCTTCAAGTGAATGTGAGGGTAAGTATTTAATAAAATATTTGCTTTTCATATGTCACTAAATAACTGAAGATATTGTTCTATACTGCTCTGGTACTGTTGCAATACAAATTATAAGGGTGTGTCACGAATATACTGTACAAAGTGGTAGTATTGCCTTTAATACTACCAATGAAAAATACTGTCTTTACAGACGATATACTTATCAATTAACCATTGTTAATGAAGGAATAAGGAAAATCTATTTTAGAAGATTTCTTATGTAAGCATTTGTATTAATACAGTGACTTGCATATGTATAAACAGCCCTAGTTAGGAAAGATTAAAACCATTGCATAAGAAAACAACTGCAAATTGGATTTTTCTGTTTTATTTTTTTAACATTTTAAAACATTTAAAATAAAATATTTAATCCTAATAGCATTGCACACAGCAAAGTCCTTAATTAATTATATTCCAGAAAACACAAATATTTTGACGTGGGGAAATTGCTTGATTTCCTCCACCATCGTGAATCCTGCGCTCAACATCCCAGAAATCTCTCCCACCTTGCGCAAGCGTGGTGCCTGATGTCCTAAACCCACAAGTCGACCACTGCGGCTCACATTCTGGATGAGGTACTACTGTACTCTGACACTCACATCTCAAAATGACACGCTACATCTTAAGAGCTGAACAAAAGAAACTAGCACAGATCAGTGTATTCACAAAACTCAATAAAAGAGATATCCAATGACTCTAAACTCACTAAAACGGATGCCCAATGCCTTTATGAACCTGTGACCATTCCAAAACCACTATTCTCCTCGTCTATGGTTCTTTCAATGTTATTGATAGCTACAGTATGTCATTCTTAACATCAGATGCAGAACCTTCCTGAGCAGGTTCATTGCACGGTACATTGCCTGTCTTAAAGCAATCTACAAGCCTGCAGCTCTTCTAGATCTTTGCTTTAAGGCTACACAAAGCAGCTAGTGACAGTCATTGCCCTTTCTTCAGCAGGAGTTAACGCCACAACCTCCCCAGCCTGCCACTGCTAAGAAAAACAAGCTGTCTGCCTTCTTGTCAGCCCACCTGTTTGTACTGTAGTTGCAGTGAAGAGTGCAGCTAACATTCTTCTCCATGTCTGCCAGGACAGTGAGATCCCCTTCTCTGTTGGATCCCAGAAACTCGGACACCCTTCACTGCTGCCCTGTTAGACCTAATTACTAGCGACTCAAAACCTTCACAAAAGTAATCAATGCTATGGAACAACAGTTGGTTGACTTTTGTGATTCTTATAATTTTAATCAATGTAACTGTTTTAGGAACAATAGTCAAAATATTTACCATCCAACCAGATATTTTATTTTGGAATTTAAATACAATCTTATATACAGTATTAAGGTTACAATTTATATTATACTGTATAGGACTCGTTTCAATACAGTATAGGACTCAAGTCATATTTATTCCTGTATCTGAGTTATGAAGTTTAAATAAACATGCTTATTTACTCTGCTACTCCTTTGTTATATTTCTAAACCATCAAGTGATCATTTGAAAATGTAGTACCGAACATCATTTAGAATGTTTTTTGACTATTCCTAATGTATTTGGGAATAACTGTATAGTTTAAATACTTTCAAATAACATTTTGTGAAAACAATGTGAATAATAAAACAATTGCTCTAGTTAAGCATTTAAATTACTTTAACTATTTTTAAGAGTATTTACAAATAAAATATCAGAAACCGCTTTGCTATGAAACAATCGGATCCCTGCACCTTTCAAGATCTGCATGTAGCATTCTGACACTACAGTGGATGTCACACTACGATGTGGGTTTTTCAGTGTTTTTTTTTATTTTCCATTTCGTTCTGCCATCCAGATATGAATTGGTCCTTGCTACTTCTTCGCTTAATCACAATTTAGTCAAATGCATTTATTGCCCTCTGATTCAATAAGGCGATTTAAAAAAATAATTATAGTGACTTTTTAAACGACTGGACACTCCAGCCATGCCCTCTTCTTTAAATAGTATTTCTAGAATCTGGTTCAACACGTTTAACAGTAAGTGAATCTCGTTTTACAGTTAGTGAAAAGACACTGGCATCCATAGCACAGCCCCTCTTGGCTAAACGGAGATAACCCAGGTTGCAGGCGATAACTCCCGCATGCGAGGTAAGCAGAGCACCCAGATTAGTGACCTGGTGCACCTGCGAACTCCGGCCGGCGGGCGAATTGAATGATGAGGCGCAACTCTTCGCTGCGGCGAGGCTGAAGTGAAAAGCGTACCGTACCTCACAGAGCCGACAGCAAATGAGCTCACCTATAGCGCTGTCCCGCCCCCACGTCCCGGGGAAGACGGGGGCAAAGGCGGTGTGTGTGTGTGTGTCTGCCGAGGGAGGGTCTCGGCTGGGTGCTCGCCAATCACGGCGCGCACATTAACTTGCTGTCAGCAGTCCAGCTGAGTGCAGGGAACAGTGGCTGGGGGACAAGGGCTGGAACTTTCCCAGTGCGAAAACTCAGCGAAACAACTTTGACAGAGGGCTGAAAACAGAAACCTTACAGCGCAGCACCAGCCTTTCCAGATTTCTGCTCGTTAGTAAGAGAGAGGCTGTACAATCCTCGGCAGTGTTCCGAGACTGTATAGCCCCCCTCCCGATGACAAAAGGTCTCTCTTCATTATAAATGGATATTGCTAGTGTTTATTAGTTACGTTCTCCTTTCATCATTACCGTTAGCTAGCAGCTATTTTTTTCGGTAGTTTTTTTTTTCCATTATTATTTTTTTTTCTATTGTGAAAACTTTTCAAAAGCACCGCTGGAATTTCTGGAGGACACGGGATTTGATAAAGGACGTGTTCAGTAATATTTCGACCACCATGACCGCTGAAAAAGAAAAAAAGAGGTAGGGTGCATTTTTCATACAGTATTTAACATGGGTTTTTTTTTAATGTTTCGATTGAGTTACTGTCTTGGCAAGCACAATGTCTTTGCAATGGACATAACGTGAGGACCGATGTAACCAAGATCACTGACGCTGCTGTTAATAGGACTTGTTGCGCTGCAGGGAGAACATACTGTAGTGAAGTTTAAGAAACTGCTGTCAACCTTCTGACAAGGGCAGCAAAACAAATGTAATGATATGAGCTTATACCTTATGATCCGGACCTCTTATGCGATGTAAAGTGAAAGGATTTGCGCTGAATATTTTTCTTTCAAATGTGTGTATGTGGCGTGCAGCTGCGATATGCACGGTATTTATATGCCGTCTTAATTTATTATATGATGTACATACTGTACATTTTGTCGCGGTACAGCCTGTTACAGATACTGCGATCTTGTTCAACACCAAATGTGTCCGACATACAGTACCAGTTCCAGAAGATATATGCTACCATTACAAAAATAAATATTGTAATATTGATTTAGAGTTTAATGGTTAAACTTGTTTTTTTTTTTTGCTCTGCTGCTGTTTACGGGATTCTTTTTTTAAATCTAAACTTTGATCTCTGATTTGATTGGTATACCACGGAGGAGTGTGAGCAGAGGCGACCTGTTCGAGTCTCTGGTACCGTGCGGCTGTTATGTGGCCCAAGTTAATACGCAGGTTAATTAACAACAGGTGAAACAAAGCGTAGAGGTAAAATACAGTGACAGGTCGATGTGAGGTGATTAGGACACTGTTTTCGAGCTGTAGTAGTTGCAAAGCATTGACCAATTCTGTCATAAAATGTGATGGCAGAGTTATTTGTGTGTCTCAGCATTTTAATATACTGTAATCTGCGGTAAAGCAACATAAATCATTGCGCACACGGTTACCTTTTCATGTTTTTAACCCTTAGAATATGGTATTATTCATTTAATTGTCTCGGCTGCAAAAGTGAAGTGATTCTGAAAAATCTTTTTCGTTTTATACTGTATTCATCCTCATACCCAGTGGAATAAAATAAATATCCAATAATAAGTGTAATAAATAAGATAGGGATCTTTTAAAATATTAAGTACTTTAGCTGTTCTTATTTCAAGAAGTTATCAGGTTTGCAATTTATGACCTTTCCCATTAGTTGCATACCGTATGGGAGACCGTAACACTGGGAAACTACAGTATGTGTAATTGATTTGTAAAGTCACAATACTATGTAATTCTGTAAGTATTTTATTGTATGCATTTCTGTACTTTGCATTTGACAGGTTATTAGAACAAAATGTTAATTTCCATCGTTGTACATAACATTTACACATTAAATGTCCTCTGTTTCAGTTTGTAATTCTTCTGTAAGTAAAATTATATACATTTTAACTAGAACTTGTTAGGACTGGATATATAGCCTGCAACATCAGGCTGTTACAAGCAAAACTGTACAATACAACTATTTAAAAAGTATGTGAAGATTTTGCAATGTGTATGATGGGGAAAATGTGTACTTAGTGGCTCTAGTAATAACACAATAAATTCGCTCGCAGTATGACTTCGGTTTGTATACCATACTAAAAGATGGCAGCATCTATACTGCACTCAGGAACATATTGAGTCATCCATTTGATTTATGTTTTGTGTTTTTTTTTTCCGTTTGTTTCCATCAGTCTGAAATACAGTTTTGAAATGCTTCATGTTACCAAACTGAAACAGGCCCAGGAAGTGGAGTGCGAGGAATGATCGTTCACTATAGCCTTTCCTCCCTCACAGGCCAAGGCTGTGTGAGTTTATCCATACGCCATGTTAACACGTTTTGTTTCTTTTATCAAACTAGGTTCGGTCTTCAAACCCTTTGTTTGAGACTTTAAGAAATGGACTTGCATCTTCCAGATCTTGAAGATTTAGTAATTGCTCTGATCTCTCAAGCACAATTAAGGCCTAGCACTGTGATCGCCATTCAGAAGTGAACAAATATATGTTGTGGATCCTTAAAAGATAGTCTGCAAGTTTATGTAATCCTAATATTTTGACAATAGTAAGGAATAGTTACAGGCACTGTGATTCAGATTTCATCATAGCTGGCAGATCATCCAGTTTTTCTGTGGTGAAATGACATTTTATTTCATATTTGTGAATCCTAATATCTGCAGGGTATAGTCCATATTATGAGAATAGAATATCTTCTATCATTTGCTTAGGGGATACTAGAGTTCATTTACTGTTTCTCTTCCTAGGCATGAGCTCTTAAGTACGCTGGTAACCCGGTTGTTCCTCTATAAAGCTTGCAATCCAGCTGTGTTTATATTTCTTCCTCAGTTTTCATTACATGACATATTCATGTTTTGCAGTTTCCAAATATAATTAGTAAAATAACAGTTTAGCTCTCGTTGTTATTGTTAGACCCAGTACCTACATTTAAAAGCCTGGGCAGTTTTGAATAGCTACTATTTCACAGCTCAACAAAATGAGAAACGTATTTTATAAGCAATTCAGTAATAGTTCTGTACATCAAGCAGGTCAGTTTTTATAAACTTGTACCTTGCAATAAAATCAGATTGGCAATGGCTTATTAACATGTATAATGTATGAACTGTTTTTATTGAAGAGTTCATGAAAGTATTGTGTAATGTAGATAAATATAAAAACTGTAAATGGTCAAGAAAAAATGTGCATACCCACCTAAATAAACCTGAATGTTTCTTAACAGCTAAATCTCTCCATGGCTGAAGTAAATGTTGAGCAAATTACTAATATCTCTGTAATTGCAGTTTTTGTAGTGCCTCCCTATTTTTGTTAGCAGGCCAGAGATAAACAAATTAATTTGAAGGATTGTCCATAGTCATATACAGTGTGGGAGCTGAACTGTCTTTTTCAGAACTTAAAAAAGATTGGTATTTCTATTTCCCCAAGTGGAGAATTGGTGGAAATCTAAAAGTTTTATCATATTGAGGTCTTCTGTGGTATTTCAGGTGTGTTCTGGGTTGTTGGAACTGAAGATTGTCTCCAGCAATTAAGAAAATCTACCAAGGTTATGTGTTTCACCTGTATAACAAGTAACCTTCCCACTAGAGGGAGATAAATCAGATACCCCGAGATTAGGATCCGGAGGTCTCTGAAGACCTGGACTGTTCACCCTGGTGTTGGTTTGGGTCGGTCAGAACTAAGAACTAAGGTGATGCAAGAGACTTGGCACTGATTAAAATAGATATTTTCACAAGTTTTATTGTTAAACCAGTTTATTAGTTGTACTGTTAGGATTATAA
The DNA here is from genome assembly GCF_059453375.1 of Lepisosteus platostomus. Classification (NCBI taxonomy): domain Eukaryota; kingdom Metazoa; phylum Chordata; class Actinopteri; order Semionotiformes; family Lepisosteidae; genus Lepisosteus; species Lepisosteus platostomus. The sequence goes on along the minus strand of NC_142627.1, from coordinate 17,747,154 downwards.
TTATTTATTATATTAAGATTATACAAATGCTTCATTTTCCATCTTTCCATGTAGGTATCATGTTAACATGATTTCAACTCGTCTGCATTTCTTAGGTTAAAATATTTCTCTGCTTAGATATCTGTATTTTTCCCCTTTTTTTATTCGATTTAATTTTGCTCAGGGGCAACAGTTCCCCATGCTTCGTGGTGGGAAAAAGGCTTGTTCGTAGTAATTCACCATTGGCTGCATGACACAGCAAGCGTCCCATATTCCCCGCAGTAAAAAGAGCTCGACGAATGTTTTGTCTGGCAAGAAGCAAAGTTGTTTTAGTTGCCCTGCACTGTCTTTGAGGCTTGATCTTCAATAAGAGGAGAGGCCCGAATCCTGACCTTCCCAGTGCAGGCCGAGAATTCCGACTCAGCATTTTTCTTTGATTTGTGTGGAGAAGTGATTAGGGTGGTACCTGCTTAGGAGCCAGACAGAGACCTACCACTGTTTTAATTATTGGGGCTTTTGGTAAGAATCTGACTGATGTACAGGTCACCCTCCAACCAGGAGCCTTCAACCTGGGTGTCAGGTCTCACTCAATTTCCATCTGTATGCTTTTATTAATCAGTGTTTTTGTTGTTGTTGACATTGTTGGATGTTGTTCGGGTGGGTAGCTGCATCAGTATGCGTAGGCTGCAAAGGAACAAGTAATAGGTTTATTCCATGCTGAAAAGAGAAGAAAGCAATGTTTTGGCTGTGCTTTCGTGCTTACACCCGAAGAAAGCTCCACAGAAATGTAACCTTCTCTTTTCAGAGTGGAATAAACCTATTCCATTGTTGGATGGTGTCTTATTGATTACACTAGATGATCCATTTTTGGGTTCCTTAGGCTCTTTTGCTTATACAGGAAAAACAAAAAGCAAAATAAGGGGTAATCTAGCCTGTATTTAGGAGTTAAGAATGTGTGCATCTCAAAGGTGATGTCTTTGTCTGTTTGACCTATTTTTTTCTTTTAACAGCAATCATTGTTCTTGGAATAAGCGACAGTTCGTTTTAACTTTGCAAGGTACAGTAAAATCTGGATTTGACTCGTAGTCAGTGAGAGCCCTTCTGAACATCGGCTGATAATGTCACGTTTTTGTGGCGTTTCCGTAAAGACATCAGCAAAGAACTCATCAAAGTCCCTCTTCCTTCATAAAAAATCAAGTGTCATTTTAGAAAACAAAACTGCCGCAAAAAGAAAAACTAACGCCAAGTTCACGCAAAATCAGTTTCTATTCTTGGCAGATGCAAAGTAGGCCGTGTGACTGAACTGTGAAGAGTTGCAAGGGCTGTAGCAACAAGAAAGCTCTCTATATCGGTGAACTGCAGGGGACTTTAGAAAAATAGGACAATGAAATCAAAATGATACAATTCAAACGGGAATTTGTCTTCCACCAGTACCAGAAATAGTAATCAAGCAGTGTTCAGTTGTGTGCTTTTTATTTTATAGTTGTACAGTATGTACTTTTTATAGTTTACCATGATATTTTAAAGTTTGTTTAAAAAAAAACAACAGACATTTTACCTTGCAATTCAGTTTGGCCTGCTTTCTCCTACTAGAGAAAGTCACTCATTTGGAAGAAAAAAGGCTATACTGTCAATTCAGCATTTCAGTCAGCATGTACAGAGTGTCATCTGGCACTATGCCACCTGCCTTTGTGCCAGTAATATTGGGAACTGTTTGATTACTAGAGCGTTAATTGTCTCTGAGCTTACAGAGAAACTGAAATGCTTTAAGTGACCTTTGTCACGGCACTTGCATAAAATGTTTCCCTAAATTTCACAACATATTTTGTGTATCTTGGCTACTGCTGTTGTTTTATCATTGTGTGTTTCAATACATACAGGTAGAAAGCTGGTGTACTGAATAAATGCTCCTTGGCTGTCAAAGTAGAGTTTTGCCATATTTTAGGGCCAAAATCAAAATGAGTTATGTCGTGATGGGGATTATGGAAGTTTGGAAATAATAAGCTAACCAAAAATAAAGGGCAAACAATCCTGTATCACTCAGAAGTGTGTTCTATTTACTCTACATGAACAAAAATAATAAAAAAAATAGCTGTCTAGACCTATCATTAAATAAAATCACTGTATTTGAGCCCCTGATTTAGATAACAACTCAAACTCCTCTGCTCTGTTTATGAAAATTACATAAGGACAGGGTTTGGGTGGTGACTGTCTGAATGAAGTGTGGAGTTGTATTGAATGAAGTTTTTTATTCCTCTGTCCCTGTCCTTTCTTCCTTGAACAACCTTCTTGAGCAACCTGGCACTGTTTTTATGCCATAAACCAGTGGCACCTTCAGCATGTTCTGTCAGCTGTTGCTCATGAGCTTTATTGCAAACATTGTTTTTCTCTGATTTGTCCACAGTATGTGACAATACAGTACAGTTATGTGATGTGTATATATATTTAGAGTTTGTTAACTCATGAGTTAAGGAGTGCTGTCCCGTGTCAGTGGTCTGTTTAACTTGGCCCAAGTGGCTACTATTCCCAAGATGCTTGCCTTGAGTTCACACAGATTCCAGGCCAAGCCTACCCAGAACGCTGTCTCCTAACATTTCCTGCGGACTTGCATAATGCTTCCTTGAGTTCACTCTTGCATAATGTAAAGTTTGTCCTGATTGCTTGTGCTTGAGAGCCATGATGACTCTTTGAACTCACTCGCAACCTAGTGATACTCTGTTAGTTACTGTACCCAGCAAGAAGAACATGATGCAGCTTCACATTCTGAGCTACAGCCAACAGCTAACAAAGCCTTTGTTTTAGTTTTGATTGGAAACATTTTCTGTGTTTGTGTTTCTCCCAGTTAAATTAAAATATGCACGCTACGGGTACACTCTAGGCATTGTAGTTCATTGATTCTCCTGCGATTCTCAAAGATATAATAATAACAAATATAGAGTAGTGTTTCAAACATCCAGTTAAATAAAAAGATTCTCTGTACAGATTAAAAGGACAATACTACCAAACCACAAAGCTGACTCACTATTGCACACAACTCTTTTCACAGGTTATTCTTGCAGGAGCCTCTTTCAGTTTGGCTGTGCCAATGTCTGCAGTCAGAATCGTACTGCAGCACGGTGCTCACAAAATAATTGATAAGACTGTGTTAACGGCTTGCCAAGCTCATGACAGGAGTGCTCCTAATGTGGACATCTTTCATTTAGGCAGATTGAAGGGGACTCAAGGACAAGAATTCTGCAGCCTGTTTGCTGCGGATGCCAAAGGGCTGATGTTTGGGGTATAACTTAAAAAATGCTGTTTTCTTAACAGCCACATGACACCTAAATACATCTTTTCTTTTTAGGTTTTCATAGGTTTTGTAGACTATGGCAACAGGTGCATCTCAGAATTTTTACTGGAGTGAAATGCTTGTGCACTGGCAAACGTTCTCTTAGCAGCCCTGTAGCGTGAAATGTGAAACTCAAATAAACATTTTAAGAGGCTGGATCGCAGTGATTAATGGAGGCAGGAGCTGGAAAGACAAGGCCTCTACTGCTGGGCTCTGTATGAGGTGTACTAATGAAGAGCTTCTTGCCTCTGCCCCTGTCTGTGTTGCACATGTGCGAGGTTGCTCTGAGGCCGTTTTCAATATGATATGAGCACATTAGTCCCCCTCCAGCTGTAACTTGGAAAGCTGAAGAGAAGATGCAAAGTGGAGACGCAAGGCACAGGGATCTCATTCGGCTTCTCTTGCTGAGTTAATACATCTCTCCCGGAACCCTGTTTTGTACGTTGTGCCTCTTCATTAATATTCTCATTTCTGTGCCTTATTTGTATTTAAAATACATTTTTATTACTGTTTTGTTCTGGTCTTTTGATGCGCAGCAGAAGTAAGCTTGTGTTGCTGTCATTAAAAAAATAACCCTTATTAAAAAATGTAACTAGAACTCAGACTTCAAATAGCTTTGACTAAAAGACATGTTCTTTAAAGAATGCTGGTACAATACAGAAAATTAATTTATAGCTTTGTATTCCTATATTGTCACATTTTGTTTCACAGCATTTAAGCATTTGCTCTTTCATCCTGTAATGATGGCTGTTAACCGTAAGCCTCATACAGGACGCTTATACAATTTCTGACATGTCTCGCTTGTTGTTTTTTTCTTTTAGAGTTTGGTCTTTGGTTATTTTTCTGCTTTTGTGGTAGTCACTAGATAGCCGTCAAATAATACCGGATATTGCCATGGAAACTGTTTACGTGGAGAAGTGCATGTTGCCTCCATTTGACTCCTGGCAATGCTCTGTTCATCTGATAAACCCTTCGTCTGAAATATGTGTTTACAAACTGATAGCATAACTGGTCCCAGCATCAGGAGACAGCTCTGTGAGTGGAGTTTGTAAAGGAACAGGGAATCCTTCTGCTTTCTCTCATGTTTCTTTCCATTTTTGGTTTAGTAATGTAAATGGACTGAAAGGTATTGCACCTTAATTCTCTCGTGGTCTTGTAAGGAGTTCAAGAAGTAAAGATCATGAAAAGAAATTGAATATAATGCTTAAGCATTCATTTGGTTTTCCTGTTTTTGCTGTGCCTTGTATTTTGTAAGACAGTTCTTAACTGTACCGGTTTCTTTTGAGCTGTCCTGATGTCACTTAAATGCAGCCTGTAGTAACTTGAGTTGTGATTCCTGCTTTTTTTAATTCTTTAAAATGTTGTGTTAGCTGTTCAAGTTATATGCTCAGACCTTCAGGAGTTAATAAACACAGAGGTCAATGTACAGTACGTAACATGACCTGCCTTCAAATACATGAATTACCTGTAGTAAGCTTGGTTGAGGTGTCATGCTGAGATTAAAGAGCTCATTTATCGGGTATAAGTGGCTATTGTCATGAAAGTTCAGAAAATATGGAAGTAATGAATCAATAAGTGTGATTACTATTCATACAAAATATTACACAATGCAGACTTTACAACAATGTCTTGACTCTGGTTATTTGGAATTATGTGGGACTTTTTTCATTGTAATTTTTTGACCTGAGACTGAGAAGGTCAAACTCTAGTAGATTCGTAGATGCAGTTTCAGTTTAATTAAAAATAAATGCTGCGCTTGTTCATGTTCAGATTCCTTGTTCCAAAAACAGGATTATGGTGATTCAAAACCACAGGAGTAATTACAGGAAGGTCTTATATAATCAAGGAAGGGAGGAGAAGGGGCATTTGTTGCATGATGAAGCAGCATATTACATTCTAAAAACAAATGCTTTATTTGTTGGATCGCTCATTTACACAACATGTTTTCAACCCACACTTTTCAATTGTTCATATTCCCGATAACAATAGTTAATTATGAATTAGATCTTTTGCATTTTTAAGCCCCAGATGTATCTATTTTGTTTTCCTGTTTCAGAACCCCTGCAACGAATAATACACAGCACATAATGGACGTTAATATAGTCCCCCTGCAAGATTAATAGCTGCACTTTATTTAATTGAGAGTCTCTGAGAGTAATTATGGGGAAAATTCTAATAAACACTAATGGGCTTCTTTGCAAAGAACAAATGGGGAACACAGCTTAGCTGCAAGGCTTAATGCATGTTGAGGACACGTGGTCAAGTGGCCAATTTTCCATCATCAGAGCCTAGCTAATGGACACACCAAGTGCTGGTCCAGCTGCAAAATAAACTTGTTTTCTTTTTGTCTGCTAGGCAAGGTAATGAAATAAAAGCTAGACTGTCTTTGATAAGTCATTTGCGGAACATCTACTGATGGAGGAACGAAGCCCTCCCCCTGCTCTTGTGTTTTAGCAGGTGGTACAGTTTGTTCTCATGCCCACTTCTGGTTTCCCTCCATTAAGACATCAGCGATGAACTGTAGAGCCTTGCCTGGGCCTGGGCGAGTGTCATTAATTGTGCTGATATTACTGGACACCCTGCTGTGCCCTAGCCCCAGAGGTGGCCTGGTGAGGGCTTTTTCAAGGTACTATGAGTTTTCCTCTAATTCTGCTTTTTTGACTTTTGGGGGCTCACAGCAGATTTGAAAAGAAAGCTACATGACCAATGAGTGGAGACCCCTGACCTGATACATCTGCCGTAGAAGATGCATCTATTGGAGAAGAAAAGACATTGCCATCAATCAGCCATTTAAAAAATCCTTTAATTCTGACTAGGTATCTAAGTTTATCATTATCAGTTAGCCTGAAATTATTTTGTGACATCATGTGAAGTCCCTACTGCTCCAGTCTGGAAGCATAGCAAACTGAGCAAAAATGTTGGTTGTTTAAAACACCTGGTGAAGCCAGGATAAATCATGCTGTCTATTCACGATTCCTCTGAGCACATTGTTTGTACAAAGTGTTTAAGTGGCTGTATGTTGTAATTATAGTCTCATATAGAGCATATTGATTTCATTCCATTGCTTATTTGGGTTAACTCTCAGGAATCCATCAAATCAAAAATATTAAATGTTGTCTTGAACCCTGATTCAGAACTAACCACCTCAATGACATTTTTCTTTATAATTTACTTAAATTTACTTTAGAGTAGTTTTCATCTTCCCCTTCCAAATCAGCATTTTCAGACAACTGCCTTCTCTTCAATTAGCACCTGCAGACAGATGGACTTTGGCAAGGACTCAGAAAGTGATAACTTGAACCCATTAGCTCCAGGACTTACCTGATCACAATCTCTCTAGAACAAATTGATTGTTTTCTTTAGAGAAAGTTTCAAAATGTGGAGTTTTAAAACATGAGAGACATGTGGTACATGCCTGGAATTTGTTTTGTTCAGCCTTGATGCACCTGGAAGAGATTTAACCGACAACTGTCTGCATTTCACAATTGCTATAATGGTGAAGAAAATTTAGAATTTGAAGCTGTGGTTATTATAGATTAATATTTAATTTATCATAGTAGTAACAATCTCCTGTAGATGTTTTTAGATTTTGTTTTTTAACCTCTATTGTTCTTCTTTCAGATACCTAAATTCTGCTTATAGAAGGCTTCATGTACCGCAGTGTGTGACTGGGCTTGTGCCCAGCCTGTCTGTAGACAAGCCCTGCACTTCAGGCTCCTTTGTACAGTGTCCTCTCTGTTGGCATTTGCTGTCCTTCTGTTTCACACAGCAGCTCCTCTGTTCTCTTTTGCTTCCGAACAACTTTATAAGTGCGATTTCAATTCATTCAGACTCATGGAAGGGAGCACAGAAAGCTCTGACCTAATTTTAAGGAGAGCCCTTTCCTTCATCAACATATTTTAGCCAGGTGTCCGTTACCGGTCAAGATTCTGTCAGAGGGACTGGAAGCATTGACAGATGTTTTCTGTGTGAATTTCCAAATTTTAATCTTTATCTTGGATGATTTCTTTTATGCACGACGTCTTTCGAGAAGCTTGCCAAGATTTTGTTCAGAAGTTGCTGCGTCTGACCAGTTGGTTTGTTTTATGAATGTGGCTTTTAAAAAAAGCATGTTAAAAGAACTATTCCTGACTGGGACAAATATAACATCAAATTAGTTTGCTCCTCATTCTCAAATAATGATTTGAAACAGACGATGTTTGTGCCTGTTGCTTGCCAGGACAGGCTCCAGTTCCCCCATGACCTTGAATTGGGTAAAGCGTTTTGAAAATGGCGGAGGGAAATGACAACTTTGATCTTTTTTTACAGCAACATATGAGACATTTTACTCTTTAGGCCTTAAAAAGATATTGATTCTAACCACTCTGATGCTTAAATACATATGTTAACATACACACTCTGCATGGGCCATTGGAAATTCCCTGTACAACAAGATAAATGTAAGCTTATCAAAATGTATTAATGCTAAAAAAGTTTGGAAAAAGATCTTTACAGATTTTTCTCCAGGCTACTCTCTCCAGGACATAAAGCAAATATGGGTATAGTCATGGAGACCATACGTTTACACCTGGTTTAAATATTTAAACATATTTAAGGATAAAAAGTGTTTGCAATTCTGCCCATCGGGCCAAATCACAGGCTGACTTCTAAGAAAACCTGTGGTTGTCTGTAGCCCCTCTTTCACCTGCAGCGAGAGGGAACAGAAGATCATCCGACAAGGCTTATCCTCAGGGATTTCACTTTGCTGCCAACTAAAGCTCTGTGGACTTTGATTCTTAATGTACTGAAGCACCTCTGTGTTCATCATATTGCTGGTTGTTAACAATGAAATAGAAATCTTGTTTTGTTTCCTTATCTGCTCGTTCTAGGCATTTATAAAAAGGGAACACAAAGTTATTCTCAGTGTTGTTTGTGACAGGACCTAGCAAAATTATTCAGACCCATTACAAAAAGATGCAAACACAGTTTTTAAACTTACTATTTTCTTCAAAACCTGAATACTTAAACTGAATTCTCCCGGTAAGATGAGCTACTGTTCATTGAGCTAGCTCAATATTGGGCGAAAATACGCCTTTTTGGCATATCCTAAGACCCTGACCATTCTTCAAGGTATTTGTTGCTTGAGGATCACTTACGGACAACAACAAAGAATTTTCAAGTCTTTAAACAGATTCTTAATAAGACATGGGTCACTCAGAAACATTCACTTTCTTATTCTTAAATGACTCCAGTGTAGCTGTGCCCTTGTGCTTTGGGTCACTGTCCTGCTGAAAGGTGATTTCCTTTAAGAACTGCCAATTCTCTGCCCCATCTTTGTTCTTTTCAGTCTTGACAAGCTTCCCGCTCCATGCTGATGAGAAGCAGAACTATAACACAATTCTGCTACCTCTTTTCGCGACAGTAGGGATGGGGTTAATCAAGTGTTGGGTTTCCATCAGATGTAACACTTTGCATTCAGACCAAAAAGTTCCACTTTTATCTTGTTTGACCACAGAAGCTTTTGGTGCATGTTTGCAGTATCACTTTAATGCTTTGTTGCAGGCTTCATGTAGAATTTGAGATCAGTTTTGCAGTCAGGCCAGCTTGGTGGAGTGGGTGGGACATTTACTCTCATCAGCCATTGAACTCTAGCTCTTTCAACATCACCATTGGCCTCATGGTTGGCATTCTTAATTCTCCTTGCCCAGTGGTTCAGACAGATTAAGGAGTGAATCTCTAAGTTGTTTTTAAAGATCATTCATGGTTGAATCCTTGCTTGAAATTCACTTCCTGTCTCAGGGACCCTACACAGACAGGTGCTTTTATTATTAAATAATTACTGCATACAGACAAAGACTAATAAACTAATTGTGTGGCCTGTTAAGGTAATTTTGTGTACCTACATTAGTTTAGGTTTGCCACAGTAAAAGGTTTGAATACTCCTGCAATCATTCCATTTGCATTTTTCTTTCACATTATGTTTTTTTTAAATTTGTGGTCTTTGAATTTGTGGATTAAGTTGTGAATATAACTTAGAATTTCTACATCCCAGTGTCATGACTGCAAGCTTTAAAGCAACAACATATGAAAATTGTGCAAGGGTCTGAATACTTTTACATATTACTGTACAATATGAATTCCTACGCATCATAATCCAGGTTGTAATGATGCATGTAATTACTAATTCTAGAGTCTGTTTAGAGTCGTTTTTTGTCTTCATGAGCTTGAAATGTATGCTTCCATAACAGATAGAATTTATCTAAGCCCTTCCCCATTTATAATAGAGAAATAAATTGGTGTACGTGTATACTTGAAAACGAAATGAAATGAATTTCTCTCATGTCAGTATGTAATGTTCCAGATCATTCCTTAGAAGATGGGCTGGGGTTTCCTTGTGTGAAGCAGTTGGGACTCTTCCAGCTTCAAGGAACTTGCCTGGCTAACAAACCTGTGTTCAGTCAGTCAGAGGATGTAAATCCATTTTAAGCTGTAGTTGAAAGCAGTGCCAGGCCATGGGATTTCCATTCCTAGAATTCCACTTTAAACCACTGTTTAATCTGCAGAGCTATGTGTTTTAATGAGTATAGTTAGAGAGCTTTAAATCAAATTATGTTCAGGCTTTTATTCCTGAACTCCAAGTCAGATTGAGGCTTTGTGATAAAGCCTGAAGTCTGACAGTACATGTAAAACAGTAAGTACATTGTAATAAAAAGTGTGTTTAACGCCTGGATCAATTATTCATTTTAGTTCATCTTCAGGAGTTTTTTTCATATTTTCTTGGTGATGTCTTGGATTAATACACACTTACAGTAAATACTGTGATTTCTATAAAATAGGCATGTGAACAGTCACTTCGTTTACCCATCTCTCAGAAACTAGCTCAGCCTTCACATGGAGATCAAGGGTCCACTAATAACTTCATATCGCATTCATTTGACTGGGACTTTAGTGCTTCTTTTCAGAGTAATTTCAACTTCTACTACCCGTACTTACTGGTGGCAGAGTTTATTGGCTTTTGGCTCAGTGACAGTGAGATAAATGGTCTTGTTGGCTGAGCGAGCTACTTCATCTTTGTACTACCACAGACTTTATTCTAAACAGCAGAGATGTGAAGGGGATTGTTCTAAGATGACAGAAAAGTATTGATTTTCTCAGGACTTTCAAACCAAGGTTGTGGTGTCCATAGGATTTGGAAGAGAAAAAAGACAAGACAGAGATGACATCAGGTGGTGAATGATTTCCAGGATGGAGGTGTGACTGAAGGTTTGAGGTATCAGGGAAGACTGTTTTGTTTTGTTAGTTACCACCTGGATATGTTACAGAAGTGGAAGCCCTCAGTGTTGATCGTGGCTTTCTACTTGGTTGTTCTTAATGCACTGGCTCTGAATAAACAATTCTTTTGTTTTTGCTCTCAACGCCCACATGGTATTGCTGGTGTTCTCTGGAGCACCAGGATTACCCTCTGTAGCTTGTACGAGTGCTGGTTTCAGATGGAGGCTTCAACGCCGAAGAGCGAAAGAAATGTTAAGGTTTGGCAGCACTGTTCCGTTAGGATGTGGGAAGCAGGACTTCTCAGGAGCTACATGAAATAACATGGTTTCATTTTGACATGTTTAACATTTCGACTGTGCCAGTCATTTTTTTAGAATACATTTTGCGAGGTTTTCCAGTTTACTGCATGATCCCCCTCAGTGGGACTTTGGCTGGATGTTTTTTGAAAGTGGACTTTCATTTTATTCCACATCTTTTCCTCGAGCAGCAGTCGCACCTTGAGTCACGCCATAGATTGCGGGCTGCGGTGGTCCTTATAACGGTCGGGCCTCAGGAAACAAACTCGAGGAATCTGAAACATTTTGTTTGAATTACTGTAATTTTCCAATTAAAATACCAGGAAATTCCTTTTCTATAAGAATGCTGAGTTTTAGTTGCAAGATGCTTATAGTGGAGCATGTAGTGGTCTTTGGCCATCTGTTTTAAGCATAAGCCTGTTTCTGGGTTGGAAACATTTGTGTTTTTTTTCTTGTTCAGTTAAATTTTAGAGATTGCAATAACGTGTTTAGTACCAGTGGAATGAGAAAAATACGCTATGTTAATGTCATGTCACTGTGAACACATTCAGGCTTTAGACACTGTTATCAATAGCTCTTAGTCTCTTTTCTTTTTTCTGATATTGTGGTTATTGTTAAAACAAGTCAGACATTTTTAAGTTTTATATGTGGTAGTTTTTTCAAAGTGCATGGACAATGAAGTAGTCAAACCAGAATAAGTGAACAGCTCGTGGGTTGAGGTTGCGTGTACAAACAAATCTTAAGTGATTTGCTACGCCTGTGGTTAGAAAGCATCAAGCAGTCATTCTGATTCCCTCTGATCTCCCCTTTTCACAAAGCGATACTGGACTTTGACAAATGTTGACACCTGAATTGCTGTAGGGGTTCAAGCCCTTGCTTCATCATAAACTGTCGGATGAGGGTCCGTTTTAAGAAGGAAATGGTTTCATTAATTAAACTTTAAAAAGGATTTGTATTAATTTCCCTTTTAATTAATTGTTTTGATAAATTGTTAAAACAATGCCCATAGTTCTGGAACTATTGGTCAAGATATAAAGGAATTGATTCTGTTGTTGGGTTGCCATTGCTAACTGATACAACCAGTTTATTTGGAATCTGATCCTGTGCTGCACCTCCGCTTTGCTTTTGCAGTAGGCCGGGGTCGTAGAGTAACAATCCGATTTTAACATGTGAAGCCCATAGGACAATGACAACTTTGCTGTGTGGTTTAATAATGTACACTTTTGAAACCCAGCCATGAGCCAGAACACTGCACGGTAAACCTGACATTTTAGAAGAGAACAAATATCTGTCACAATCGTTTTCATTTCTCTACACATGTGGGCTTGCCTTACAATGTATTTTGTTTATGATTTCAATCTGTTGGATCAAGAGAAATAAGCCCAACACTTCTCAACATAAAAAGGCAGAAGTAAAATAAGCTTCTGATGACCAATCCATGTGATCTTTTAAATGGGCGTGCATTATCTTCGGAGGCTCCCAGCTTTGTTTAAAGCACCTCTGCATGTGCACAGACAGGGTAGTGAAACTGTGTCGCACCAGTGACCTCAAGGAGTCATCCTTGGAATGATGGCGTCACAACTTTGGGAATGTTCTACCACTCCCGAGCAGCATCAGGGTCTTGGCTCAAGGCTTAAGGGACATCGTGCTCTTTTCAGCCCCGTTTCTACCCTTCCTGTGCCGAGGAAGATGAGTGCTGAGATTCAGGTCAAAATACAAGCACAATTCCTTCCTCCCATCGTCGGGAAAAACAAAAAAGAGGAAAGAAAAATGTCAATGATTGTTCAATTTTAGAAAGGCCTCCTGAAACATTGTTAAGATTCAGGCAGTCTCCTTGGAAACTAACATAATACCTTTTTTAAAAAAGAAAGAGGAAGGGGGCTACTTAGGCAGCCAAATATTTCACTCCATTGTGGAGGGCGATTAGAACATTTTTGCTTTTATCTTGGCTTGTGACCAGGCATCTCTGCCGACATGCTGTGTTGTTTTCCAAACATGACAATAAACCTAAACTTAAAAAAGTATCGTGGTCTGTGATAGCTTGTGGAAACGGGCTGCGTGTCTAACAATGGGAGTGCGATCTTCAGAATCCGTGCAGCCAAGCTCAAAGAACTTCCTTATTGTCCAGTGGTCCGTGGCATACTGCACAATCTTTCTTGGTCAGCTTGTCTCAATGCCCTTTTGTTATGACTGGGGAAAATTAAAGTGGGGGGAAAAAATCTTCACAGTTGAGGATTTAGACAGAATTAGTTGTGTGTTAGGACTGGATTATAGCAGTGGAAAAACTGGAATTTCTTGTTGAGAGGGTGTCAGCAGTGTTGGTGTCCACAGAGGGCAGAAGCCTGAGTGTTTCTCTCTGCCTCTCTCTCCACCCTATGCTGCTGCCTTGATATTGTGGTGTGCCAGCCGGCTTGTCATAGTACATTGAAAGCACTGCAGCTGTGGGCTGAAGTATTGCATGCCACGTGGCACGCCATGCTGCCCACAAACCACAATGTTGGTACTGTATGTCTCATATCAGTAGTAAATCAGTGTGGTTTAAGCTGCATCAGACAGAGCACTTTCAGTCTCCTTCTTCCTCTGCAAGTGTGGCACTGCTGGCTCCTGGCTCCTTGAGTTCCTGAAAGGACATCTGCTGTCAGCAAGCAAAACGGATTCAGCAATACAGACCTTGGCATCTGTCAGTGTTCAAGGTCATCCCTGGTATTTGTTTCTACAAAGACTAATCAGATGCATTGTAACTGCTGGCTGCTGTTCTTCCCTGCTTTATGGGAATGATTCTTCATGTATTTTACCAAGTTGTGATATGAACAGCGTGGTGCCTTTATCACTTGTTGCATGTGTTCTGATGTGGTCAAATGGGGAATCCCCAATCCCCCACATTTGTGGATTTGAACTTCTGCCAATCCTGTTATTGGCCTGGGTTGCACTTTTAGGTTTGATTTATTTTCCTGTCAAGCATTTCTTGTCGAAATCTAGGCTAACTGACATTCAAATACTTCTATCAGCCTTAATTTAAAGTTGAAATCTTCACCAGGTAGTCAGTCTTAGTAATGGTTTTGCAATATTATTTCAAAGCCTGTCACCTGGTAATGTTTTCCATGGAACCTATAGCTTTACTTCATAGCATCACATAATAACACTATAATTAGTTTTTTTTAATGTAGCACGATGAGTGGACTGGCAGCTGGTTTGTGTATGAGCCTATTAACTTAATGAAGATTTTGCATAATTAAGTGTGGAAATCATGTTGAGTCAAGTTCAAGCTTGAATAATATTGGGTTTTGTGCTGTAATAAGCAGCTTTTATTAACCATGAAGCCAAGGGTAATCATTCTCTTCACCCAAAAGCAAAGGTGGAAACTGTCCTTTGGCAATAGTTTTAAAATATTCTATAACTTTTAAGCAGGTAATAAACACTGTTTCAGTGGTAAAATACATGCATTGTACAGCAAGACAAGTACTCCAATGCACTTGAGTTAGCGTCAGAGTGTTTGTAGAGGGTTTTGCATATCCCTGTTTGTGACTCTGCTCCATGGGAGACTTTAGAGGTCACATTAGTATAATCCATCACAGGTATTTTTAGCTGGTCTGAAGTAAGCAAATGCAGATCTCTTAAAGCATTAAATCTCTTTCCCCCTGTACAGTCTTCAGTTATTCCTCTCTAACCAGTCGTAGAGTTTGCAATTTGTTAGCTGCCTCCAGCACAGCATGAGGTAGGTGGATGCTGGTGGATGCTGCACATTGGTGGTGTTGGAGGGGATCCCCATTACCTGTAAAGCGCTTTGAGTGGAGTGTCCAGAAAAGCGCTATATAAGTGCATGCAATTATTAAATTATTATTAATTATTATGAGGTACATCATGAATTTAATTGTTTGTAGTGGGAGTAAATACAGTAAAATGTATGGGGCTACCTCTTTTGTGATGCGTGATTAAATACAAACATTTATGTAATGCGTGTAATCTATATTGTCAGAATGAGGGTATGCAGATATAAAATGGCTAGCGCAGGGATAATTGTTCAAGCTTCACATATACTTAAAAACTGTAGAGTACATGCAGTACATACTCCTTATCTTCTTTAGCCAAATAATGTATGTTTGATTGGAAACCTTGTTTTTTTTTAGCATATAATTTGTAAATTTCAAATTTGAAATCTGCTATTGTTTTTCTCAACCAATGGTCAAGGTACTTCCAAATTAATTTCAGTCACATAATGTCTTTCGTTTACTACTTGGCTATATTTCTAACAAGCACCTTTATTTTTATTTAGCCATGAACCATTTGATCCCCCTTTTATAGAAGTGTAAAAAGTCACTGTATATTTCTGCTATAAAATTAAAAAAATGAATCACATGAATTTCAAAGTGGCTTAAGCAGTAAAGTGAATGTTCCACGTGAAAGTGAAGATTTTGGTTATGATTTGGGGATTCAAGCTGGGATCATGTCACTAGCTGACTGTGACCAGGATCCCCCAAGGTCCTGATCACAGTCACCTAGGGTAGGGTTTGGATTAGTCAACTCTGACTCTGACTTGCTGTGTGCCAACAGTTTTGCAGTGACATTTTGAGACAGTTCAGTTTGGAGGAGTGGTACTGTACATAACTGGCTTGCCAGGTGCTGTGTGTGCATCAGGTGTTAAATGTCTCTTCTATCTGTATACCAAAGTTAGCCCCAACTGTATGATGGTCAGCTTTTTACTGCATCTCAATTAAACTCTCTAAACTTGCTAAAGAAAGCCAAAATTGTCCTTATCTCACTTACTAGTGCAAAGTGTGATAATACTAAGACATAATATACTTCTTTATTTCCATAGGTTCGGGAACAATCTCGATTATCTCCATTGCTGAAAATGTACACTGCTTGTGTTTTTTGCATGCAGGGTATTACATTTACACTGTGCATTGCTTTGCAATACAGGATCACCCACTGGCATGATCGGGAGGATAGCACATGAAGAGAATGGGGTGATCTCAGATACAAATGTTCAGTTCTAAAGTAAAATTGGAATAGTAATGTAGACAGGAAAATGACATGGATGGAATAATTGTGAAAGAGAATTCACATTTGAAGATGGAGAAATCAAATTCTCAAACAGAAAATCACGCTGGGCCTTACTTGTGGACCACCGTCAGTCAGATTAGAGTAATAAGTTCAGACCTGGCTGTGCCAGAGATCAGTACCTTACTATAGCTAGCACCATTTATAATCTGATGCTATAAGCAGATTGCTTTAATGTCTGCAACATAGTGGACTGTTTGTGCTGCACCTGTAAGCCTAGTGATCAGCAGTTTAGTTTTCAGTGTCCTAGGTATTTTGCTAATGCACACAATCTTACTATCGAAAAATCTATCAAGACTCAGTAGCTGAGCAACCTTGCTGATTTCAACAGTTTATTGCAGAAACATCATCTTACATTTTGCTTGTTTTAGGAGCAGGTTTGTAATCGCTTTGAGTTCTGTTCCACGGTTGCGCTATTCTTCCATCGTGTGGTCAGATCATTGCTATTTGGCTGACTACAGCCTCTGCCTGAATAGAGGGACAGATGTAGACAGCTCTGGTGGGCTATCTGGTTATACCACTGTGACTGGAGTTTTCAACTTCATATCAATTTTTCTGATTTAGAAGTGTTATTTGGAACTTAAAATATTTATTTCGTTTGGGATATGCTTAATTTAATGAACTGAAATTACATTTATAAATCTGCCCGTCTGTTTTTACACTATATATACTGAATGTTTGAGTATATAAATGTGTGAGCACACTGAATTCTAAATGCGAGCATGGAATGAAAAAAATGTCAAAATTTGTAATTCACCTAAATTAGTTTTCCATCAAACTCACTTTTCTCTTTCTTTGATAAGAATTATTTTGAAGTCCTTCTTCGATTGAAGACAACATGTGGCAGTCCCAAACAGCTGTTCAAGAAAGCAAACAGTTACATATATTACATATATTGTCAGAGTCAAGTGATGTCATACTGTTTATGGCAGCTCTGGGGGCCTGATAACCTGTGAATGTCAGGGTAAAACACAAGAAAATGTTCCCACAAAGATGACAATGTGGTACAGTTTGAATCTAAAAGTGCCTGAAATATTTGATTAAGGATTACTTTCACCCTGTCTCAAGCTGCGAGCCAGCATAATAGAATATAATAAAAAGATTAAAGTGTGAATCAACCCATGAGAATGGTAATGCGTGTGTAGTGTGTGGAGTCTGTTAAGACAAATCAAATTTTTACTTTATCATTTCTGTACGGAATATCTGCAGAGGACCAAAAACAACTTACAACAATCTCAACAGTCCCTAAGCCGATGAACAATTAGAACTGGGACTTTTCTTCAATCTTATCTTATATGTCTCTGAAAGAATCAAAATTCTTTATTAGGTCACAGGCTAAATGAGATCCTGTTCTCTTTTTGCAAAATTTCATAGGGTAACGCTGAACACTTATGAGACATTAAACAATTAAAAAAAGATCAGAAGAACTCATATTGATATTCAAACAGTGTAACTTCAACACTACACACTTCCATTGTAAATGCTGAATCTGCGTG
Source organism: Lepisosteus platostomus (assembly GCF_059453375.1). NCBI lineage: Eukaryota > Metazoa > Chordata > Actinopteri > Semionotiformes > Lepisosteidae > Lepisosteus > Lepisosteus platostomus. The sequence continues at coordinate 17,729,743 of NC_142627.1, read as the reverse complement.
AGCTCAAAGCGATTTCCTGCTATAGAGCAGTGGTGTCTTATACTGGTCCTGTAGGCCAGTGTGTCTGCAGGTTTTCAAGATCTCTCTAAAACAGTAGCACCGGAATCGTGGGGTGAAACTGTTCAGTTGGCCCAGTATCCAGCTGGTTTATCAAATTAAGAGCTGAGCTGGAATGAAAACCAACAGATACATTGGCCCTCCAGAACCAGGATTGGGCTCCTCTAGAACAGAGTGATAGCTACTAGACATTAAAACAAAAAGTCCCTAGAAGTCATCCTCCCTTCTATGTTAATAAAAGTCTAATAAGGTTGCAGTGCAATTTGTGCTTCTTTTACATAACGAAGAGAAATTAGGTAATGGAGTTTAATTATTGCTGAACTACTTAGCAAGGGCTAAACTGTACTGTACGAGCAGATATTTAAGTTTAATTTTCTAATCTGTGAGCCAATAAGGCATTTCATTCAGGCATGCTGCTGCTGAGTGATGAACTCTTATATAAGCCCATTTGTTTTGTCTCTTTCATTACCAGCGCTCTATGATCAAGAAACTTCAAAAGTGAATTATCTCGCAGCCTTTGTGCATTTTTAAAAATAGACCTCTATTTGTAGGCTTGTTTGCCTGTGATTCAAGTCCAGAATTTTCCAGGTCTGTACTGTAAGTAGAGGATTGCCTGTCAGAAGCAGGTAGACACAAAGCCAAAAATGTGATCACCTTTTTTTGTTCACTGAGATAGCAGAATGGGATTGGTGAGGAAATCTCAAAAACACCAGAGGAGATGGGCTTTTGCTTTCTGTTTCAACATCTTATATACCACTAATGTGTGGCTAAGTGCAGCAATATTGCTAAAGTCAGCACATGTTACTGAAACATAAACGAGACTGTGGTATATGTAGCTTTTAGGCTCTGCACAATTGAGTGAGAGGATTTATCTGCCTTGCAATTTGAATGAAAAATGGAGCCCTTGTCTGTTGAAATCACATTTGCATCACAGTACCCCTATCAGTTTTAACCATTTGTTTACCACATATTGTAATATACTGTAGCAATATGAACATCAACATGGCATTACAATGGCAAGAATGTGAAGTACAGCATCAGTTTAAATAATTGTTAGACACTAGCTTGATTTGAAAGAAATATAGAAATGAGCCAAAGGAAATTGTGTTTCTATGATAATGTGACAATCTCAAACTGTTTTGTATTTTCAAGGTACTTTATCCATTGCTCATAGGATGCTAGGCTTGTAGTGAGGCTGCATAGAAGCTTGTAGATGTCTCGCTGCTAGATGATGACACTGAAAATAAGTTCCTCATTATTCATTAGATGTATTTGTATCTAAAGCTGCACACTTGTGAAGGAAAGATAAACAGCTTAAAACCCTCTGTGCTGTTGAAAGTGTAGGTCGCCTGTTCTGCAGTCCGATATGATCACATGAAATACACATTTGCAAATGAGAATGTGCCCTATTTGTACTTAGCGAGAACCTCTGAACACATGAGAAACAAAGTTGAGATAGTGAAAGAGTAACTGGCACAATAACATTCAGCTGCCCTATTTAATACAAAGCCTGGTTTGTGGTGAGAACCCATTAGAACGAATACCTAAAGCTGTGTGATTGTTATCAGGTGGGCTTGAAAACACTGAGTTTAATGTCTTTAATACATTTTTAAAGAGGATGTGTACAATACCTTAGAATAATAAAACTACTGTGTTCAGTCCATTTGTTCTGTGCATTCACTTGTGTTAAGAGTGCTGGGTAAGATCATTGTGAGCATAACAGATGAAAAGCATTTTCTGACTTTCAAATGTTCTATCTGCTGGCTTTGAAGTTGGACATGTACAGTATGGAGCGCATGCATGATATTTCCAAGAAACAGCTCTTCCGAGCTATTCCTGGCTTCCATGCACTAAAAAGCAAAGCTGTAAAAGCAGCGATTTACAAGAGCCCTGTCTCTGTGCGTCTTCCCTTAGGAGCAGCTCCGAGCGCCGGAAGGAAAAGTCCCGGGATGCAGCGAGATGCCGCAGGAGCAAGGAGACGGAGGTGTTCTATGAGTTGGCCCACCAGCTGCCCCTGCCACACAATGTCAGTTCTCACCTGGACAAAGCCTCTATCATGCGGCTGACCATCAGTTTCCTCAGGACACGCAAACTTCTCTCCTCCAGTAAGACGCCCCCTGTATTGTACTGTACATTCAGAATATGAGTTTCTTATGATAAGGAATATAAAGGGTTAAAAGCTACATCTCCAGTCAAGGGCTACAGTATCTCTGTGCTGAATTTTTCACAACCTGTTGCATTACGTATTGGCTTAAATAAAAGGTAATATCTCAAAGCACTTACAGTAGGTGTAACAAATAGCATAAATAGGATCAATGTAACTGATTTCTCTCATCCTAAGTTGTGGATCTGTGAGACTGCAGCCATCAATGAATCTTGAGTTATGCACCCCTTTGTAATGAGTATAATGAGTACAGGGAATGCTGAAGTCTGTCAGAAATCAAATTGACTAAAACTTTCCGTCACAACCTTCTTTTGTGTGTTCTGTCACCTGTCCTCCAGTGTCTTTGGTCTTCATTCTGTCTGATTTTGATGACGTGGACATTCAAATGAAACCCAACATCAATCTGGTACAGGAACCAAAAGCTCTGTGGAAATGTTACTTAGCAGGGTGGGAACTGGGATTTGCCCATAGGGCAATCCAGTGACTTTGTCTTTTGTTGGTTCCAGTGCTGAAAAATCAGAATTAATTATATTGTACACATTTATGTAACTTTAATGAGCAGAATGGCCGACTGAGTTGTGTGTTGTAAAGGGACAGTTGCAGAGCATGATAAACCTGCTAATGATGATCAGATCACACTGGTGAGAGTTGCCTAGTGACACAAGCTGTCATTGCGTCTTTCATAAAAGGACCCACAAACTGGAGTGTAGAGAATCTGAGAAAATGACAAAGCTTGCAGTGACAGGGTAAATTCAGGGAAGTCAGTGAAGAGATGTGAAACTCACGGATCTGAATTACTTTTCACTGTTCTGTGGCTTTTGCCACATTTGGGTCTCGTGTTTTACTTTCTAATTGTGACCGATTCTGAAGCTGCTTTGTGAGGTGAGCTTATAGTAGACAGTTCCTCTTCATACTGTATGAATTATCAGAGTTTTGGACAAGTAACATACAGTATAAGGGCAAGAGTACAGAGAATTTCTCTTTATTTATGATGTGGGGAAAATTGATCAATTTGACTTCTGTTTCTCATTTATCTCTGTTTTATCTGTTGTCTCACTTACTGGTAACTTATTGCAATGTTTAATCGTAACAATGGTTTAATTAAAAATCAGTAAAATGTATATCAGATTTGAAATCCCTTTAGTTTAAAACGAGAGGAAAATACTAATATTTGTTCTCATACTTCGAACTAAAATATTCAGCAGTTGCCTTGAGGTCTTTAAGATACTATCTCAGACTTCATAAAGAGCATTAATCTTCTGTGACAAATCTGTTACTCATCTAGTGAACCCTGATCTTTGCTGTAGAGAAATGGAACCCCTACAAGGGGATTCTTGACTCAGAGTTTGTTGAGAGCAGCAGGGAGGTGACAATAACAGTGTACCACTCTCACCCCTTCGCCCCAAGGTTAAGGAGGCCTGAATCTGAATGACCTGGGAGAGCTGGGATACTGCTATGAAATGTCCCGGTGTTCTTGGTTACAAGTTTGAAAAGTTTTACAATGACAGTAATGAAAAAAGGACTTTCTGAGTCAGTTGCTTAGATATTAAGAAATTGCAAAACTCAGTTTTTTCTGCAGTTCCAGAAGCGTGGCACCTGGTACCCATGGTTTGAATGCTGCTGTTTTCGGGTGCCGTCTGATCATGAAGAGTGTGTGCTGTTCAAATCTAAAATAAGTTGCTTTTTTTTCGTTTTAGAAAAATAGAAAAACTGTAAGGCAATACAAGTCTTTTTCAGCATGTCCACTCATCAGCTTTTTTCTTTCTGGTCCTTCCACACCTGGACTCATGTTTTCTCTACTCCACGTTAAGTAGAGGACGTGGAAATCAAGATGTGCTCATTTTCTGCTTGTACTGTATGAATGACTGCAAGGAGAAAAGTCTCGCTCAGTCCACTCTTCTTCCCACAGTTTTACAACATCAATCCCCGGCTCAGGCTTGCTAAATTCTGTTTCCAGGATAAAATAATAAGATCGGCAAACAAAAAGCATTCTCAGTTCTGCTCTTAGCTAGGCGGCAGACTGATGCAAACACAGTGTGATATTTCCAATGGAATGTATATTGGTGATTTCATGTTCAAACTTATTTTTTGAGCATGCAGACTATTATTATTTGAACCAATTTAAATATGTATTTTTTCAAACGTGAACAATTGAGATCAATGAAGAACTTTGAGATTGGAAAGTCCAGAGATGCATTTTTGATGGGATTTAGAGAAACGTCAATAATGCAAGAGACACAATTTTTGCTTAGTGAAATGTCATCACCTACATATTGTGAGCATAATTCCCCATGCTGTACACAGGCTTATAAATACAAAAAGTATGTACAGACAACACAGTTTCATGGCAGAGAAATTGGAGAGGACTTAGAAAAAGATAATTTTGCACATTAGTGTTTGTTCAGCATTCTTGCGTGGAAGCTGACCTTTTATCACTGCCATTTTAGGAACTATTTTTGAAGAGGTCCGTGTCAAATATTAAACCTTAAACTGCTCCCTCAGCAATAACAGTTTCATTATTAAACAGTACCTTGTAACAAGTTTAACTTTTAGTCATTAATAATATTTAGAGAAGCTTCTTGTTTTGTTTTCTCATTTTTTATGGGAAATTAAATCCACATCAATCTGTGACAGATTTACCACAAAGTATTGCTCAAATTGTGGTACGGAGCTTAATACTTAAAGGGGAAATCATTGCAAAACATAAATAAAATAAACCCTAAATTATTCCTATCTGAGGCTCAGATTGTATTATGTTATTGCATGACATATAGATATCTCTATAATGCTTCTGAGCCAATCTGAAAAATCAGTCCTCTATACAGTACTATACCCTCCTGAGCCACCAACCTCCAGTGCAAGAAGGCAAGAAGTATTTTTACTGATGCATTCTGGCACAACTTGCACACTGCTGTGCCCATGGTCATACTAAGATGTCGATTTAGAAATGCCAGCTTTCTACTACCGGCCCTTCCTGATCAAAGTTACTTCACAAATTGATCAAAACCTACAGATTCAAACCGTTTACAAACTGATGGTTGAAGGGTAATCCGTTAGACTTGCTGGACTGTGTTTTTCCAAGACAAGGTTTGTTTTGTGCTGGCTTTCCTCTTTAATACACAAACCTTAATGTTAAGTGGCAGATCAAATGCTTTGTGAATCTTTACAAATGATGCAATGGGATTCAGAAAAAAACACTTTGTTGCCCATACTTTATTGCTCAAAATGCAATTAATTTCAAAGGTTAACCAAGACTCATACAAGACACTAGATTGGGAAATGTACAAATTGATATCTTCGTTTGTCTCCTTATAAATTATACTAACTGCCACATGAATTTATAGTGATTAGTATGTAATAACTGGACTTCAACATTAATCTTCCTGATATTTTTTCACACAAATAAAAACAGCTTTATTGTTCTCGCACTATAATCATATCACTAAATATTGGGATGCCACATGCTTTACCCTGGGGTTTTAATCCTGAAATGAAAGCATTATGATCTGGAAAATCAGGAGGGAAAAGGTCATTTAGACCCTCTGTCCTCCTAATGAACCAATTCAGATTTAAACCTCAAAGAAATGCGTCGGGAGACATTACAAAAGATGATAATTTAATGCAGAGAAAAGAATCGGAGCTGACAGCACACCTTGTTACACAGAAGTCCCGGGGCTCCTTTCTCCAAAAGGAAGAGAACAGTTGTACTTAAAGAAGGAAAAATGATTCCGTCAAAATGGGAATCCTTTGGATCTTGCTGTACTTTGAAGAGTGCTGTGGGTCGAATGGCTGAGGCCAGAACTATTGTCCAGATTCAAATGATAATTTTCCACCAACTTAGATTTCCAGATACAAAGAAGTTGCTCATCATGTACTGTACTGTCTCCTGATCTGGAGGTCATGATGAGATAAGCTGCTGAGGAAGTAAGACAAAGGCTTGGTAATTGTTTTAGCATTACTCTCCTCCGTCTGCGCTCGGACAGTGCTAAAAAAAGCGGTGACTGCTGCGTGTCCTCTCAGCCCATGGCCTACCAAAAGTCTCCCTTGCGTGTAAATTGTCAGACTATGTTCCTCTGGTGTGATGTGACATTTTTACCGATGTTCCTGTTTACAATTCTGTTTCTGAACCCGTGACGTGATTTGGGTTTTTTATGCCAATCGTTTTAATTAAACAAGTGTCTTTTATTATGATATGCAATATATTACTATATATATATATTAGAACAATAGGTTTATTCCATGCTGAAAAGAGAAGAAAGAAAACACAATGTTTCAGCTGTTTCAGGTGTGAGAAGGCTGAAGAAGGCTCCACGGCTGAAACGTTGTGTTTTCTTTCTTCTCTTTTCAGCATGGAATAAACCTTTTACTTGTTCTTTTGCAGCCTACGCATGCTGACGCAGCTACCCACCTGACCTATATACTGTATATATTAGCTGAAGCTCGGGTGGGAATGAATTTTGGGTTTGCAATAATGCAAGGTCAAATAAACCCTGCAGAAACTACGAAAGAAAACATCACTTGATGCAAAAGTTATTCAGATGGAAATCAGCATTAAAGTTAGTAACCCTACGTCGGATGTCACGCTGGCCACTGTAACTTTCCACCAGTGCATTACAGGCACTCTTGTGTTTGCCCAGGCATCATGCCATGCAAAGTAAACATGTTTGTAAAGTGGATTAGATAAAGCAATGCAAATATTGCACAAAGAAAATGAGAGGAGAGAAAAGGGAGAGCAACACAGCTTTGCTTTGCTGGCTTTCTTATTTTCCTGCTGTGGGCAGCCCTCAGAGCTGCAGCAGCCCGATGCGCTGGCAGATTGTTTGTGGAGATGAGAGATTGTGTTTATCTGAAGCCCTGGAGCAATGTCATTGGAAGGGAGTGCAGCGATCAGGAAGGCTGGGGGAGAATGCTGGTGATTGTCGTGAGAAGAGCCCTCTGAGTCGCAGCCAAGCCAAAACACAGCACAGCCCTGGCGCCATGTGGCTGTGTACTCGCTGTATGTCTTTCCGGCTGGTTCATAAACACAGCCACCTCGCACCTGCACTCCTCTGCTGCCCGCTGTCCTGCAATTCTTGAGATGGCAGGAGAGAGCAGCCCCTGTGCTGAATCTCTGCAGCACTTTCTTAAGTCCGTCCCCAGCAGTCAGACCCGGGATGGACTGGTATTCCTCAGTCTAGAGTCCGATGTACACTCTCGTGCTCTTTCCTGCAACCACCAAACCTGAAATCCTTCATCTCAGATGAACATTTCATTTTCTTTATGGTCAGTCTATTGTTCTGTTGAAACAGCCTCATTTACTTCTCAGAATAACACTGACACCGTTTTACTGCTATTAATGTAGATTACATGATGAGAAAACAGTAGTACCTTGAAAACAGACCTAATAGTATTAGTTTAGTCTGCAGATCTGAAACATGCTACAGTACTAATGTACAGTAAATTGAAACCTAATCTTTAAAAGATGCAGTACCCTCACTACAACACTTTTGTGCCCCTGTTTTTGAAAGGCCAGAATGATTACTGGGAGAACATACTGTGCCGGTCACGTCCTCTAAGAATCGGTGCCGTTCTCCCAGTGTGATGTGCTACACTCTCCTGGTTTGAAAAAAATTGAGAACTTTGAAATAAGAGTGATGAAAGTTGCGACTACCTGAAAATGATATATAGGTTTTGACAACCTTCTCGAACGTAGCTTTGAGATGGGATCAACAAATTCTGGGTGTACTAATTCTGTATAAGTATTTGTATGCTAATATTCATTTTTTAAATGTTTTTTGGCATTTTAAATGCTGTATGCACACCATTCAATAGGTCGTCTTATTTAAGTTTTACTTAAAAGCGTTCACATTCTGCTGGCCAACATTTTCCAATCAAATTCAGTAAATATTTTGCATCAGAGCCAAGTGTCTAAAGAGTCAATTCAGTGTTCCCATTAAAAAAGTTATTTTTGCTTGTATTTGTCCTATGTTCTGTTATGCTTTTGATTTTTAATATCCCAGCTGTTTAAAGAGTTTGAGGATTAATCCGGGTGACACACACAGGGAAGAGGCCACTTACTACAGGAAGCTGGATTCCGAAGATCAGCACAGGGCACATCCTGCTGCTCGTTATTAATCAAAGCCTGTTTATAGGTGCTATTTTTGTCACAAAGACATGTTCATGTAAACAATACTCGGCACGGTGCATAATTAAAATATATATATTGTCTTGCAATTGTGCCCTTTTAACAGCAGAAACAAAAAACAAATTAAATTGAGAGCAGTTAACTGGTGTGTTTAAAGGGGTGATTGCCTGTTTTTTTCTTAGGCACTGTTTTTTTGACAAAGACAAACCATCCAACTGTCTAAAAGTAATATTAATATAATTAGGCAAAAAAAGCTACAGTCCTCCCAATTAAACCGGTGAAGACAAAAGATTTGTTTCTGGAAGGGGATAGAAATCCCCAAAAAACAAATACTGTCTAAATGAACCAACTCAGAATCCCAAATAGAAACATATCTTTAGAGCTCATTAGATGGTAAGCTCTGAATAAACTAATTCTGTTTACCGTCCAACTCCAGAGTTTTTGCCGTCCCTGAGAAAAAAGTTATTTATCACTGTATTTTATTGTTCATGAAAATGTTTAGAAATTATGGTATGTATTTTGGGGTGGGGAATCACAGGTTGCTTTCACAATGCTAGCTTAGCTCTTGTGGTGGAAATAATTCTCAGTATAGATTTATTTTCAACACTCTGGTGGGGGAAGAAAGAGGCTTCTTTTTCACAAGTTTTAAAAGCGGCTTTTACATTTTGATTTTTCTTCACCTCTTTACAGAAACAAAAGGCTCCCTTCCCCAGCCCAACTTCACAAAAGAAGGCCCACTGTCCCGACAGCTGTTGGAAATTGCTTATTTTTCTAACCTATTTGTCAAAGAAACAATGCTTTCAAAAAATAAATAATTAACAGACGAAACAAAATGCAAAAAAATGTGGGAGACGTCAGTGTTAAGGTCAAGGAGTCTGGGAGTTTTCACAGAGAAGCAGGATGAGGACTAGTTGGTTTGTTTTGGACCAGAGCCAGGGCCTGAAAAATGAGCAAACAACTCAACTGTCCCTCCTCCCTCTACATAGACTCATACATCCATACATGCACACAAAGACCACAGCTGGGGTACCCTGCAGCATCTTCCAATTGGACCCTTAACGCAGGCAAATGAACAGTAATCTCTGCCAGTGTTTGGCCCATCTGTTTCCACTTTCTTCTGTTTCATCTTGGTGTACTGTAGCAATTTAATCTCAAATTGATGATTCTAATTTCTTAAAAGAGCTTAAGTGGTTTTCAGTGAAGTGGGTGTTGGTAATGGTGTTGAGTCAGTCTCTGATGTCTCTCTGCAGCTTGGCCTGACAATGTGAGTGAGGCAGACAGACAGATGGACAGCCTGTACCTGAAGGCTCTGGATGGATTTATTGCCGTGGTAACCCAGGATGGGGACATGATCTTCCTGTCTGAGAACATCAACAAATTCCTGGGCCTCACACAGGTGTGTTCACTGAGCTGACAAGCTTCAGGTTTGCAGAGTCCGTATCAAAATTAACATTACTTAGAATTGTTAAACTGAAAGTAGTCTGCACGTCTAATATTAAATCCTGTTGCATTGTTCACCACATTTCCTAATACTCTGTTGTAAATATGATAAAAATGCTGCAGTCATTCCTGTAGAGGTACACCTGAAAATAATACTCAGCCTATTTACAGTATTAAATACTAATAATCAGATTAATTATCATATTATTCTTAATAGTGTATGTATTTATAAGCTGTTTTTCACATCCCTATTGTGTTACTGTTTTCTTTGACCACAAATTAATTTGTCTTCACTGGGATAATTTAAATGAGATCATTTTAATTTGAGTTGTCATTGCTACATTTTGTGTATGTTAATATGTTATTTGTATATTTTATTTTTTGGTTCATCAAATTTGTCGTGTTTCCTGTGTTTCGTGTAGAAGCAATTTCTTAAATAATTTAATCCATTCCGAGTTTCATGCAGTGAAATCGATTTCAAAAGAGAGGGGAGCCGAGCCATTGGCTTGTTTGGTGTATTGCACATTGGGCTTCTGTTGGGGGAGGGGGGAGTGTGCCTGGTGCCGAGGTAGAACGTTCATTGGTAAGAAGCAGTGATTGATTTTTTTTCCCCAGGTGGAGCTGACAGGACACAGCATCTTTGACTTCACTCACCCCTGCGACCATGACGAAATCCGGGAGAACCTCAGCTTCAAACCAGGTACTGACACCTCATTGCTTCCCATCCCAGATCAGCGTTATGCTTTATGACCCATCACGTCACACATTCAAATATGGAATTCGACAGTGCAGGTTGCGTCCTGAGCTGAGCGTCACAGATGCGGTTTCCCATTTGTTTATATTGCGGGAGCATCCACAACGCTGAGAGGAATCATTAACTCATTGTCTGAAGCGCAGTTAACTAAACTGAAGTGTTCAAATCGGGAATCTGAAGTTTTATTGAAAGGGCATTCGCGCCACAGTATTTTCCGTGGCAGAGAATGGACATTGCACTCTCAGACTGATAACGTTATCACATATTGAAGGTGAAACAAATTAGGTTAAGAAACTAATAAGCATTTAATGTTGCGGTTTTTTTATTATAAGGTTTTGCTCTGTTATAAAATAACTGAGATTCAGATTTACTTACTTACTGCAAATATATCAGGCTTGAGTGCCCATAAAAAAATATTATTTTGCTTACCTGCAGCTATCTCTTATAACCTGTTATGTGCTAAATGATCTGCCTGGTTTTATGCTGTTTGTGCCACTGACTGAGAGCGTTATCTTGTTTTCATCAGATGACGTATTTTCAGAATGAACTTTGAATTAATGCACCACTTTAGCTTTGCTACTTTTATACAGGCCTTCTGTAGAACCTGGATGTAATGATGTCACCGTCTCATTGCTGCCCTTTGGACTGAGAAATCCCTAGTTATCTAGCCTGTCTTATCCTGCAGTTGGAAATAAACCTTGAAAACAGTGTGGATACAAGAGCAAACCTCCCTCTTGCCTTATTTGGAAAGGAACAAATTCGAAATTTCACTTCAGTATTATAGAGCAATAATTTGTCGGCAATGTCTGAATGGGAAGAATGGTTGAGAAAAAAAAATCCTCTCTTTTTGAATAACTAGAAAAAGCAACTGCATTTTTCACGATAGAGAAACCACTGTAACCTTTACATATGCTTTGCTCACACTGCAGTTTCCACACAGGATCTCCATCGCACACCACAAAGTTTAACAACTTGCCCGCAGTTCCGTTCATGACGGTTACTGACTTCTAAAACGCTTGCAAACTTATACATTGGGATTTAATTTCAGTTCATACACTTTTTCAGTGAAGCATCAAATGGGCTTAATGGCCTTCTCACATTTGTATCCTTTCTGATGGTATTATGAGGGTTGCTTAACACAACATACATTGTGGTGGGAAAAGTCCTGGTGGTAGAGAATTAAACTGCTGTAAGATGATTATGCTACATAAGGGGAGAAAAGCCGGGATGAAATGCTTGCTAATCTTGTCCATAGGCCAAGGCTTTGGCAAAAAGAACAAGGACTTAAACACAGAGAGGGATTTCTTCATGAGGATGAAGTGCACAGTGACGAGCCGAGGGCGCACTGTTAACCTCAAGTCTGCCAGTTGGAAGGTGAGAGTCCTGTGCCTGCTGTGCGCATGCCTACCAACCTGGACAGGTATCCACGCTGCAACACAAAATGTCCAACGATCACCCTTCTGCCAGAGCCATTTTTAAAAAAATAATTACTGTTATTGAGATAGTTAAAAAAATATTTCCTTGCATTTCTGTTGCTCTTTTCATCCCAAAGAATCCCACTGAGCTTTACATATGGGAGGGGACCCACTTCACCCACCACAGGTGTGTAGCACCACCTGGGTGATGTGTGGCAGCCACTATGCGCCAGCAGACCCTGTACATGGCCGACTGGAGGAGAAATGAGAATTTACCTGTTGGATTAAGGGAGAAATTCAGAGAGGTCAGACTGTGTAAGCTCAAACTCAAATTTTATCTGGGCTAACATCTACTTTTCCAAACGGTGCCAAGGGATGTTACATGACCAGGTAGTCAAAACCTGGGTTTAAATCTCATCTGAAGGACATTGCCTCTTACAGCACAGTGTCCATGGTGGCTGTACAGTGGCATTGGTTTAGAAATTCTGGAGCATAGGATAGAGTGCCACCTACTGATCTATCAAAACCACTCACAGCAGCAACCTCATTTTCCTTTGCATTCTCCCAACACATTAGTGACCAGGTCCCATGTTGCTTAACTTCTGGGTACAAAGTTGGATTGCTGCCGCTTTCTTGAAAACTTGGATTAAACTAAATTTTGTCAAATACTTAGAAAGCTCCACTACAGCTGCTTATGTATCCCCTGGAGTACAGTGTAATGTAAATTTAGTTTGATGTTGTTAAAGCCAGTGCTGTAATATTTTTGCTCCTGCCTGCATCACATTGGAGTGTATGCTTCCTGTTATGGGTAAGCTCTGTTATTTAGTACTCCAGAAATTCCATATCTAGCCCTGTCTCTCAGGTTCTGCACTGCACTGGCCACCTCAAGGTGTACAACAGCTGCCCCCCTCATGTGCTGTGTGGCTTCAAAGAACCCCCCCTGACCTGTGTGATCATGATGTGCGTGCCGATCCCACACCCCTCCAACATCGACATGCCGCTGGACAGCAAGACCTTCCTGAGCCGTCACAGCATGGACATGAAGTTTACTTACTGCGATGACAGGTGAGGCATGTGGCCATCACAAAGCAGATCCATCATTGCAGAACAACACACAGTGTGCACAGTGCGAACGGCACTTCTTTGGAAGTGCAGACTGCACAGCAGTACTCTTCGCAGTTTTTTAAAGCTCCAATGCTCCATTGATCATCCTACTTGAATAGAGTATGGTATAACCTACACATTTATAAGATTGTGATAAAACAATGTGAACTAGAAATAATTCAGAACTTCAGACTGGTTGCCTTCAGTGAAAAGATCTTTTGGATAAACCATCCACCTGCCTAGTGTGGTTAGGATCTGTATGAAAAAAACGCTATCTGATTTCTTTATTATACTTGATTCACTAAAGAAAAAAATCTTTAAGCCACGGACGTTTACATTTCACAGAGTAAGTGCCATAACCTATTAGCCTATGAAATATCCCACCTGACATTTTAATTATTTCCTGACAATTGCTGTGTAGTTGCTCTTTGAATTAACTCAATAAGAACTGCTGGGCTGTGGTGTGAAGCAGTGGTTAAGGTTCTGGATTTGTAACTGGAAGGCTGGTGATGTTCAAATCTCAAGTGAGACAGTGCTGTTGTTCCCTTGAGCAAGGTATTTCACCTAGATTGTTCCAGTAAAAGCTGTATAAATGGTTTCAAATGTAAGTCGCTTTGGATAGGAGCCATATGAATTAGTAAGTAGTTTAATCTCTGTCAGTAAACTGTCAGATTGGACTACAGTTGAGGAAATATTCAAAAGTTCAAAAACTTTAAAACGTTTCATCAGCCTTTAATATTTTATTAAATAATTGTCATTTTTTTTACCCTTAAATGCCTCAGACATTGGAATGCTGGCCAACTCCTCAATGGTTTGAACAAAGGAAATGTTGTTTCTTAAGCAGAAAAAAACACTCATAACTTTCCGTTGTTGTAAAAAGTATAGAGTTCACTCATCAAATAACACAACTGACATTATTTTTCTTCCTTGAAAGAAAAAACAAATGGCATGTTCAGGCTTTATGACAAGCCTGGATTAAAATATGAAACTTGTTTGGTGCATGGGAGCAAAACCAATTTTGCTGAGTCTTTTATGGACGACTACAGATTTATTCTTGAGCCACATTTAATTGGCTTGGACAGTTATGAGACTCCTGTAAAATGATTTTCTTCACTACAATTTTTTTTACCGACTAAAAGCTAAAAATAAAGACAGTTTCTCATTATTTATCACACTGTTTATTTTTCCAACTTCAGTTTTTGCATGATTGAAAAACAATTGAATACAGGCTATGCATATACAGTACACAGCAGAATAAAAAATACAAATATACAAAAATACAAATACTGATTGTTTGCATGTGACATACTTCTCGATAATAATCACACGTGTTAATGTCATATTAATACACACATATATGTGCTTGAACTCTTCAAACAATTGCTGTATACAGAAATGAAACAATAGAAAACTAATTCTGTCTAAAGTTAATTATATCTCTAAATTTAATGCAGGATCTGCAAACTAGTTGTAATGATTCTCTGTAGTTCTTTGGAAATGCAGTAAGCTATGCTAGCAGATGTAGAGATCCTGGAGGCTCTTAGCTGTGCAGGTAGTGTTAGTATGGCCTAAATCCAGTGACTGCTCACTTTGTCCCCAGACCTGATGAAAATAAGTAACATGCCCTATGCCAGTCATAATTACAGCAGCTTCTGAATAGCACATCAGTCAGATCAGCCAGCAGGAATCATCTTGCCAAACTGAAAACAAAGCCACTCAGACACTTGTTCCGTTTTATGTTTTTGTAAATACACAGGACCTAAAAACTGTTTTGCTTAAGTGTTTCTCCATTCACTGCTTTATAGTCTGGTTTTGGTTTGGTTTTAGCTACAGAAACCACAACACTCTATGTATAGGGAAGCTGAACATTTTAATATTGTGAGCTGACCAACCTATTTTATTCATGGATGTACTGAATAAATTATTATACACTATACGCGGCTTAATAGTTTTAACATTTTAAGAATGCCAGAATAACATGGTAAAGGAATTATTTTTGTTTTGGAACAGTTATTTCTATCCTTTTAAAAAAACAAATCAAGAGGAAAGTGTAAAAAAATAAAGCTTTGACCCTGTCTATCCTTAGAAAGTGTAAATATGAATGGAAGAGACCTAAACCGCTGCTCTTCACTGTTGTGTAGTGCACAGGCTCTGGAAGGCACAGCCTGTGTCCAGATGCATGGCGTGTCAGAAAAGGCCAGGCTAGGGTCACAGTCATTGGCACCAAGAAGAAGTGGCCCACAGACACCCCAGCCTTCCCTTTCCTTCTGGGATTGGTCACATTCCAGCAGTAATTGATATTACTTGTGATGCCACTTTAATATTTTTTCCGAATTCTGTATCTTTATTTGGGAATAAAAATGTAAACTGGAATAAACTATGTAAACAGAAACCAAAGACAGAAAACAGAGCTAAACGACGATGATCCACTGTCAATCTCAGACAGCGAGGAAGGCATCTCAGATGTAAACATTTACTTCCGCATTTGCATGGGGGAAAAAACACTATTACTGCACTAACAAACGTGTTGCAGAGGTGTTGTTCCGCCTGCCTGGCCAGTCGTGAGGGAAGCAGGGAAGTGTCTTCTCACCAGCTGGGGATCAGTGATGAGAGCCCTGGCTCATGTGAATGCGTCAGGGCGCCTCGTGACCGAGCTCATTTTACACTATAAATCAAAGCGCATTAATCCTGCCCAGCAACATAGCTCCCACCAGCCTGAGTTGTTGAAGCTACTGTACCCATTTGCCATGGCTGTTTTCCATCAGTCAGTAAATTGTAATCTGCCATTTTCATTACTCTGTAATATGCACAAAGCCAGGCTGGATTTTGTCCTGGGAGTGAGCCAATACCTAATTATCGAATTATTTTAAGTAATGGCTAAAAGGTAACGGAAATATTAGTTTTTAAAGTGTTTTTACTGGATTCAAAGTTGACAATTAACAATTCTGCGCTGCTAGTGATGGGGCCACATTGCAAATGTTGAGAACAGCCAGCTGAAGCTTATTCTACATTTTAACAGTCATTTTGAAATTGCTTTTGCTGAAAAGTCCAGATAAGCTCGTGGGATGAGTATTGCATTACTGTAAATCCTCAATGTTATGTAAGGCCGCTATAATGCTCTTTTAAAGGAAAGTGTGGTCCCACTGGCTGTCAAAACAAAGCGTTATAGATTTCTCTCTAACCTATTGACAAGAATACAGTAGGTCTCTAGTATTTCATGTGTTTACAATGTGGTACAGCAGGCATCATTAGCAATAATGGACCGATCCTGTGACAAGCTCATTTATCTTTCTAAAAAGTAATTGGTTTGTTCACAGTGCCTGCTTGCTTGACTGAGAACCGTCCCTTGAACTAATAGCATCAGACACAAGTGGTTGCTGGATTGAATTTGATTTCTGTTTAAACCTACTCAAAGTACACATTCAGAAGTGAAAGTTGTTTTGGGCACCATTGTTTTATAAAATAATGTACAGGACATTAATTAATTGCAGTATGGCAATATCTTCCCATACTTCAGAAGATTAATAGATTATTGGACGATGGGTAAATTTACAAGCTATTTAAAGGCTTTAATTTGGAGATTAGGGTTGCTTCATACCAGCTGGGTGCTGTAACAAGACATAGAAAGTGAAGTTTTTCTTAATTAAGGACTAAGGGCTGAAGGCAAACAAACCCTTGATTTGTTTGCATGGCTTACATTTTTTATGTATATTTAGCTACCTGAGGTGTGATCAATTTTTATCATTGCAATCTGAATCTTATTTGACTGGAAATTGGAACCAAAATTGTCAAATTCAGTCAGTTTTGAACTGAATTTTGTGATATCTGTTAGGTTTTTTATGAAAACATACTATAGATGTTTTTTACTAATTCACACATTTCATATAAACATAAAATTAAAATTGTTTCCTGTTCATATCATTGTTGTGGGGTTTTTCTTCTTTTCAGGAGTGGCTGTTAATGTACGGGGGGCGGATTTTGTTTTGAATTCATGTCTGGTTGTTAATAAATTAAACCATTAAAAATCTAATTTGCAGAAAGGCTGCTTGCACAGTTATGAAGTTAAAAGTGCATACCTGAATCTTTTCCCAGGACTGAAATGAGTGCCCGTGTTGTCTAATTGTGTGTATTTTGCACTGACAGATTCAGAAATCTCCTGCATTCCTGAAAATATTCGGATTGACAGATTCAGAACTATATTCCTGATAGCACCTCTCTCTGTGTTGTAGAGTGACCGAGCTCATGGGGTACTGCCCAGAGGATCTGCTGGGACGGTCAGTCTACGAGTTCTACCATGCACTGGATTCAGACAGCATGACCAAGAGCCACCAGAACTGTGAGTGTCCAGCGCATCCCTTTGCATCCTTACCTTCAGCTTCTTGTCTCCTCCTCTTGCTTGCTGGTTAAGGGTCGCTTTCAGAGCCAGCCCCCAGAAACCTCACAATTTCTTTGCAGCTGCAGATGCTCCCCTGAAAAAGCAGAACTAAAGAATTAATGCAGATTCCGCACCTGCATCAGTATATCTGTGGTTTCTGTTAAACCCAAAAGAAACTAAACATAGCTTGTAAGTGATAAGTGATATTTTAATTTTTAAATCATTTTAAAAATCTTATCCCTGGCTTGGTCTTGACTAAGTGGGACTACTTCAGACTCCACAGTGAAAAAAGGACATGAGATTACATTTAGAAACTAAAAGTAAGTTCAGTTAGTATGGATAAAAGAAAGCACTTATTTACGCAAAGCGCTGTTAGGCTCTCAAGCCAGGTCACTCAAAACCCTGGGTTCCTTCACGTAGCAGCTGGTATAAAATTTTATATTCACTTAGGTACTAAACTATCAAAGGAGCCAGGAGGGCCAAAGAAATATTCTGAGGTGCCCATGCTAATTCATATCTCTTTAGCAGCACGGTAAGTCTTGCAATGCACTGAGAGAGAGAAAATAGAATTTTAGAGCTGCGCTCAGAGGAAGAGTACTTTATACTATACTTGCTGTGACTTTAAAGCTGAGTCTAAGAATAAATCACTCTATCCTTGTCCTCTAAGTAGTCAATACAATTGTTATTTTGAAACTCAAAAGTCAAACCAAGGTTTTTTCACCTTTTGTTTTCATTTGGTATCAATTTCTCATTGTAGCTCATGTGGTCATTTACTCATGGTGAAAAACAAGTGGCTGAAGCGTGACAGCCTTAGCTCTTCCATTCCCCATACATTAATTACTGCAGCAAAGAAGCCTAATTAATGCTTATTTGTTAAGCTTTGTGGAAAAAAAAATGAGAGTGCGATCCGATTAGGCCTTCTGAGCGGGGACATCTTAAACTAAATTCAAAAGATTATTTCAGGTACTGTAGGTCAGCCTGGAACTTCTAGTACAAGAGTTCAGAATTATTAGGATCTTTTTTGAAACTGATGACTTCATTTTATTTTATTCCATAACTGCTGCGAGTCTCCCAATTAAAACGGGGGACCCAGTTCAATTTTGCCTTTTGAGTTTCAATGTGTTTTAAGGGTACTATACTGATACCTCTGAAGCGTTTTACATTGCTCTTATCTGCAGTGGGTAGTCTTTTTTTTTTTACAAGCAAGTATTTGTTACCAAATGGACAAACAAAAAACACAGGACTTTATGAACAAAAAAAACGACCTTTGAAGCTGAGATTGACATTTTGTTTACCCAAGGCAATATCTGCAGCCAAATTAAATTTCAAATGTATGTATGATTTATGAATACAATTCAAAGAATGCTTATTAGATTGGAACTATTATGCAAAGCCCCAGCTTGCATTAAGATGTCTTGAATCTTATTATCTTCAACCTGTGACAGAACAAATAACAGCCTAACATCTGCCAGGCTGACAGCTTGCTGTATTCCAGCCAGGTGTCATTACCCTGCAAGAGCAACCTGATTAAGGCTTAATGAGACTGTCTGGAGTACCGCTTTCCTGTAGCTAGATATTTACTGATAATTACCTTCTTTTACGTTTATGAAAAAAAAACGGTGTTAAACTTAGTAGCAGTGAATTTATCTTGCTCAATAACAGTTGGCTTTGTGATGTCTTAATATTCACATTTATTTTTGTTCCATTTGTGGTTACACAATTACTTCTTCTGGTGGCTGCATGTGTGGTACTGGTATTCAATGTGATAACTGCCACACTACAGGATAAAGCCAGGTTCATTGTAAAGTCAGGGTTGAGGTAGCTTACCATGTGAACTGACACCTCAGACAGGAAAACCAGACCAAAGTGAATTAGTTGTCAAACATCGTTACTGGCCACCATCCTCCTGCCAGGTGTATGACTGCTCTGTTCTCAGTGTTAATAGCATGAGAAATGTTACAAACAAGAGAAGAATAATATGGTTGATCTATACTGCTTGGTCCTAATTGCTCAAGAGGATCCCATCCACCCACTTACTGAAGAAAGAAAGGACATCAGCAATACAGCCATGGGCACTTTCCATAGTTTCTACGTGTATTCTGCTTGGTTTGTGGTTTACTACTGATTATGCAGAAATCCATTGGATTGACTTTGAAGATTTAAAGACCTTCATATGTTCATAAATAATAAAAGTTCATAAATAAAGGAAGCAGTCTGCCACCATGGACCAGTTTTTGTGCCCAAGAATGTACGTGTTCCCTAAGGGCATCGTCTTGACAAAGACCAATTACGTAAGATCTTCCCTGCCATTGTGTATCAAGAAAATTGAAACTAAAAAAACTGTCATTTAGCAAACAAAAAGTGGAAGTGTATCATGTGAACTTCTGTAAAAAATTAGTTCTTAAAATATTCTTCTGCAGCTCTAGATTTTACCCCTTTGCAGTTCACTTTAAACGTTTTTTCCCCCCGTTTTGCTTGGGAGAAATATCACAATTTGCAGAAATATGGATTAGTTTCAGCTGAACTCTCATCATAACAAACAAACCTTTGGTGTTTAATCAAAGTGCAGCTAACCCACTCGGTTCCCACGCTGTCCTCCACATTTCACTCACACTCCCTTTTGTAATGGCAGAGCTGGCCTCTTAGCAGGCCAAATTAGTAAATAAATATTTACAAAGTGTAATCTTTGGTTTCTTCTTCCTTCCTCAAGTGTGCACCAAGGGCCAGGCAGTAAGTGGGCAGTACAGGATGCTTGCTAAGCACGGAGGGTATGTCTGGGTGGAGAGTCAGGGCACTGTCATCTACAACAGCCGCAACTCCCAGCCTCAGTGCATCGTCTGCGTCAACTACGTGCTGAGGTAGGTTACAGGGTGACCCACACAGCAGTGAAAAACATGATGCAATCACCAAGATGTGTGGAGGACATCAGCATGTTTTTTGTAATACAACATTTATCAAACCGATCACAAGTGTTAAGAATTCCCTTTGCACCTTAATCGTGTGCGAAGTGTAATGTCGTCACCCGCTGTGTCTTCTTGCAGTGAGATTGAGGAGAACTTGGTCCTCTTCTCCATGGACCAGACAGAGTCTTTGTTCAAGCCGCATGTGCTGAGCATGGGCAGCTTCTTCAGCAATGGGGCGGCGGCGGGCGACTCCAGCGAGCTGCTCTTCACCAAGCTGAAGGAGGAGCCGGAGGATCTGGCCCAGCTTGCACCCACGCCTGGAGACGCCATCATCGCCCTCGATTTCGGTCAGGGTTCTCCCATTACCACTGTGCACTCTCTGTCGCTGAGTATTACCAAGCCCCCAAGACCTCCGCCCAGCAAGCTAGTGACTTGGACAAATTCCCACAGCACTGCACATCCCTCACCTCTCTAAACAATACTGCACATCACAAAAACTCTACTCTCAAAAACTCGACTGCACCACCATGTCAACACTTAAGCAGGAACACAGCCTATTCTCAGACAATACAGTGCAGCCTCACTCACTGAGATACTGTGAGATACTCTCCTTTCCTAAACAAGAGCTCAGCACAAAAATGTCTTTAAATCGTATATAATTCAGAAGTATTTAATAATAAAAGTAAGAGCTGTATTTTCTTTAATGTTTAGCAATTCTCATGTTATGGGGAAAAAACAAAACCTACAGTATACCACAAAATTCTAACTATTAGTACCGCATATCTTTTATAATTACTTATCACAGATCACTAAACCAACTGTCATTCTGTTTATGGCAGCTTATGCAGACACATTCAGTATTAACAAGAGTAGCCCCCCTGCCCAGAGAAAGTGTCCTTTCTTATGACAGTGCTCATCAGACCCTGTGTGACCCACGTCAGATACAGATGTGCCCAGAGTTTGGTTGAAGTTGTGGTATCAGTCAGGGCAACTTGTTTCAATACACAGGGCTTTGGAAATTCTTACGCCCGTGGTCCTGACCTGTGTGTGTGTGCGTGCTGTGCTCGTGACAGGAGGTCCGCAGTACGAGGAGGCGCAGATGTACAGCAAGGCCGCCATGGCCCCCCCCAGCAAGACATGGCCGGTGGAGGCCCAGCAGCCCAGCGTGCAGGCTGAGGTACCCAGCGTGGCGGCCTTCTCCGTAACCCAGCCGCCCCCCGGCAGCACCACCCCCAGCCTCAGCACCACAAGCAGCTGCTCCACGGTGAGGGAGTTTGAGAAGAAAAACACTGCGCGGTCCACTGCAAGGAATACCCTAACACAATCTGAAAATGTTCTCCCTTGCAGAGGAACATCTATTTATGTGCTTCTAAGAGATGGTCTAGGAGATGCGTGGTATCAGCAAACCTTTTTTCTAGGGAACCTAGACTATCGGCTGTCTGTGTATCCTGAACGTGGAACTTTCCCTTCGCTTCTCTCGCCGTGAAGGGGAAGGGTACAGGCTGGGTGGGAAGGTGAGCAGCTTGACCACAGGGCCTCAGAGCCTTGAAACTGAGAAGCCATGGGGATCGGTCTGCTGTGAGAAAGTGGGGTGCAGAGGGGCTGCTCATAGAAGACCTTTGAGCCTTGTAACAGGCCCATTGTCCCTTTCTTGTTTGTGCAGCCAAGCAGCCCTGGAGACTACTACAGCCCGATGGACAATGAACTCAAGGTGGAACTCACCGAGAGGCTGTTTGCATTGGACACAGACCCAAAGAGCCCATATACCACACAGGTCAGGTCACTGAAGTGAGACGTCTACATTCCCAGTTCTGTGCTGATCAAAACCTAATGCAGGGGATCTTTTCATTGAGTGACCTGTGGATCTAGTGAAGCAGAAAGCTGAGTTAAATGAGTGGACCTTACCAAGTTGCATGTAAGGAGCCAGCAGACTTTGTCCAGCTCTTATTGTAGTTAAATCTTGAAGTGCAGACACTGCATTGACTGTTCCTGACTGTTTAGCACCTGTAATCTTGGCTCTTGCATTCCAGTGCACTGCAAGGCATTGCCCTATGCAGTCCTTAATTGTTAGAAATATATTCAGAGTGAATTAAGTAATTCAAAGTTACTTAAATAATTTATACACTACTTAGAACAGAGTCCTTCAGGGGCATGATTTGGAAGAGCCAAGATTTCCTGCTTCTGTTCTAGTGGCCGTCTATTTAGCTCGTGTGTCATATGCTGTCTGGTATGTAGGTGCACTGAGAGGCATAAAAAACACAATAAGTGCTACTGGTTTCCGTGCCTCTCCATATATTTATAAAGATCTCAATTGTGTCCATTCCTGGATTTGGAAAGTCTATTTGTCTACATTAATTTATTTCAGCTTATGTTTTAACGTCCTAAAGGAGCTTTAGATTGTATTAACAGGTCAATAACAATACATTCCCCCACCTATTTGGATGTTGGTACTTTAAGCAGATTTAGAAAACCTGCAGATGCGCCAGCCCCCCAAAACCAGTACTGGACTGGTGTATTATACACTATTGACTCACTATATGTGTTCTGCTTGCAGTCTGAGGTCAGTGACCTGGACCTGGAGACACTGGCTCCATACATCCCTATGGATGGAGAAGACTTTCAGCTGAACCCCATCTGCCAGGATGAACTGCCCCTGCCAGACAGCAGTCCCAGCAGCACGCATCACAGCTTCAGTAACATCGCCAACCTGTTCCAGCCTTTGAGCTCCCCACCCCCTGGCCAGTTCTGTTCCGCCGAGAAGAGGAACAGCAGCTCGACCTCACCTGACCCCCGCCCTGCACTGCCTTACCCTGCCACCACAGTGATGCCCCCTTACCACACCCCCTCGAGCACCCCTCTTTCCTCCATGGGTGGCAGGCAAAACCTGCAGTGGCCCCCCGACCCCCCATTCCGGTACCCCCACAGCAAGAGGAGCATGATAGAGACCCGGCCTAGCAACCAAGGCCCCCAGCCACACCCCCCCCACCGTCTGCCACTGTACAAGCAAAGGTACAGACATCACTAACTGTCCATCTGCCTCTGTATCGCAAAAGCTTTTTCCTCTTTCAACACTTTCTTGTACTGTACACTTACATTGTTGCAGCATTTAGACAGGTTGTACCATTTTCAGCATGCCATTGCCTTGAAAGCTTTCAGATTGCTTAAACATTTTTTTATTCTATCAGTCTTTTACATCTCACAATACTCTTTTCTTAAAAAACATGAATTACTTTACGGCACCTGAAATATTTTCTAGAAGTGAGCTTGACAGTGCTGCATGTTTGTTTAGGTCTCTGGAAAATTTTGTCCAGCCACAGAAAGACATGAGCCCTTCAAGGATTGCTCTCGTCAACAGCTTCAAGCGCAAGAGACTTCTGGAGCTCGCAGAGCAACATCCCTTCCAGCCACTGCCGGGGGTAAGTTGCTTTTTTTGCCTTTCTTGATTCATTCACCTAGAATAACCACATCATTGTCTAGTTGTAATTAAATGTATGACCTATTGGTTGCCTATAGTCCAGTGTGAGAGATTTCTGACTAAATGGATGTACATGTGAAACAGGAGGTGTAAGTGACAGGAGTCCTTGTGTCTGACCACAGGAGGACTCTGGACAAGGCCCGCCCTCGGAAATGCTCTGGAAGAGAATGAGAAATCTGAAGACCGAGAGCTGTGCTTTAATGGATAAGAAATCTCTGAGTTCCAGTGCTCTGACAGGTAAGGAAAAGCAAGGGTACAACTAGACATTCTTGTTATAACAGACTCCCATAAAATATCAGATACTGGAGCAGAATGATTTTTTTTTTCCAAGCCTGAGAATTCAAGGCTAAAAGCTGTCAACTGCCCTGAGAAAGGAAAATTAGTACAGTTTCACAAATTGTATCTCAGGCTTGTCTGTTGTGGACAGCCCCAAAAATAACACTGTAGGTAAAGATAACGCTTCCTATTTCGCTAGTAGCGAGTTTGAACAAGCCTTTGAGAACTTTTCTTAACCTTGATGAAACAGAAATGCAAAGAGTAAAAAAAAATGTAGTTCTGCCTCCTCAAGTATAAACCAGCCTGGTTGTCCTGTTTGTGAATCCTCCCCTCAGGGGTTTCTGGCACAAATCATGATTAAATGGTCCTGCCTTGGCAGGTTGGTTAAGTTTATTTCAGTTACACCAAAACATTTACATGAATGTTATATCTGGTGCTTTTTTGAAAATAAAATCTGAGAGACTTGGAGCACTCTGACTCATTTTTCTACTTTGTTTTTTTCCACCACTCCTATCTCTTTCAAATCCCTACAGCATGTAAACTGTGTATGCTGATAATCCTGTCAGGAAAGATGTTGCATTTTTGCCCTTTCCACAGACAAATCACTGTACTCTTTTTCAGATAAGCTGAGCAGTTTGCAAAGAGGCATGGATCAGCCTCTTGGCTCACTCCAGCATAGGAAGCCACAGTGCTCTGGAGGTAGTGGGGGCACTGAGCACAAGGTCACCTTTCCCGGCCAGTTCTTTGGCACCAGCTATCGAGAGTACAGCATGCCACCAACCCCCAGGACAGAAGGTGAGAGAGACATCGCTGCCACATTGACTGCAGGACCTTTGACATTTGAAAGGAGACTGCAGCTTTCTCTGAGCTGAGGATCCAAATAATAACAGCATGTCCACAAAGTGTGGTCACGATTGAAGGAATCAGACATTGTGCCAGATTTAGTATGTGCTAACAGTGTGCCACTGGGATTTTAAAATCTTACACAAAGGACATCTGCACTTTTCAAGGTTGAACCATGTTGGCGAGACCTCCCATTGCCTGTGACAGCATTACTGCCACAGATCACAACTGCATAATCATGTCCATGCCGCTATCGACCCCAAGATGTAGCCAATGATGAGCTGTGCTTTATGACATGCTGATCTGCCTTATTATGATCTCTCCTAACATCCTCCTGTACCCACAACCACTGTACTCCTACACCACCACACACACACGTAAGCCAAAATTGTACTGTCCCCTCGATAGCCCAGTAAAATTGTAACAGGCATAATAATATTTAATATTTATTAATTTACCATACTACTTTTAACCATACTATTTTTTTTTGCACTGTTCCAAGAATTACCTTGCACTGTTTTTGTCCTGTTAAATTTTCTCTGTTTGCGGAATTTTGCACAGTTTTGATTACTTGATTACATGTTATTTATGTTACGTTATTACATGTTACCGTTCTTGCTATTGTGTAACTGTCTATTGTCTTATCTTCCGTCCTTTTTATATACTGCACCTGAGTGACTAATGAGAAACACTTTTCATTATACTATGCACCAGTGTAAGTTTAATGACAAAGTTGAATTTAATTTCATTTAATTTTAATTTAATCTGGCGAACTGGTTTCATCTCCCGGCAGGAATGGTGAGCTGGCTGCTGGGCCCCTCGTTTGAATCCTACTCATTGCCTGAGCTGACGCGCTATGACTGCGAGGTCAACATCCCTCTGCAAGGGAACCTAAACCTGCTTCAAGGAAGTGACCTGCTGCGCGCACTCGACCAAGCCACCTAAACAGCTCCCGCATAACCGCTAGCCTATATCCTACAAAAAAAAAGCAGCTTCTGTTTTTTAAAATATATATCTATTTTTTTGCAATTAGACTATTTCTAATATGAACGATTGTATGTTCCGTGTGTCCACCTCCACCACATAGTGGCCTTTCAATGGTGTTCTCTCACACTTTCAGCCGTTACAGATTTTTTTTAAAAAAGAAAAGTAATAAATAAGACATTATGTGTTTGACTGTAACGTTTTCTCTATTTTAATAAAGATTTTATTTCCTCCTCTTCTCTAAAAAACAACCTGCTTTTCTCATTTCTTAACTTGTTCTTTTCTCCTCTCCACTTCTTCACTGTCCCTCTGTCTGACCCTTCATGCAGAATGATTTGCATTCTGCATTGATGCTTCTTCATAGATTACATCTTTAATCTGACTCCACTGTGCCAGTTCCCTTCTTAACAGTAGTACTTTGTATGGATATTAGACGATGCCATAGACAGATCACAGGCCTGGCACAGGCCCGATTCTTTGTGTCTTAACAAAAATGATAGGGCTGCAGTTCAGGCATCATGCAATTCAGTTTTTAGTACCCTTATTTTACCAGGATTTGTAAATAGGCTGTTATGTGGATGCAGAGTAAGTGGCACGCTGTTGCTTTTGTTGACCTGTCTTTGTGTGGTGGCCAATTTAATTATATAAAAAAGAGAATATAAAGCTGGCAGAGTTTTCTATGCTAGTGTTTAGTATTCATGTGCCTTGGTACTTTGTATTATCTACCCAGTAGATGCAGAGTGGAATCCTGTTTGCTTTTAATATACAACAAGTGGAAATTTTATTTTTGTAGTGCTGGTTTTCTGTTTTGTTATTGTGATAGTGGCATTCTGGAGAAATGTGAAAACATAACCTTGTCATGGGGCCAGTACTACTGATCCTCTTTAAAGAAAAGATAAAATTCATTTATCACTGTGTTCCACTCTAGACGTGTAGCAAATTAATGTATTAAACAAATGAGACAGAATCACTTTCAACAATATTAAAGTGATGGTGCTTCATAGCTATAATCAACCTGCATTTATTTTTGAGAATGAATTTTAGAACATTCCTGGGATCCAGCTTTATTAACATACCGTATACTGTATGCGCTGATTTTGTCTTTAATGCTGTACACCCTTCAGATGCAGAATCTCTCTGAGAAAAGATTTTCTAAAAATAATTTTCGAAGTTGCACGTTCAGTGTTAGCTACACCAGATCGGAGAAACCTACCCCATCCCTCGTTTTATCACCACACCTTTGTAACCTTTGGTATTGCTAAATTATAGAACATCTAAAAATATGGCCTGAAGTCCTCTTTTAACTGCAGCACACCCCTCATTAGTCTGATTGACACCATAGAGAGTTGTAAATTCCTTTTGGTTTGGAAGAAAATGTCTCAGTGCTTTTTATCCTGAAATATCTTAGGATTCAAATGTACAACCAACCTTTAAATAGAACAGTAATGCATAATGCAGAAATGTCTGGATTAAGAAGATTGCCTGATGGTACTGTAGATTCAAAAATACAAGTGAAAACATTTCAGCCACATTAAAATTCGGTACAATCAGAAAAATATTTTTTTTCCCCAATTTTAGAAAGTAAGAGTTGACTAATGTTATACACATACTCCAACCTAATTCAAACACGCAATCCTGCAGACCATCAGAACCCAGCTTCGAAGTGTATTTCAATGAAAAGAACTTGATACGGGAACCTTAAAATAACACAGTGTTGCAAGCACATTAAGTAATTCTAGGCAAAGAAAGTTCTTACTAATTTAGTTCCTCAACAAAAACATTTTGCTGCCTGGATTCTATGACAAACACAAGCAGCATAGCGTATGGTGTGGTGTGTCTGGAACAGTATTTCACAATCCAGATAAGCACAAAGCATGTTAGGTTATTTCAAGTGCACCAAGACTGGGAAAACTGAGAAGCAAAGCTTTGGTTCAATTTTAAAAGCATTAACCTTTACCGATATTAACTTTTGTATCATCATTATTTACTAATTAGAAAAATCTCATTTATTTTCAATTTACTATATTTGTCACTCCAGGGTTGGCAGAATTCTGTCCTTCCTTTTCTTTACTGCCTAACAAAAAGATTCTGTAGCAACAGCACGACTGCCTACACCGTATCTTCTACCAGGTGAAGAGTTGCAAATATTACCAAATTATCCAGCTTTAGAGGAGACTTTCGCAACCATATGTTAAGACCAAGTTTTATTATGTCTTTTCGTGCCAAGCTACAGTATGTTGGTAAGAACATCTTTTAGAATTAAAACATTTACTGTTTTTTTTCAAATCGCGTTCTTCCGTTGAACCCTTATTAAGAAGTCATGAGCCTTAAGTTGGGACGGCACCTGTATTATACTGAGAGAGAAGTCAGCTCTGGCCAAATAAATAATCTGTTCCTTATACTGCAAAATGTTTTAGAAACATCATCACTATCACACCAGTAATGTAAAGACCTGGCTTACTTAAGTAAGATTTAGAACACTTAGTACTCAGTTTGTACTTATTAGCAATAAGTATTTAATAATACAGCATTTTTAAACTATTCTGATACAGATGTTTAAAACTAGATTACACTAAACTTATTCTTTCAATATCGTTAAAATAAGAAGCTAGATTCAGTAAGTTACCTACAGTAAATCATTTGCTGTTGGGCATCCAACTGCTGTTGGGATCCACAGGACAAGAATTTGTCTTTGTAACTAGCTTGAGGGGAAACTCAAGTATAGTGATTAATAGATAAGGGGAATCTACAGACCTACCCTTTATGTTAGTTCTGTTCTTAGCGTGATGGATCTTGGTCCTTGTGCTTTTAAGTCCAGGTGGTCCAACAACAATTCTGGAAGTTGGTAATTTGATCACCATCTTCTCTTAGCTCTTCTTGTACTGTAATTGTTATAGGTCTAGATTAGAAAATCTTCAAACACATCCTGGGACCATCCTGGTTTTGAGCTAATAAACCTACCAATTCTTAAAGCATTGCAAGGCTGGGCATGTTTAAAACCAATGGAGGAAGAAATGATTCTCTATGGTGTCCAGTCACTACGCTGAATGAAGGCACTCTACTAACCTTAAATAACTCTCAATCTGACCTGAACAGACTTTTTTTACAGCTATGTAATCATGAGGTTGACAATATTCCAAGTTCAGTTTGACATGTGTGCAGAATCATGAGAGCATGAATGTCTTCCTCAGATTTGGAGAATTAGATCTCCAGCTAGTTTGCACACATTTAATGGACACTCTGTACTTTCACTCTTCAATTACTGTTTTCATTTTAACAGTAGTTGGTACTGCTCATAACAGGGAAAGCTCAACATGAAGTCACAGGTGGAGAGCCTTTTTTTGTAAAATATATTTTAAAAAATATTTTAAAACACTTCTTAAAACTCAATTCAGAACTATTTTAAATAGAACAGTAATCCAGAATGCATGCATTACTATTTTAGAGTGTTAGAATTCAAAGAGTTCCCAGTCACAAGGACTCGGGTCTGTGGATAGGAAATGAGTGAACAGGTTATAGACCTTTTCTCTCTCCTCTCCTTTCTTTCTGTTTCTTAAAGAAATGGCAAGTATTATGCATCCCACCTTCACCAAGATCCACCGCATCTAACACTTGTCCCCTTCTGACCAAAAAAAGGCAAAGCTGGAGGGGTTCCTCTCTTGAGTATTGCCTACCTTGGCAAAATCGAAAGTCCTTTCAGCACTGTCACAGACAGAGGTTTAAGAACTGCGTTCTAGTAAGTGAGGCATACTGACAAGGTACACCTACAAGAAAGCAGTGTACCAAACTTGTAGCTCAGCTGGCACTTGAAGGAAAAAAAATGCTGGCCTTTTAGATATGTATTCATGTTTCTTGGGACTTCTTTTTATTTCCAACCTTAAAGACAATATCAGCATTTTACTAAATGTTATGAGGGTTTTGTTTTTTCTTTGCAAATTCTCTGCTTTTGCCAACATTTGAAACCTTATAGTTACGTTAACTACTGATATGAATATTTTTCATAGCTAAACTGCTAAATTCATATTGACAATATTATTATTAATGTATGGGAACTTTAACCCAATAAGAAGATGTATTACTGCACTGATATCTTATTAAAGCATACTGATCCTACTTGTGACTCGTGTGCTATAAGTCTTGTTGCTTACTGTACTATTGTAAAACTGCAAAAATATTTATTTTGGATTTATTTATAGTAAATAAAATGTCCTCTTTTAACAACACTGTAACCCAATCGATGTGAGCGATCTTTAACATGCCTTCCAACAAGCCGGTCATGAAAATATTTTCTATGCTTCAGAACGCCTCAAGAATGTATTTCAACTGTCAGGAAAGGTCTCTGCAGAGCCTCCAGTTCTCACGCCACTGAACACTTCTTATCTCTAAGAAGACAGAATTGCAGTCCTTACACAACAGCCTCAAGATATGCACATCAAAAGAATCAGCACAGTGAAGGAAAGATGGTGAGAACCCTGAAGCATGCCTGTCACTATGCAGTTAATCAGGATCAATTACTAACTAGGATGCAACCGATTGTTTATTTGCTCTGTATTTTATTACATTGTTCTGTTTGTCCCTTATACACGATGCCTCCCCCTACCTTGAAAACTGCATCTTAACTGTTTCTCTTCACATTCAGGCCATTTCTGTAATGACCAGGTACATGCTCCTTACAGTTACACCATTGTGTTTGTGATGTGTGGGGCAGAGATATGACAAGGAAACGTTTGTCAAATGTGGAACATAAAAGACTCCCCTTTACTCCGATATAACACTGAATCTTGCAGGCCATAAATGTTAGAAGCACAGACCTTTTAGGCACAATGAAATTGCTTCAGTGGCTCCAAAGACACTGAATTTACAATGGCCATCTAAATCTAGTCATTGGGAGTCACGGTGCTCCAAGATTAATTAAAATATAAAAATGACAGCTACAAATGAGATGAGGCCCTTCAGCCCCCATACGTAACTTGTCCAAGGATCTTGTCCAGTTGATTCTTGAAAAACGCAAAGGTATCAGCTACAGCAACATGGCTGGACAGTTGATTTCATAATCCTAAAAGCCTAATATTTATATTAAGTCGCTAGCTCCTTGAATAAGCCATTAATAGTTGTTTTAATTAATTAAATGTAATCATAGTTGGAATGAAACCCAACACTGTAGCTGAGGAACTAGAACTAAAGATAGATGTTGAACACTGGAAAATATACATACCGGAGTTTGACAGGGTGGTTTAAGCTCTTTAATATAAGGTCACAATAAACAATATTCTGAATTCAGTGTTACCCCCTGCTGATTTTCTTGACAACAGAAACCCTCAGGGTACGCTTTGACATAGACCAGCCTTGCCTGCTGCAACAAAAGCTAACAAGATAAAAAAGAAGATTCACTTAGAGAACTATAGTATGATTCATGTTTGATTTCCTCTAGTTAACATTTGCACTTTCTTGAAGGAAAGCTACATTTAGACTGATGTTGTGCAATAGAGACCATTGAGGTCTTAGGTCTAAATTCAAGTATGCCAAGTATGAAACTGCATGGCCTCGTATCAAGAAACATTCCTCAAATGTAACTTCAAAATGCAGAGATTGTAAAATATACCAATTCATTCGAGCCCGCACAGTTTGCTGAACTACACCCCACTTGCTGCATTCATCTTCGATTCGGTCTTGTGTGTTTTCATTCCTGCAATAGCAAGGCTGTCATCACCTTCTTGACCTGTTGTTGTGAGCTTGTCTAGCTGACAAAAGACAGGGCGAGACCGAAGTATTTGTACTCAAACTCTGGCTTTGCAAGAGACAGAAATAGTGGGTGGTAACTCTATCAGGGACACAATGTACCAGAAATATTTCATGCTTATCGCATTAAATCTCCAAAACTCTTTCCCTTTTTGTTCACACAAGTGTAAGTTTTTATTTATCCTATAAAGCCTTCTGGGAGTTTCAAGAATGATCCCATTCTGGGCATCGGTCTTACTGATGTTTTCTAAACACCTAGTCCTTGTGTAAAGAAGCACTTCATGTCTGCAGTTTTCTCAAATTCAACTTCTGGCCCTTGATTGTGAAGCAGTCATTTGGACTGACCTTTAATACACATGAGGAATCCATGAATCAAAGCCCCTTACTGTCGCTCAAGAGATCAAGTTCAACGGATTCAGGTCCAGTAGCACACGTCTCAGAAAGGTGCAGCTTTCTACTCAGTACACCAGCCTGATTAGTTTGCTAGGGATGTGGAAAACCAGCTCAAAACAGTATAAAACATGTGTCTTCAAGCATTGATATTGTATCTCAGAGGTTCGCATCATGTTGCTGTGTGCATCTTGTAGTCTCAGCTGTTGTTCTTGCTGGTAATGGCCATAAACCCATTCTGCATGCTACAATGTGCTGCAGCTTGTGTTACAATAGCAAGAGGCAACCAAGCCTGTAATAAGGGTGGAAGCATTCATTAACTGATTTGTTAGGTTATTGTTTTGAAATAACTGAAGTTTTTCAAACAGGACTTAGCTATTTGTGCGTTTCCACATTTAAGTTTCTTTCTACACATTTTAGAAATGTTACGAACCAAAAAAACAGGGTACTTTAAAAGTTGCAACTGTAGCCAGCCTTTGTAATATCACACAAAGATAACGAAGCGAGCTCTTAAACATTCTGTATTTCAGTCATACACTTCTGAAGTATTCTTACTGAAACCACCGGAAATTAACGCAAAAGTAATTTGGCAAAGCATCAATATTAGAAGAGGACAGCTTCTGTGGGGGAGGAAGAGCTTAAATTAGTACCCCTGACGGCTGAACCTTTGTTCTGCAACATCAGCATGTTTGTGTGAAGTAAAAAAATGAATAGTTTTTGTCTGTTGTAAAACCTGCAGCAAGGTGTGTAGGTGTTTCACAAAACCCCATCTTAGACTTACCCCACTTATCTATAGATATCATCACTGGGAACAGATTAAGTAACAAAGTGAATCAATGAGGTATTTAATCTGGTAATATTTCTTCAGCAAAGAAGTGATACGACATTCCACTCCTGAAGAAAGGCATTAGTTACCAAAATTGTTCTCAAGTCAACTGTTATCAAGAGTTTTCGATTTCTAATGGCACCTACAGACAGGGCAGTCAACATTTGAAAAACAAAACAACATGATATTTAATCAGTGGAAGAATCCAGAAGGAAAAGAAACCACCTCAATCTATTTGAGGATAACATTTTTTTAAAAATAGGATAGCACTCAGTACATTACTTTTTACATTTAAAAATGTTAAAGCATAAGACAGGATATGCAAACAAGGGAAGGCCAGTCAGCAAATCTGGATTGGTCTCTTGATTCAAGGATCTCAGCCAGCTGTTTCTTGAAAGAGAATGGTGTATCATTTTTTTAAATATTGCTGGGTAACTTTTGCCACACTCCCTCAGTACTTTGGTTAAAAAAAGAGTCTCCTTTCCTTACTCTTAAATCTTTTTTTTTATCATAGAGCTTCAGTTCAGACTAAATTCATACATGTCAACTATAGCAGATTTTGAAAGACTTCAAAGGCATAAGATCCGGGAAGCGTGATCTTTCAAAAGGAATGGGAATGGAAATATGAGAAGAATGGTCTCTGTCACATTCTCTGCCATTCCAAGAAAGACGAGAGCTTGTTTGCTAGAGAGGACGAGCTTGAATGAAATTCGAGTTTAACAGGAACAGTGTCAGAATAATAATTGCTCATTGTATCCATTATTTTTTGACAGCACAAGGCAAACAATCTTCCTAAAATATGTCACTCCACTGGTCGCACTGATAGAGGCCTGTGAAGGCCTTGATTTTCTAATAATATTTTGGTGACAAACTACATTATTTCAGGGGGCTGTTTTTAAAGTGTCTACTAAATTCTTAAGACAATGATTTGTTCAACCATTTCTGCCTGGTTCCAAACTGGATGTGCGTTTGTGTAGGCTTGCTATTTGAAACTATTTGAAAATAAAATTAAGGGGCATCCTGAGTTGCTCAGCTGGTAAAGGTCCTTGGCTGAGCTCCATGATCCAGGGATTTGTGAGGAGTTGCTTTCTTTGTAACTCCTTGTTTTTTTTTTCCTATTTTGTTCCCAAATTGATAGGTAAACAAGCCCCCACTCCATCCCTTCAAGTGGTTTTTAACAAACATGTTTGCTACCGAGAATACTGTAATGCATTAAGGGTCAGAGATTGAACACAGATCTTCAGGAGCACAAGCACCCATATCAATATTGAAGGGCAGCACCCCCCACAAGTTAGCAGCTGGAGGCTACATGCAAGCTACAGACTATGGAGGTACCAAAATGATATAACTTAAATTGAGAACAACATGTACCGTATCTCAAAGAAAATGGAGAAAGAAAAGGAAAAGAAAATATTGTGTTTGAAACCCATGTTGTGTAGCACAAAGACTTAAAAGAGCCCCCAATATTGCTGAAATCCCTGACCTAAACTACAGTTATGAGTTTCCACATAGAAGCTGGTTTATGCTTAGTGTATCTAGTTACATTCACACAGCTAAAACTTTTTGTTGATATAAAAGACTATAAAAAGAGAGCACCTTCAGATTTCTGCTGTACAAAGGTGGCTAAAGTTACCATGCACAGTTTCTAACTCACATGCACTTCTCTGTTTTGTGAATATTGGTGATGGAAGAGGAGGTCCATGTGATACACAAGGGCCTTGAATTCACTGTGCAATAATGTGAGACTAAAGACAGACCTATGCAGGAACAAATCCCTGTTCTGCAATACGGATAATAGGGGGAAAGTTTAATGTACAGATCTAAGTAACCCATCAGAACATCAGATATTCTCATTCACAAAAGTCAATAGCCTTCCTGCTCCTAGCTATGATGTATTAGAGGGCATGCACTGAGAGGCGATGGATGAAGAGCAATCTTCCTGGCAGATTGGTCTTCAAATACCAAAGCAATACCTTTGTGCTCTTTTGTCCCAAGATAGAGGAACCACATATTGAAGGACAGAAGTAGCTCTCTTGGGCAAATGTGTCCAGTGGGCAAAAAATATCTTCCTTAGACACCTACAGCCATACCAACAGTGAAACAGCCATGCAAAAACTGGGTGGGAACCCCAGACAAAGACTCTCATCCTCATGTGAACCTTTGCAGGATAGAGCTGCTGTATCCTTGAAGGACCAGCGATTAGAGATTTGTCCCTGCAGCCCAAAGCACCAATCATCCTAAAGGTTTCCTATTCTGATTCACACAAAATAGCTTGCAGCCAGGAATTTATTCAATGGACGCTCCTGGCTCTCTGCCGACCAAAGCTTTGTTTGTTTTTTTTCCGTATTTATTATTTTTCGCTTTTACGCATTTCCTCCGCTGCAAGCAGATGGTTTCCCAAACAGTAATTCTCTAGTGGCTTTAATGGAGAGTGCCTCTGCAGGGCTTTTTCTTAATACTTTGTCTATGCAAAATGTCTTGATGACTTTAAGCCTTTTAAAGGGAAGTCAACTAGAGTCACGTTAACTTCTACTTGAAACAAAGAGAAAACATTCCCTGAGAGGAAAAAGGGTCTAAATTAATTACCATGGAAGAAGCTCTTCCTGCCATGTAAATAAGTTTCTCAGAGAAAATATAATTATATTTCTCAGTATTTCACATGGTTCATAAAAACTACTCAGTGACACAATTTCATTCTTTCATTCTACTCCATATGCTAAAGACTTTTCTAGACTGACCCTCTTAAGACTAATCTTTTCTTGCTGTACTATTAGTGTAGCCAAGAAAGATTATTTGTAGTTCTCCTTTTTCCCTCATTTAAGTTTTAATAAGTAACAAGTTCCTCAGTATTCATCCCTAGTGCATGTTTGATTTTCTACTGTCTACTTGTTTTAATGTTAAGATGTGAGTTTTGATAGTTTTGTTTAGAGATTTGTCATGTTTTCTTTGTGAATTGTGAGATTTCAGACCATGTTAGAAGCAACATGAAAAAATACTCCAAATGGGAAAAAACTGCTCATAACTCTATTCCTTATCTCCTTATGTTTCAGAACGGCATTATTTACAGTAGGCACACACAATTACCAATATTTCTGAGCTATCCAAATCATAATATAAGATACAGTCTTCATTAGTACAGAGGTAATGTATTTCAATGCAAATAAACTAAGGTTGACTCTTTGTGTAGTTTCCTTCCTTATTCAAAAAGATTATAAAGGGAACCTGTTTAAACTGCCTTTCTTTTTCCAGCTACAAAGGATTGTCTTTGTTTCTGTGAAGTCCAACATTTTGCACAAAAAAACAAGACCAGTAAATGGGAGGAATGGGTGGTAGGCTTGTTCTACTTCCTTTGCAGCAAGGACTCATTCAGTCCAATGTTTTCATAGCTGCAGAATGTAATATTAAACACAGCTTCACTCACCGTCTTCACAATATTCTGGCCACGCCAAGCACACACACAGATCCACACAGTGCAAGAAGGGGCTGGGATGCAGCAGGAGATTCTCCAGTCCTGGTATGAATCAGTCTCACTGCTGGTGCCCGAGACCACAAAGACGATGCCTATGCCTAGTGGAGCCTTTGGCATGGAGTTGCCCTCTCCAAAGTCTTTACCCTGTCAAGGAACACAAAACTGCTCAAGATGGAATCCTGTTGACAGGCAACTCATAAACTCAGTTCAGGTGCTAAAGCTGATGTAGTTGTCTATTTGCGCACATAGATTTGTATTTCACAAAACTCTCTGAGTCCTGGGATGGACTGGTATCCCATCCCAGGAGCAGATCATCCTATTGCTCTGTGCTTCTGGGATGCGCTGCATGTTGCTCAGACCCTTAGCAGGAATAAGCAGCTTTGTATTAACAGATGGACAGATGGACAGATGGCGGGTTAAGACTATGAAAAACAGGCCCAAATAAATCAGAGAGCACTTTCAGGCACATTTATTTAGTAGATGCAGCTGTTATTAAAACATGATAATGAAAAGCATTTCTATAAATGCAAGGTAGAATTACTGGAATGTACTGAGATGTGTTCAATACAAAAGCTCAAGAAAACCAACTCCTGCCCACTCCCCTTGTGTCTGCAGCTGTTACCAGTGCTATAGATTCATGCTAAAGCCTGTTTTAGTTTCAAAGGGGAAATGTCAGGATTTTTACCTCTGTTAACTCTACATCAGAACAAATGAGATCTAAAAACAGAGTAAATTCAGATTGAATGGCTGAAACCCAATACCCCTAGACACAGGGA
Organism: Lepisosteus platostomus; assembly: GCF_059453375.1. NCBI lineage: Eukaryota > Metazoa > Chordata > Actinopteri > Semionotiformes > Lepisosteidae > Lepisosteus > Lepisosteus platostomus. Next base: position 17,692,629 of record NC_142627.1, on the reverse strand, counting down.
ACAAACTGTCTGACTGCAGTGCAATCCCCAGCTCCTGGTCCACTATGTTATTTTATAAACCCAAACCACTTTCACCAGGAATGCTGCAGTAGACCAAGTTAAAGAGTTAAATCTGCATGCTTTCGAGAAAACGCTTTGACATCTAGGAAAAGCTGCAAGGCCGTTTTTGTCTTTCTCGTTGCATTAGTGCTATTTTTGAATTCCCATTAACCAGTTTTAATGTCAGCTTTCATCTTCATGCTTCATTTTATCGTCCCGGTAATCAGAGTAATGAGGAGCGGGGACATTCATATGCTTTGTCCAGCTCGGCCAGCTATTAATGCAGCTTAATGATGTCACCAGGCTGCTCTGTGCTAGCGCCACTCCTACATACTGACCTGTGCTGCTCTCTTTCTGCGAGCTGGCTGAGCTCAAAGCATCGTGCATGATGAGGTTTGCAGTTCTGCTATCTTGCATCACCTAAAAATGACACTCATGGCATCTGTAGAGTGCTGTAAATGTGCTCTGTAGAGCGTTGAAGCAAAGCGCATGATACAAGATAGCCTATAAAGACATATAAAAGTCAGGTGAGACAAAGCAGCACTGGGTAAGGAGAAGTGAAATCCTCTGGTCAGTGCAAAGCAGAAGCATGGATGAAAAATAGCAAAACAACCTTTTTTAATAGCCGTGAGATTCTATCTATAGTGCTCCCACTTTGGTGCAGAATTTGGCCAAATATTTAGTGAGTAAGGCATGCTCGTGGTTAAATTAGGCAATAAAGAAGTTCCCTTATCTCTTGGAAATATTAGAGAATGGATAAAGAGTGTTGGGGAGGACATGTCTTTTATTTTGCCCAATTCACCCTCAGACACATTGACTCTCTTTTTCATACCCATGTGAAATATTCAATGAGATGTATCAAACTTGCGCCAACAGTTTTAGGAGAAATATCACCTTAAATATTCAATGAGATGTATCAAACTTGTGCCAACAGTTTTATGAGAAATATCACCTTTCCCTTACATTAGCTTATAATGTCTCCTAAAATGTTGCTCCTCTTCCCAATCACTCTTCAATTAAACAGCCATAATAGAAATATGTTAAACATTGATAGAGTGACTGTGGAGCCCAGTGGGGAGCCTTGTTAACTTTTTATTATGAACCCCGCTCTGTAAAATGCCACATGACAATATACTGCAATAATGATGGCTTTACTCAACAAGAAAGCGCGATTATGCCTCATCAGCAAGTAGTTTGAAAAAGGTCACTGAACTCAATGGGTACTTATCTCTGAACAGATAATGCATCATCTTTAGTGTGAGTAATCCAATAGGATTTTAATGATGTCATTACTGATTCAAACTGTTCAAACTGTGAAACAAATCATTTAATTAATATTAACTCAAACAGGGATCTACTTGCAGTGACGACTCTGGTATAATCTTTCAGCAGATTCATGAGATTTTTTTCTCAACCATAAACCACTAACATAATTCAAAAAGAAAAAAAAATGTTTTCAGATCAAAGTGTCTGGTTTAATTCCCATTTTGGACATAATCTCCAGTATATTTATGATTCACGTTGGGAGGTTCAGTTGTTTGTTTATATCTGTAAACAAATGCTTTTTCTCAAGAACAGAATATTCTGTGGCCTAAAGCCAACAAATATTCTCAATGGATCCTTGATGCCTCTAGATGTTCCCAACACATTTACATTCCAGTGGTCTATGGTAAATGGAAAAATGTCAATCCCGTGTTGGAAACTTATGAATGAAAGGATGCTGAAGCAATCAGAAGTTAGAAGGCAGGAATTTCACAATGCAGGTGCAAACTGTTTTAGATGAGGTGCAATTCACAAAAGCCTGTTTTGAGTGTTGTCCTACAGTAGGTATACTGTACGTACTCCACATAGGATTACGCCTGGATGTATGTTGTTACTTGTGTTTAAAAATTGCAGGGCTGCATGGACTGACAGCGACCTGTAACTGCTAAGCCACTTGGAGCAGCTCCAGTCTACATTGTTGAGTAACTCCACGCAAAGCTTTGAAATAACCTCAGGCATGCTTAGTGCCAGTTCAGAAGAAAGGAAGTTAACCTGTATCTTCATCCCATTTTGTAAAATAATCTATTTAGAACAAGGAGGAACTGGTCAGTATGTCCTGACAAGAATTATTAATGCTTCTGGAGCTAATGTAAGGTATCAGAAACTATACATTATACATACCCCTGGAATGTTACTGTAGCACAGAAGATGGGGTGGTTATTGTTGGGGACATTCTAAGCAACAGGTCTAGAGAAGCTGAAGATAAGCAGACAAAGCTAACTAATGGCCGTGCCCAAGTCAAGCAAAGCTACATAATTTGAAGAGCTATAATTTTGGGGGAATAACTACAAAATAATTCCCATAGCAACGGTAATTCATTGTAATAAGCCAATCAGAAACACTGCATCTTGTCTAGAACAACACACATGAATTGCACAAATATGAGAATAAAACCTGCTTTGCACGTTTCAACATAAGTCTTCATGTGGCTGCAAAAACGAATGCCCTGTATGCAGAAAAGATCACACCTACAGATTGTTTAAATTGTCTGAACTTTTGTGAGTGAAAGCCACGTACTGTTCCTCCTCATCACTGTTTGGAATTCAAGAGTGTTCTACTTTAAACACAATAGCTACTATGACTATACAAAGCATGGTACATCATCCCTGGGAAAGCCTGCTCTTGCAGGTGCAGGAAGGGTCTCTTCCGCTGCCGAGGTACGAAACGAAAACATTTCAATTTCAAACAGGGATGAAGTACTGTCCCCAGACAGGTATCACATCCTCTTGTGTGTGAAAGCAAAACAGAGACATGAGACATGATGTGAACATACCACTTTACAGTCCAGTGCATTTTGGAAATAACGGCTAATTCGTACACAACGCAAAATTATGCTACACCCAATTAAGAGCACCAGCGATTACTCTGATCCCATGTGAGCCCAATTCAGTGCCATCTAGGATGAAAAACCACAATCATTCTGTCCAACCTGTACATTGCAATTCAGGCAATGTAACGCAAAAAAATCAGGGCAATGCTAAGAGCATCCATAATATGAACAAGGCCAAAATCTGCCCCTTGAGTGTTTCAACAATTAAAGACACCAGGGCTCAACCAGTAAAGACGGTCACTTAGTGATCAGATGAATCCAGCTAGAGATCACATTCTCCAGCCTGAGTCAAGTCACTAGCCAATTATAACCAGCTAGAGATACCAAGATTCTCCAAGGGGTGGGGAACAACTAGAAGAGAGCTGCTTGGGTAACTTGGCATTAGTCCACCAATGCTCTCACACCTTCTGGCACACAGCAGATCCTGAAGTGACCTCAGCAAGAGATGTGAACTAATCAGTGCCACCTGACCCATCGGGCACTGTGGAGTTTGCATGATTTTAAAGCAACATTTTGGAAGAGCATGTCCCATTGACTCCTGAGTGTTTGAGTCTCAGCAGGTGAGCCAAGTTTTAAAACAACTGTTAATTCCAAATTGGACATTGGGTAGATTCTTTCAACTATTGTTAGAAAGAATGAGCAGAATACGACATGAGATGAAAACAGAAACTAAATATTTCAGTATATAAAAAAGCACAGCCAACTGGTTTACTTTTGCAATGGTAAATGTCATTGTGTCAAGTAAAGGTGTAGTGTTTGAAATCAAGAGCGCACACAAAGCAAGACACACTAGAAAGCATTGTCAGAAGTCTTGTAGACACACCACCAAGCAATCTGTGGTTTCCGTCCAAAACAAAGAATGCACGCTTATCTTTTTCCATCAGCACTTCACACGAAAAAAAAAAACCTTTTCACAGCTTCTTAATTTGAATCTTCTATTACAACATCTTCTGTAAACTAGAAGCCAGGTCAGTGTCATGAAAAGCCCTATAAAAGTATGTATAACAATTCTTTTTAAAATTAGTCAACGTTCTCTCACCTTTGAATATAGTAGCCAACATATGAGAACCTCAGAACACCATGTACATGGTAGGAAATATTCAATGAACACATTTGTGCCAACCATACATCTAGCCTCTGCAAATAATGAGAAAACCTAGCGTATTAATTGTAGCAAAAAGCACTTAAAGCATCACTTAAACAAATAGGACGTCAATGTTTGTAAAACAACAGTTGTGTAACTGGTGTGCCTATTGCTCAAGACTACAAACAACACCTGTACAGGTCTAGTTTATCTATTAATTTATCTTAACACTTTGTTACACTTGGACCACACAAGACTGAGGATTTATTTGACTGACATATTGAAAAAAATTAAACATTTGCAAGTTATGTCTTTACACGTTTGTTGAGATGATGACTAACATTAGAAAAAAAGAAAATGTTCCAGCAGATTCTATAAAAGCCTCTGGTGACAGAATAAGAGGAAAAAGGGGAAACTGATTAATATTTATAGAGAGAATTCTGTTAGACTGTGCATCACCTAAATTGAAAGTGGCTACTTGCAAGACCTTTTGACCCAACTGCTATCTCCATGACCTATCTGTGACCTGTCAAACTTGGTTCCCTGGATTTCCTGCTTTGATCATGTGACCAGTCATGTCAGAGAGCTGCATGTTCCCTGCACTATAACAGGCAACCACACTCAGCTCTCCCCCCACCACCACAGCACAAGTGTTAACCACAAATTCCGCTCATCACCACACACTGGAAGGTTTCTCATGGGAAAATGTTAAACTCTTTACCCTGTCTTCTTGATAAACAGACTCTTTTTGAGAATGCATCTTCCGCGGTATAGATATAAGCAGTAGCGCAACCCTTACCTTCCTCCGCATGTAGTTAAAGGGTTTAAAGAATACAGCATGTGAATGAAAAGGCAGTCTGGCCATTACAGATGAAGGGGCCGATCTCTCATGATACTCAGTACAGAATAACACGGAAAGAAAACATTACATAACTAATTCGCTTCGGTCCCACTGATACCCGACTATGTAAAGCACTTAGCAATGACACACCCCAACAGAAGATGTTATATAAAAGAAAGTGATTAATACATGAATGGATTTAATTAATATTTTTTTTAAAAAAAAGAGCAGCCTCTGCCTTATTTCAGAGATGCTTTCTTGAATACAAATCAAATTTTTGTATTTTCAAAATTAGATATACAGGCTGTCTTTTATGACCACAACTCGACCACCTGGCTGAGCAGAACACACTGGACTGAGAAGGCCTGAACGAACAGCCTAGTGCTGTGTCCCAGCAACAAGGAGCTACACGACTGTCTGATACTGTAACAAACGCGCTGCCTCAGGGCTCACACTGGGACTCAATGAGATGGAGATTGCTCACCTTAACCTCTACAGATGCACCTCCTGTTGCTCAGCAACCAAAGACTGGCCACCTGTCAGAAGCTGTCTGGAACCTTTTACATAGTCCAGCATGCCCTAGTGTGCTGAAAGAGAAGTACTGCTGTACTTGAAGGCTTACTGTAGCATTTGTGGTAATATTATGAAAAAGAGTTATTAATTCAGTAACAGTCCCTTTTCAGACAATCCGTAAGGATCTTGGAGACTTGATAACAGTGTTACTCTGAAGAGAGTTTTCACATTGGACCAATCACGGAGATAAAGCTGCAGAACCTTGTGATTGGTCACAGGACAGGCCCCTGTGGATACCTGTACAACAGTGTGCAGTCCGGGTCCAGCTGGCAGACAGCATCACGCAGTTCTCACATTTCAGAACGGACAACACTCCCCACAGAAAGGCTGCACTGTGCCAACACTGGCTCCATGATTTGAACAAGGACAGGTAAACTGAAAGGGATCCCCTTGCAACCGAATAGTGTCATAACAAACAAACAAAAAAGTGAAATGACTATAAATTCTTCCAGAATATAAATGACTTAAAATTTAATGTTCACTGTTGCTATAACCAGATATGCAATCACATTAAATGAAAAGATCTTACATTACATGGTTTCAAACGAGGAATTCCATTTCTCTCAATATCTTTAAATTCCCATGCACAAGTGACTGTAGTTAGTACATTTCAGTCATGGTTTAATTGCTTTCTGTATTGTGTTTGTGCTGCTAAGTATGTGTTTTACATGTATTGAAATTGAAAATACCGTCAGTAGGGCAAAGTGACTGAGGCTGCAAGCAAACTTTGTAACTTAGAAGTTTTCCGCCATCTGAATCTGACTTGGATTTTAAAAGCTACTGTAATTCCAATTGTCAACATTTTTATTGCAAAGAGTATGTTTTTTACACGATCATTAAGTGAAAGAATGAGTTATTATAGATTAAACTGTAAGTGTATACTACAAGACAATAAAAACAGAACAAACGAGTACAAGGACTGATATCATTTGTTGCGTTTTAATACATCTCATTATAGGACATTAAATAATAATTAAAACAAAGGAAAATGTGAATATGAAATGCAAGTTATACATAACAGATTAATAGCTTTAGTGTAAAAACTAAATGTTACCTAATATAGTATCAGATAGACATACTAAAATCTCATTGGCTATCAGAAACACATCAGGCAACCAGTGCTGCACTATCTAAAGACTTGCATAAGTACAGGCAGTATTAGCATTGTGGAGATTAAAATATGTGGTGAATACTACAGGTCATGGGGAGGAAACCTCACATGGTAAGATCATACAAATCAAGCATTTAGAATGCAAGACTCCAGACGGGGTTCACAAAACCTGATACCGTGGAATAATAGAAAAATATAAGGAAGAAACCAAACTGTCCAAAACCGATGTCAGCATCCTCAGCATAAATTGAATATGAGACAGGTGATGATCAAGTAGAGGGCTTGAGAATACCCTGTCGTAAGTACAGGGGGAGCGAAATACACATTAGCTCAAAATTGTCTTAGTGGTCTTTTCGATGCTCTGCTCCTAATGTTTGCTTAAACCTGGGATACAGAACACAGATGAAGAATTAAGAACACATTACATGAAATTTAGGTTTTCACATTTATAAAGGATGATTCAAAACTTAAAATATGCCCTTTTTCCTCTTCATTGCTAAATACAATAATTTTAAATGCAAAAAAAAATATTTAAATGCAGTCTTCAAGCGCCTCTATCATTTACACATAAACACTTGAACAACTGTCATAATAGGTGTCTAAAGAACAAAAAAAAATGTTGGTAAAATTAAGCAGGGTGTTGAGAAAAGTGGTTTCACTTTCACAGCTTCTCGTCAGAAGGTGTTTAAAGTGGAATCGTGGAGTCCTGTTTTTACTCTGAATGAGTAGGAGTGAACAGTCTTTGAAGACATAAAAGGAACAGCAAAATTCATTAGAAAGACATGTCCCCAATGAGTCATCCCTGCAACTGGTACATCAAACCTGCGGGCAGATACCTTGGCAGAAGAATCAACAACAGCAATATCAAAGAACGGTGTGATGTCCCTGACATGTTATGAAGCTCAATTTTATCAGCCCACTTAAGAGCGCTTAAAGTTCAGAACATAAAGGCTTCAAACAAGAATTGTTCTGTGAGAGTGGCGTTTCAGTGGCACCATCAAAACCTAGGCAATGAGCTTCGAGGACATGGCTGAGCAGCTGTTCCAACACCAACTAGCCTTTGTGCAAAGAAGTGTTTCCTTTTCTCTGTCTTACATAAACTCTCTCAGAATTTCCATTTGCGTGTTTGGTTCTTCTAGTCCATACAAATAACCCAGAAACATCTTTCTGCCCTGTGTAAGAGAATGAAGAGATTAGTTTCTTCTCAACTTCCTGTGTTTAGCATGCCTTTTAGGCCAGTAGTTAATCTCATTATTCTTCCTTACAGGGTCAAAGTATACTTTTTGCAAACGTTGTGCAAAAATAGCACATTACACAACATACTAAAGGAGGACTGGCTAACATCTTCATTCTATACATCGAACATCATTTCTTCATTTAAAAACAATACTTTTCATGACATATCCTAGAACTCTGACAACCTTTTTATGGTCAGAAGAACATAATGAGAAATGGAAAATCTTCTGTGCCACTGATTTTCATATCAGGTTTTATCTGCTGCAGGCTCTTAGATGCAACACCACTACAGTATGTATTTGGCATTTCAGGGTAGTTCCTTTGGGTCAGTATCTAGTACATTTTAAAAGACAAACATCTGCAGCCTGTAGCACATAAACCCTGAAATGGATCAAACAAGTAAACAATGGTAGTCTTTTGTATATAACCTAACTAATTCCCCCTAAGTATACAATGTAAACCTAAAAACAAAGTATGTAGTGCTATTTACAGTATAAAATAAATTGTAACCTATGCTCTAAGGCACCTCTCTAGCTCCAGAAAATGTACATCATGCTGTATCTGTCAATATCTTTCTCTGAGATCAACTGAGTCAGGAATTCTGACTCTGCCACAGACAAGACTCTATGGGTGATGGAGCTTTATTGGATGTAGCACCATATTATATATTGTATCATATGCCCAAGGCCATTAGAGGCTCTGGGTCTGTCTACACTCAAAATGTACTTTTTTCCACTAAAGCTTTTTATGCCTCATTTAGTTTTACTCCAGGTTTCACTAAATCAGCTTTCTGAGCTTTGTGGTTGTGTTATCATTATATGTGTGTTATTGTACAGTGTTGCACTGTGTTCCTTGAAAAGCACTCAAAAGTTTTACCATCATTATCAGTGCCAGGACAGACGTCTGAACACATGCAACTACACTCAGTGGGATGGGACTGAATTGCTCTGCAAAAATGAGTCGTTCTTCAATGGGCTAGTTTTGCGAATACACTGTTAGGTAATATGATGTGTCAAAAGCACAGCCAGCTGTTACATGGCTTTGGAACAAGTGCAATAAAACTTGCAGAAAAGAAAATTCGAGCCATTTTAAAATTGTTTCTGCGTGAGCATCAAGCGCCACCTAGTGTAAAAGATGTGACTCTTCAACCTTTCCTTTGAGCTTCTTAGGCTATATCAGCCAGCCTAAGAACCATACTCAGTGGGTAGAACACCAGTCCTTTCTGAGTGCACACACAAGCTAACAGGGGTACGCTAGAGACTTTAGAGTCTTTGGAAGGTGGAAGGACACCAGAGCACCTGGAGGAAACCCACATGAACATGTGGAGACCATGCGAACACCACACAAAAGGTGCCCCAATACGGAATCAGACCCAGGATCCAAGAGCTGCGAGATAGCAACACTATCTTCTCTGCCAACATGCTGCCCACACACAGAAAAACAGGTTAGAAAGGTAAATAATTGAGTAACTGCTGAAGCGTAGTTTTAAACGAAAGAAAATCCAGTGTGCTTCCAGTATCTTTCCAGTAGCCTAACAAATGAAAAGTCAGTTTTGCCCTGCACTTCTGTCTGTCAGTGTTGTTTTGTTCATTTTTTGAATCGGTGGTTCCAATTCATTCCCTATTGGGTCATTCCATCTAATATCAATCACCCAGTAATCTTACTCCCTTTAATATTAATAACAACGTCCATAAATATTTGCCCATGAAACTGTTAGACTGTGATTTCTGGACCTGAATGACCATCCATTGAGGGAGACAAAGATTCTCAATGACAACTTTTAACCCTTAAACAATCTAAATCCTCATGACTGATCAAAATGACACTGCTGTGTTTATATTGTTTTAAATGTACAACTATGGCTGTAAAAACATTTTACAATCTGTGTCAACAAACACAATTATGAAAAGTATCTCAAAACACAAGTAATACTTTAGATCTATGTTTACATCTTATGAGGTTTTCATGCTGTGCTCACCACTGGCTGCGTTACTGTTTTTGATTTTGTTAAAATGGTCAATATCTGATCGCATTAACAAAATAACAAAAATACCCAAACAAAAAGATTGTAATTGGACAATGAGTCTACACCCTTGTTTTTGGAAGATTTTTAGGCAACATTTTTTTAAAAAGTGTAAATTAAGGAATTGTAATTAACTCTTTTGTTTATAAACAGTGTTAGTATTAGACATTTTAGAATCAGGAAAATTGTTCGGTTTAGTGTTTTAGCCTTCATTTTCTGTAATTTAGTTTTTTTAAGGGGGAATAAGCGACTGGGGATTGCTTTTGATAATACAATTGTTTGGATTTATGATTTGTTGTAAAGTAAACACAATCTTTTATCTGTCTTATATATATTTTACACATGTATGAGAGTTGGTGTGTACCATATATAAACATACACATTTTTAGTTTACAAAACAGGAGAGAATTCTCACTCTCTAGTTTTAAGATGGGTGGGTGAATGGATATAGTGTATAATCTAAACATTAATAGTAGTTAGCAGTTCAATTATCCAAAAATCATCCAGCATTTTTTTTAATGAAGCTGAAGTATCGACTTCTCAATTACAGGTCTTGTTCCATACCTCCACAACCCTTTGGTTAAGGAAGTGTCTTCTGTTCTTGCTTTTAAATGTCTTGATTGTGATTACATGAGGAAGTACATGAGTGGTTAGGTGGACTATAGTGTGACTACAGTGTGAATGCTTTTTGTAAAACAGAAAACTTTATCCTTTTAGCAGAGACAAAAATTGAGCTTCTACTGTAGAGGAAATTTCTTGTATAATGCTCTCCTCCCATTTTCTAAATTATTGAATGTTCTGTACTGTACTGTGTGCGGTAGTCTTGCTTACTATATATACTACCCATACTTATCTTGCCAATTGGGTAACCTTTACAATCAGAGTCTTACACTGTAGGTAGGGGTTCACTATCTGAGACAGCACACTCTTGTCTTCCGACACTATTACAATAACAGAATTCAGCGATACCCTCGTCTCTTTATCCATGAGATTCTTTTAAACTGCAAGTCCTAGAAAAGTGGAACATATTCTAAACTGTAAAAAAAACTCCCAAGAGTCACATCCCCATGGAGATTTTTTTTTAAAGAGAATGTTTAGAGTTTTACAAAACTATTGTGCCTGGCAGGCATCTACATTTGGAGAACAACGAGCTAGTAATGATTTAGTTCGCCTGGTCAGTACCTGGATGGGAGACCTCCTGGGAAAAACTAAGGTTGTTGCTGGAAGGGGTGTTAGTGGGGCCAGCAGGGGGCGCTCAACCTGTGGTCTGTGTAGGTCCTAAAGCCCCAGCATAGTGACAGGGACACTATACTGTAAAAAGGCACCGTCCTTCGGATGAGACATAAAACCGAGGTCCTGACTTTCTGTGGTCATTAAAAATCCCAGGGCAATTCTCGAAAAGAGTAGGGGTGTAACCCCGGTGTCCTGGCCACATTTCCCATTGGCCCTTACCAATCATGGCCTCCTAATAATCCCCCTCTATGAATTGGCTTAATTACTCTGCTCTCCTCCCCACTGATAGCTGATGTGTGGCGAGCGTTCTGGTGCACTAGGGCTGCCGTCGCATCATCCAGGGGGGCTGTGGAGTAAAGGAGTCCCCATTACCTGTAAAGCACTTTTAGTGGAGTGTCTATTAAAGCGCTGTATATTAGTGTAAGCTATTATTATTTAGTTTTGATAAGTTGGCTGGTGCAATAAAAAGACACAGGAATATCAAAAATATCAATGGTGCCTTCAAGGAGTAGGTCAAATGCTTATGATAGGTGTTATTTCATTTTTTGCTTCATGTTCGTTTTTTAAAAACAAAAAGTACAATAATTGGTTGGTTGTGTTGATTGCAATTGGTAAAATAAGTTTTAAAAAGTCAAAAGATCCAAAAAGCATATGTATATTTGTCTCATTTAATAGTGTTTTTGGGGATTGGAAAAAACGTCATTCGTAATTTAACAGACATTCGGCAATAATGGACACCCATACTCCCTTATTAGCCCGTTAAACTGTGGGTTTACTGTACTTTTTGAAAACAGAGACTATACTGTACGATAAAACCACCCGATATTTGAAGAAAGTATATTGATAACGTCCACGAGGTGGCGCTAGAAGTACTTCTTTCCAGGGAGCAGATATCCATCCTTACATGATGAGAAGTTGCTAAGTACTCGAGAAAACCATTCTGTCCGTCTTTTTCATACGATTACTAGAAGCCTATTGATCCATGGTTATCATCCACCTGGTTCTTCACCTGAATCGGTAGAAACATCGCGGGGCAGCCTGTTCCACACCCTCGACTCATTTATCTGAGGAAACAGTCTGATTTCAGTCCTCGATGCATGTTCTCCTAAATCCTCAATGTCCTCTATACGAGCTGCACGTGATGCAAAATAGGAGCTGATAAGAAAATTGACAATGATTCCTGGACTTTATTCAAAAATATTTATTTCATTTCAGGGGAAGAAAGGTGCTATATGTGAAAGATTCATTCATTCTTTCTTCATTTGTACTCAGTATTTAAATTTGCAAGCAAGCACAGTACCTGACACATTTTTGCAGTGGCTTACTTTTTCACTTAAATGAGAATGTAGTGACAGATTAGGGGAATGGAGCATTTTTTATCACAATTCTTTCCCTGCAAAATACAAATTTTAAAGACTTCAGAGATCACAACTGAAATTGTGCTTTATGAGCCTTGCATGAACGTTTTTAAAAATTATTTATTTGCTGTAGGACAGCTGCAGCACTGCTAGACAAAGCAGGCTGTACCCTTTTCCTCCCTTCTTATTAATAATTTCTCTCAAAAGAAATGTATCATTTACGGTTCCAACACATTCACAAAGTCATTATGAAAAATAATCCTTCTGTAGCATGTGCAATGACATGACAAGTAAATTCATCATGCTGATCAACATTTGACATCAACAGAACGGGTCAGCAGGTCTACTGTGAAAGACACTGTCAGCCTGTAGAACTGCTGGAAGAAATACAAGCTGCACATAAGTGATGCATGCCTTGCACTAGGTTGGAAATGATGTCTTGTGGGACTAGGTCCCATTCCTCTTGCAGAGCCTGTACAAGCATATGCCAGTTGGCTGATCTCTGAGCCCACATGCTGTCCCAACTCATTCCATGAATTTCAATGGTTCTCATGTCAGGTGAGAAGGACGTCCACAACAAAACTTTAAGAGAATGCTCCACCCTGAAAGCCTTATATTTAAACAGAAAGGTTTAATTGATATGTTTTTTCATGTCAATTCTTAGATTAATATATGAATATATAGTACAGGAACTGATCCTAGTACTGTAATCCATGCATTTTTTAATCTGCTTAATCGAAAACAGGGTCATGGGGCAGCCAGAGCCTCTCCTGCACAAGGGAGGATACACCAGGATGGGACGCCAGTCCATCACAGTCATATTATTGCAATGCGTTTATTAATTTTTCAGTCATTTTCCATGCAAGCACTTGTCAAGCAGCAAATATCTATTTGAGTCAAGTCAGAAGAAACTATGTGTTGGCTAGGCAATGCAAACATACTGTACTTGTTCAGAAAACTTAGTGACCTTTGTCAGCCAGGAAACATCAGGCTGCTAGCCTGCTCTCCTGCAAATGGCCATCAGGTGTCACTGTAGACTCATAAATGGAATTCACTGATTCACCTGCATCTTCTCACAATTTTTCTCATTCACATTGCACTTTTCATAGCAAAGAGCTCCACATATAGGAAAGGACCCAAGTCATTCACCCAAAACCTCTGCTCAGATGCATCACTGTCAGACGATCAGACTTATTCTATGACCCAGAAACCAAATTGTAATTCAAATGATCAAAATTCTAATCACGGCACACAAAAAGAAAGCAACAAGAGAAAAAAAAACACCACAATGAAAATAATTAAATTGTCTGCTGCTGAAGAAAACAAAGCTCCTGTTCAATTAGAGAAATCAATTAACTCTCATCTGTCTACTTGGATTCCACACGTTTTTCTTTTCATGTTAATTCACACTTTACAATATCCCAACTCCTGTCTCCAGGAGGCCACCTGTTGTTCTTTTGAGCTACATTCTGAGGTGCCAATGGTGCCAATAACCTACTCAGAAGTATGCTAAATGCTAAAATGTAAGTTAACAAGAAACCAAACCCCCACACCCAAAGAAGGCCCTAAAGCCGAAACTTTGCTTTTCTCTTCTTCCCTTTTCAGCATGAAATAAACTTTTACTTGTTCCTTTGCAGCCTATGCATGCTGACGCAGCCACCTACTTGAACTACCTCAATATGTTATAATGGAATAATTCAATTAAAACCTCAATTATGAGCTCCACTAGTGTGAGTCTGGAGAACGAGTTGTCAAATTCCCATTAAAGAAGTCAGGAACAGATGTCTTGTCCCTAAACAAGAGTTAGTAATTCTCTTGTCCTATTAATGTTTCTACTACACTTCTAACATCTTCCCACTCCCTGTCAATAATACAAAACCTTATCAACATGGAACCAGTCATTGGACATTTATCTCAGACGTGATCAGACAGCTCCCCCATTTCGCTCTTCATGTCTCAGCCTTAGTGCTGAAATACCCCTGTTTTGTAACAAATTCAGTACATTAAGCAGTGGTCCACATGGTCTAATAAATCAATTAAGAAAAATTGAAGGAGAAAGTAAGTCCTTTACAATAAGATTAAAAAAGAAGCATCAGTTAAAGAAAAATAAAATTGTGGGCATTTGTACAAAGGATATTAGAAAAATGCAAAGAAAAAAGATTACAATGAAATCTAAAAGAAATCAAAGGTTTCAAAACAAAATAACAGTAAAGGATATTACAGATAAGAATGGGAAGATTTTTTATATCTAAAGAAGATTAATATTTCACTTGGGAAGAATCTGACAACACTCTTCAGGTTGAACAATGAAACAGTAACAGCATCTAAAAGCACTAGAAGATAAAACTCTAGACTGAATAAGCTCACTGTACAAAAGAAAACAAGAGATATCATTCATAGACCGGTAACAAATTGTCTGTCACTCAAGGCGGACGTAATACCCATTAACAGGGCAATTGGTATTATAGTACCCACCCAAAAAATTGTAATAAGCTGAATCAGTAATTACAGACCAGTAAGTCTTACTTCTATTGCATGTAAGACGGTTATAGAGATGTTACTCTTGAAAAACTATTAAACAAATTAGTTAATTTTAGTAAACTTTGAGTAAGGAAAACAAAACAAAAGATTCCCAAGACTGGGAATAGTTCTTCAGTGTACTGCTAATGGAGTGCAACAAAATGATAGTATGCACACAAAACACTTGGCTTCAGTCTCCTTGGAAAACTTCTAAATGCGATGCAATTCAAACTCAGAAAGCTCTCCAGCTGTTTACTGAAATTATGTATGTATTCGGGAAGAACTCTGTGCCTTAATGAGAGCAGTGTGACATGCATACAAGATTGCAAAAATAAAATAATCTTTACAAGATTAAATTAAAGCAGAGTGCCCTTTCTAACACATCGCCCTACAGTCAAAACCTAGATTGAAAATTAAGTTATCACATTAATAACCGGACGCCATTGATAAGTGTTTATCACATTGATCAGTAGTTCCAAAACGCCTGAAATAAAAAAATGCGTTACCTATACACGTCGTCAGAGCTATAAAGTAAAGAGCTATAATTTATGTTCTGAAAATGTTTTAAATTGATACACTTGAAAGAGAGTAACTGCATTCCAATGAAAATCAAGAGTAGCATAAGCCAACCTGATTTAATTCCCAGAATCCTAATAATTCCAACGCGATGTCGTTTCCTGTCTCCTCCAATAAATACCGTAATGCCATCTCTCTAAACACTATTCTGCACTTAACTCTTTAGTCTTCAGAGACGGTCTACTGTCCAATTCGACTCACGCTGAAGCAACACAGGTTGGTCCTCACCAATCGCTTACAGGTTTAGGAGCACGGACACTGGATTTTTTTTTACAATCAATTTTTGTTACAATCAAAGCAATCCTTCAAAAGAAAACGGCCGCCAAAGCGTAAAGCACGACTCCCCGTTGTCCTACCTTTAATCCTTCGAATATTTCAGGGAAGTTCATAGAGGCTTGTCCGTACGATCCTCAGAATCAACCTTCTTCAGCGCAAAAGCACATTTTTTCACAGCTAACCCTGCATGACCTTACACTTGTTTCGGCAAGTCTGTAGCCTCGCCCCCTTCATTACTTCACAGCCAATAGGACAAGAAACAGTACTGGTCAGTTCTGACAGACCGTGTTGGACAGCAGTCCTACCGCCCAATAGCTGACTTTAGTCATTGTAGTAGACTGCGAAAACTCCGAAACCAACTCACCGGGTCCCCCCGTGCAGACGGCCACATACTTTCACTGAGTGTGTAAGGCACTCCTATCTGTGGGATTCTTTTTTGTAATACGTGCTAGAGTTATCTGTACACAAATAGACCTCTTAAAAGCGGAAACAGTCTACATCTGGTAAATTAAAGCTCTTCCATCACGGATAGCTTTCTGACCACCGGGGTACGCCTCCACCCGAAATCAACTTTGGCTTCTAACTGATTGTCCTCCCCATCTTTTGTTAGCTGTCTGTCCATTTGCTATTCTAGTTGGCAGCAAATTAAAGTTTTTTTTCGAGGCAGATGAGAAGAGCGGATGTACTGTATGTTTCAAAGTAACCTTGTGCGTGTGTGAAAGAAAAAAAACGTGCAGTAGTTGTTTCCAATACTCATATGTCCCCCCAAACATATGTATTTACTTTACTGGGTCTCTAAACACACACAGCAGAAAAAGAAAATTCCCTGACCATGACCCCAGTTTCAGATTATCTGCAGTGTGACATTCTCATCTCCTATTGTTAGTGGGTCTTACTGTTAAAGACGCCAACCCCTCTACTGATCCAGTGTATTGATTAAAAGATAAGAGGGTATCCTGCAGCCGTGCCAGAAAGCACGCAGCTCGGGATGTCCGTGCACAATGTGAAACAATTGCTGAAATGCACCTTATTTAATCACGAAAAGCGTTCATTTTGTGTAGTAAGTTTTGATTAAAAAGGTGCACTTTAAAATGAGCTGTATACGTGGTTTATATTTCAGGAACATGGAACAGCACTGACGGTGGCGATTATTTTTGCAAGGCTCTGACGCAAAAGCAATATGTAAATGAATGGTTTTGTCAGTGAATGCATTTTGAAAGAGTACATTAAGTAAGATTGACATAGACTTGGGCGGTTGCTGTGTTTATTCAAATGTTTATTCCCCAAAGGAGACACGTGCGGAGTTTGTGGCTGAACTCTCTACGTGCGTTTTGACGGACGCTTCCTAGTGACGAGCCTCCTTGTACGTGATGGAGAGCACAGACAGCCTGTGGCGCTGCATATCAATACTGCTCGAAACCTCAGCCTGGAGGTCGAGTTCTCTCGTTCTCTCTTTTACACACAATCGTCCCTCAGCGAAACAGGAAATTTTAAATTATGACGTTCAAACGTTGATGACAAATGTGGATTTACTGTAAGTCGCACCAGCACCACACTATTTTCACACGTTTTAAAACTGGTCTTGGACTGGTTTTGAATGTTAACATTTAAAATGAAGGAATCTTAGTGGTAATGAAGGCTTTAATAACTTTTGAGTGCTAATTAAACATTTTGTAGAACAAGGGATCTCCTGTACAGCTCACTTTGTGGTCTTCTGGGCCAGCCGAGGAACAGGGACGGAGTCTGTCTCTGTCAGGAATGTTTTATGTTATATGTAATGTATGTAAAGGTCAATAATATGTCGGTACTGTCTGTAAATGTATTAATTGTATCTGCTTTGGTAATACTGTAATTCACCCGTCTGCAATAAAGCTGGTAATTTGAATTTGAATGCGATTAGTACATTGCAAAAATGAATATTTCACATGTATAAAAGTTGTCTTCTCCAGACTGATTTACAGTCTTTCTTTTGACTATTATCATCACAATATTGCTGGCATAGATGTGTGCTTAGTTCTACTGATGCAGAGCTGTGCCTTTACTTAGAAATACAGGGGATATTTGACACCCTCAGACACTCTCTTTGGCTGCATGTGCATTGAGGTGACTCTAGGTCATACTGTGCCCTAAAACTGCGGTTGTGGTTCTCTGACTTAGTCCCACACAGCATTGGCTAATCGCATCAATTACATGACCTACAGTAGCAGTCTCCTGTATCAGTCAGCAACATTTGGCAGGGGTAGATTCTTAGTGCAATGGATGTGTCTTGACAACAACTTATTGTTAGATAGCCAGGCTAGTAAAAAGACCAGTCTTAGTCATGGTATTTATCATGTCTTCTGAGTTTTTTTTTCTTACTTCATTGGGTATCGAGAAAAGGCAGGTACTGAAATTTGAGAGCCTTTCTAAAAAAAGTGCACACACATTTTAAACAGAAAGGCTCCAGTAGACTTGTCTCCATTCATTTTGTTCATGACCATGAAAATGAAACACTACCACTATGAAGCAATATACAGCACTTGTGTTATAATAAAGATTCCTTGCATGCTGGTCTCTTAGTTTCCATCAGTGATCACCTAGTTCAGTGCAAAGACAGCCACAAGAGCTCATTTAACAGCACAGACAACAAACAGCTATATTTCTAGGCTTTTTTACACATAAAGTGCATTGCAGAACAAAGAGGGAAGAAAGAGACAGGTTCCTAAAGTTGATATGTCATGGGGTGACAGAAGTGGGAGTTGGGCAGTGGCTTGGGAGCTATATTTACTTGGGTTTTTGCATAGAATGGCTGTTGCGTTTGTTAGGTTGGCTGTTTTTTCTTTTTTTGTGTCTGTTTTCCTCTTTTCCCTGTAGTTATTTTTATTTGTAGATAATGTATTGTGGTCGCTAGAGAAATAAAATCGGCAGTTATGTAATGTGCCTGTCTTGTGTGCTGGTCTGTGTGTGCGCTTATGGTTCAGTGGAATATGACAGCTTGTGTGGAGAGAAGGCGCACCCTTTAAATTGGCAGACATAACCTGCATGGTGGTGTCGACCAATATAGATTACTTTATTTTATATAGCGCCTTTAAAGATGGCTTCTCAAAGCGCTTTACAGAATTACAACAACAACAAAAAAATACACAAAATATGCACAATGAAAAAAACACAATGAGAGGAGACAGTAGATTGGGGTATTGAACACAATAGGAGCAGAGGGGTAAATAACAGAACCAGTTAAGGCCCTTCTAAAGAAGAAGGTTTTGAGTTTAGATTTGAAAGAGTTTATAATTAGGGATAGAGGTTCAGAGTTTTGGGGCATAACAGGAGAAGGCCCTGCCACTCATAGAGTGTAGATGGGCTTGGGGGACAGATAGGAGTCCAGAATTAGAAGAGCGAAGGTTGTGAGGTGGGGAGTAGGACAATAATAGCTCAGACAGGTACTGAGGTGTGAAGCCATGCAGAGCCTTATAGGTGAGCATGAGGATTTTAAAGTCGATACAAAACCTGCCAGGAAGCCAGTGCGAGGACTCTAGGATAGGAGTCATGTCTAATTTTGTACGTACTGGAATTTGTTCAATATGGATTAAGATTTAGAAGCGCCAGCAAGTAGAGCTTTTACAAAGTTGATGGGGAGTCCCCATAAGCATCACCAGTCTTGTTACAGTTCAGACTAAGGACATTTTGAGTCATCCGTGTTTTTATATCAGAGATGCAATTAGAGAGAATAGAGACAGCCACATCAGTACACTTTGGGGACTTCAGAATGTCTTCAGCTCAATCCTGTTCAGTGTAATAAAAAAACCCTTTATTCTGTTAAATGACACCAGAACATTTTCTATAGTAACCACAGGAGCACAGATTCCTATGAAATGTCAGAAAACAGCAACTCTTATTCTTTTTATTTTTATTTAGGAGCTGCTTACGATTGACATAAAAGTTTTGTGTGGCCAAGAACCTTTAAGAAGCTAAGAAATTAGCAGTTGTTCATTCGCCTTAGCATTATATGTTTAACCTGAAATATAACCTGAAACATTCAAATAAAATAATTATACAAATTTAATGACAATGATATACAGTTCAGATTAAATGCATCTAGAAAACAGGGGACTATCATCGCCACCTTGTGGTTACATAAATATTGAAATTTCCCTCTCTGCCATACAGAGTACAAACTCAGCTCTGCAAGAAGAGTGACAGAATACTGCACAGCACGGGTTTGTACCCATTGCCCAGGAAAGTCAGCCTTTCATATTTTTCATATTCATATTTTTGTTCATATTTTCTGAAATAATGGTTTCCTTTCTAAAATTACAAAAAGGTGTGGTGTCCCTCATAATGCTGTGCAATTTGGTACTTCTGTTTTACAGTAATTGTCCAGACGTGTTCATTAAGAGTGAGTGCAAGCTATTAATATTGCTCTAATAATGGGTCTGTGTCATTAGAGTGCCATGTGTTTCTAATTACAGGCACTATTGTACTGTGAAACACAGTCTAATGAGCTCCCCTCTATCAGGCACACCCGAATGCACCCCAGAGGCTGTCTCCAGGGACAGCTTTCTTCCCCTCTCCCTCATCCGTTTCTCACCGGTAACCACCTTCACCACCTGACGCAGTGTTGCTGGACAGCACCAGGGCGGGTAACAGACAAAGGGGAATGTCAGGCTTCTTTTATTCACTATTAGATCCTCCCCCTATATATACAGTACTTATACCGAACAGTGAATCAACCCCTCATTTATAATTGCAGAAATTCACAAAGGTTTTAAGAGGGAAATTATCATACATTTTGTTGTAGCAGGAGCATTGATATGTTATTAAAAAGACATGGACAAGTAACATTTGCTGATTCTGCTGATTAACATTGGCTGTCAAAGGGGTGGATCTGCTGTGAAACTCACTGGACAGTAGTGTGTGTGGCCACCGCTGGAAACAATACATTCATACAATCTTGGGCTTCTGCTTTCCACCAAGCTGCAGGTTCTGCCTTGTGGGGATCTACCCCATTCATCACACAGAGCCTGGAGAAACATGTGCCTGTTCTCTGGTCTCTTAGCCCTAGGTGCTACTCGTCATCCCAAAAAAGTTCAGAAAGGTTCAAATCTGGTGAGTGGGACATCAAAGTCATAGCTATCACATTCTCATTTTCCAAGAAAGCCTGTGTTAAATAAGCAGGGCAGATGTTGTCCTGCTAGAATGATGTCCTATCAGGATGAGCCTGCAGGAAGGGCAACAAGTGAAGTCCCTGGACTTGATCAATGCAGCAGTCCAATTGTCATCATTCACTGCAAATGGAGTTCTGTAGTGACCAGACACTGCTGCCCTGCCAACACCATTACACTGCGTTCGCATTACCAGTATAGCAAGACTTAGTGAAATCAAAGAAGCCTAAAGGTAAAAAAAGCCGAACAAAGATCCAAACTACTTGTGTGCCTAGTTGGGGTGAAGTTACAGAGTACAATATTTAAAGAACTAAATAACTGCTTTGGTAATGCTATGAATAGCTTTTGGCTTTGGTTTCAAGAGGAACATTTTTTTAGTGCCTACCTCAGGGTTGCTGCACTCGAAAGTAAGTCTAACAATTCTTCAATGGAACTCTTGGTTGCCAAGGAAACAATAATGTTTGAGTGGGAAGAAGCGACTGAATTGAAGATAGCAGGGCCCTGGGAATGCTGACAGACAGCTCTAGCAGATGAAAGAGAGAGATCTCAGTGCATGTCACCATAAAGCTGTAGAAGGAGATTCATCAAGAGTATCAGGTTTGACCCGTGAAGCATGACTAAGCATGGCTACCACTATGATAAAAACTTCCCTCAACTGCTTCTTCTTCTGCTTTCGTTAATTGCAAATTCTACATGTGCATTTTAAAATCTCGGAGGAAAGCGCACAAGGTTCATGAAAGGAGTGAGGGATATTGAAATAAATAACAAAGACATAGCTCTCAAGAACTAGACCGCCCACCAACTTAAACTGCTACAGCTGGAGTGCAGCAATGAGAAAATAATAGGTTACATTTCACATATGGAATACATTAGAACCTAAAAATGAGAAATGTAGAAGCTTGTTTTACTTTTAGATCACAGATGCAAAGCTTTATATTTCTTGGAAATGTTCCCACATAGGTTTTGAAATGCACGAAGCATACAGTGTCTATTTCAATAGATTTCTTATTTTCGACCTTAAACTTGTGAAACCACCTTCAAGTTTTGACTTGCAAGCACTGCACAAATGAATAGCCCAAGATGAGCGGGGCCTATTTTTTTCTATTTTTCCAAAAGGACAGAATCAGTCCATTGTTATGTTGTCTTTGCTTTCTTGTTTATGACTGAACCAGCTTGAACACATATAGTCTCAAAGTGTCCTTTTTGCTGACTGAATTAGACTACATGATCTTTACCCACTGTCATACCAACTGCAACATACTCACACCTTTTACAGCAATTCCAAATTGTATAATTTCCTAGATCCCCTCTTTTCACATCTGTTATGTTCGACAGTTTCTAGACCCTGATCAACTCCTTTTATGGGATTCTGGGAATCTATGTTCTGGGAAACGTATTTGTGGCCACCATACTGTCACCACAATGATCTCATGCCACTCCTGAGATGAACAAAGTTGTTTAACTGTCATCCAGCCTAATTAACCTTCCCCACTTCTGACAATTCTCAATCTGAGGAGATTTTCTGTTACAGATATTAAATATAATTGCTTCATATAAAAAATAGGCACTTTCTTAAAGCATTTTCAGGAGTGAATGATGATTGGTTTTGTTTATGACTCCTTAACTCAATTGTGGAACTTTAAGAAATGTAATACAGTTAGTGAAATATATTATTTGTATCCTTCATATATCAGATGATTTTACTTACAGTAACATGAAGAAAGTCTATCTTATAGTGATCAGGAATAATGTGAGAAGTCATAAGACTTGTTCCTTTTTTAAGGCTTCAGAAGTCCCCTGAATTTGCCAATAATACAATCACATGTGAGTGGTATCACATCACTACACAGAGGAAGTAAAGAAAATAACACATAACCTTTTCCATGATTTTCTCCAAACTGAATACCTCTATAAATTTTGCTGTCATTTTAAAATAAATAATTTTATTGTGCTCTTGTTGAACGTAGATTGAATTAAACATTTTTTACTGAGGCTGGCTGCATTTATCACGAGTCATTATTTCATGTAAACAATAGTAGCATATGAGTGACTCCTGACCTGGAATTTTCTCTGTCCACCGCCGGCAGATCGCCCTGGGAGATTCTGAGTCATTCGGGCTTGCTCTTGCCACAGGATAAAAAACACTTGAGAATGGGGTGCTGGATAGGATGAGAGAAGACCTGCTTACAATAATCACGCCTAGTGTCTTCCATCTCCTCAAACCAACCATACACTTGGTTGCACTCTGAACTACTCCTACTTTTTCTCTTCAAAAAGCTAATAACCTGCTCCTCAGCAGAAACCAAGCACCATATCTCTGAGCTCTCTCTAACTGAGCAGTAGAGTACAGTTTGATCAGGGGCTGTTCAGTATTCATGTCACAGGTGTCACAGGGCTTAGTCTTTGGCTGCTGATGCAGAAACCACATCTTCTTAGCAATAGGAAGCCACCTGAGAACAACTAGCAGCAGTGTTTGCAGTGTGGTTTTTGCATTTGCCTCTCCTTGATATTAAAATTGCTAATATAAAAAGTGTTTACATAAATAAAGTCCGTACAGCACATGTCTGTGTATTCCTGTAATGCATTTCACCATATTTGTTGGTGCATCAACTCAAGGCTTGTGTATGCTAAACACAAATACGGTCAACCGCTTTGGTAAACTCTTTGACTGTATGAATTCCAGAAATGATAATGATGCAAATAATACATTTTCATTTCCATCTTTACATATTTGAGTTTTTAGAGTTTTAAATGACAATACTTATACTGTATATGATGTATCTATAAAATAGAATTCAAAGTGTTTACTCACTCAAAGGACCATACTACCAACATCAGCAGGTGATGCTTGAAAGTCTTCAGAATCCTTAAATGAAGATGACATTTTACAAAAGGTAAAGACATACTGTAAAAGTGTTGCTTGGGGAAAATGTTTTTAAAAAGGGTTCGAGACAAATTAAATCTGGCTTTAACTTTTCTTTCATTAAACTTTATCTTTAAACTAAATGGGCTACCACTGGACATTTCTGAGCTACTAAGTATTTTTGCAGGGGCACTGAGGGCAGCATTAAGATTAAAGCCCTGGGAAAGCACAAGGTCAGCTCGCTAACGTTTTGGATCTTTGCCACAGCACATTCACCTTATTTCATAAGCACTGGACTTAGTTTTTTGTGACCCCGAGCAACTCCAATTTCCACCCTCTGTGCCTCTGCTTCTTAGCAGCTCAGCACTTTGCTCTGCTAATATTGTTTCACATCACCTCTTTGAAATGTGTGTGTCTGAGACTAAGGAAACTTGACAAGCGTCCATCAGCAGAAGAAAGCATGGGTCTCCATGAAGCAAATCTGGGGGAAAGCTCTGGACTGAGATTTAATTGAGGTGAGGATCAATCTGACACTTCTGGTGCTAATGCAGTGAGGGGTGAGAATTGACCTTCTAGTGCTGAAACAAGATCACCCACAGAAGCCGAAGGCATAGAAATCATCCGGAGCATAAAGAGTTGGATTTTTAAAGAATTCTGCTTAGGAAGCAGCTTTTGCACCAAAATAATTTCCTTAGTTTAGCCCAGGAAGTGATCTGTACAGAAAGCCAATAAACAAAATGTGAACAGAGCAAAATGGAGTTTGCTTGTGATGCCTAGATTAACCAGTATGCAAACAATCTCTTTCCGTCTGTCTTGAAGTCCTCGCCCTGGCATCCTATCAGGTTTTGAGTTGACTTCAAATCCTCATGCTCACCTATTGTATAAGGCTCTACATGGCCTGGCACCTCTGTATCTATGTGATTTAATATCTGTCTACTCTCCACCTTGTAGCCTTTGTTCGTCTGACTCCAGTCTTCTATACTGTATGTCTCCCAAACTCACTTACATTCTGTAGGTGACAAGGCCTTCTCTTGCTACACCCCAGAGCTCTGGAATGAGAGAGTCACCCTGAGTGCATTTAAATCTAAACTCAAAACCTTTATTTTCGGAAAGGCTTTTACTGAATTAGTGTCGGAGCCTGCTCCATTTTCTAATGACCATATATCTCCTGCTGCACTTCTAACCCTCTGAGTTCCTTATATGAACTTAGTTTGTAATTTTTTTCATTTGTTTTATCTGTTTTTTTATACCTACCGTAAAGCTTGTTGAGATGCTACTTTAAAAAGCGCTATATAAAATAAAGAAATATTATGACGACTCAGCTCTGTAACATACCCACTTGCTTGTCTTCTGCTATCGGGGAATGAATACCTCTTAAAAGTAATAAAAATTGTGCATGCGATCAAAAAGCACATGGAAGTGGGTCTTCAATTAAACTTCGCCACTTGTTCATTATCTGGTTTGGTTAAATTATGGGCCTTATTTTTAGCACGGGGCGCTCTTCAATTTGAACATCACACAACAACCAGGAAGCAGCTGAGCACAATGATTGATCTGCCTCTGCTTTCCCAAAGCCATGTCTTTGCACCCTTTCTCTCATAAAAGAATCCAGAGATGAAGGACATAGACATAGGCCATAGGGGCTGTGTATCACAAATATAGAAGATGTGGCAAATCTTGAAGGTGGGTTAAAGTTATTTTTTTCCCCATGTGGGGAAGGAATTCATGTTTTATTCAGGGAATGATGAGCCTCTGCAATGTTTGTTCACTTTGTTTGTAGATCAATCCCGATGACACAGGCCACATCGGTATTCTTCTTGTGAAGACTCCACAGCACAAAGTACTAGGGCCCCCTCTGTAAAAATGGAAACAAGGTCTCTGACAGCAATTAATGCTGCTTCTGCATTGTGCTGGAATAAAACCCTATGATTACTAAGTGACAGTGTCTTATTGCCACAAGAGTATCAGATAGAGCTTGTAAATACTGAGCTCATTCCTCACAAATCTCTAGGTCTGTGTGCCTTAGAAACAGAATGAATAGGCAATACCAACTAAGACTTTGCTTGACTAACGCTAATCCAAACTGAATTAGAATTTTTCAATTTTGCATGATTGGCACAAGTGTGTCGCATTACATTTGCTACTTGTGGTGAAAACTGCTCTTTACGTCAACATATACAACGATAGCCCCCAGGAAATGTTTTGGAGTGCTGTTTTTGTTCCCAGAGTTTCCTCACATACTGCCAGATAAACAATATAATCCTAATTGATCATGATAGTTGTCAGAAATCACTGATCCCAACGACAGTCTCTTTCGGCACAGTTATGGAGAGACAGAGCACAGACATGGAGCACAGTCACAAGACAATCATCCTTGGATGTATATCTGAGCAAACACTCAGACACTTCAATTTCGGAGTTCCAGACCAGTAATATCAGGATCAAGATACTCTTGCAGCAACTTATTTCAACGCAACAGCGTCGGAGTGACAGAGCATGTTCTCCTTGCCTTTAAATCAACAGCTTCCAGCGCCAATGTCAGTTCACAGAGGACATCAGAGGCCCTGCCTGAACTCCCTGACACCGGATGCGTGTTTTGTGCTTTGTCAATGTGGTGAATCCCGGGCGGTAGCATGTTTCAATCTGTGTGGCAGAGTATTTGGCCCGGTCAAACAATTGATGAGTTTATCAGTGCAGTTGACACACGTCTGCCACTGCCAAACAACCGCAATACAAGAGTAGAAATGATGTCCTGTTGATGTGTTTTTTCATTCCTACATGGTGGTGTTCAGCTCTCGCAAACAATTTGATCACTTCTCTGCTCTTTGAGAAATCATATATAAATGCAATTTCATAACACCAAAATTCGAGTGTGTAGAGGCTTTAAACCAATTATATGACTTTCTACGAAAGTGCTATTTTGGAAATGCCTTATTTATTTTGCAACTTTCGTTGCCATAAATCACTAGCTCGACCACAAGGGAAAAGTTAGTGGTCCTATAATTCATGGGCTTCATCTTTAAAAGAGATTAAAGCTGAAATAGACTGGCGATAGGAGATATCTTATGTCAAAAAATACAGCGAGCTCTTATTCTGACTAATTTTAACTTCGGTCTTTAAAGAGAATTTGCTTCTAGAAATACACTTGCACCGTAAATAGCGGAGACCGCGGTATCGGTTATTTCAATCCTGGTAGATACTGTACACATTTCCCATCCGTGCTCGCTTGCAGTTGTTCCAGCCTGGCGTGCTGAGTGAGCTACTGTACAACCGGGACTTCAGAATCTCAGCGATACGCTCGGCAGGTAGAGAGAAAAGTATGAGGTCATTGTTTAATCACGTGACTGCTGCAGCATCTGTCAAAAGTGATACCATTACTAAAACATAACAGCGCGTCCCCAGCCAGCTTACCAGCTCTGGGGAGCTCTGCCCACTCCCAGCTGATTAGGTTTCCATCAGCCTTTTAGGGACCATCGACAAAGTTTACAGCAAACGCGTACAGTGCGTCTTCTCTTTATTTTTTTCATCGTGTAATTGAGCAAACATTTTTCAAATTAATCTCTCGAAATTGTGTGCTTATGCCTTACTGGTGTGGTCATTTGCAGCTGACAGAACTATATCTGCATACAATGCTTGGCAATTGCCTGCATAGTCAATGAAAAGATTTTATTACCCCTGTGCAATACAGAGCTCGAGTTAAAAACCTTAAATATACTGTAGCCCTAACCACTGAATGTAAACAGTTTAGTAAACAGATCTGATATGACCTGGGCAAAGCCCTCACCTAAACTTTAGTCAGTCAGCCTCTGTTGTTGTATTTTATCTAGCACATATAAAACACAACAGAGCACGGCAAACGTGCTGTACAGAAAAGAAAAGAGTATGAACCCGCTTTAATGGTTAATAATTACAACAAGACCACAAATGCAAGTTTTTGCATTAAACTGCAAAACAAATTGACTGCATTTTTAGTCCGCTTCCCTGTGCTGACAGTCCTGTGACCCTGCAGGGGTGAGGTCAGACCTCTGCAGCAGGTGAGCTAATGAGGACACATGCAGCTGTGCCTCCCTCTGTACTGGCTATCCTGGTTTGGAGTCAGAACTGTTATATCTCATTCTGCAGTGCAGCAGGGAAGCAGAGAAAACCTCATTATTATCATCATGACTCAGGACTTTCCTTTTTGACCGGGACCAACATCTTGACAGGCACTGCCGAAGAACAAGACTCAATACTTCCGAAAGCGCAGGGCCTGTCTGACACCCCACTGGAGCTGGCCTGCCCTGGTGTATTTTAATGGCATTGACTGGGCCAGCCAGACACTGAACAGTTCTCTGACTTTCAAAACAAGGACCTGCAAAGTGGGGTCGCAAGGGGGGGCTGCAGTCCATGCTCCAGGCTGGATATACAGGGGGTCCTGTGTACAGCTCTTGCCTGACACCAAGCTGCCTGTTGCCTCGTCTGAAACAGGGGCTAAGAGCCCTCATCTACCCAGACTGGACCAGCCCCAGGTGAGATACTTGTGCAGGAAGCATGCCAGCAATTAGTACAAATAGTAAAATAATTTTGTAATAATTTACACTGCTAATTTTATTATACAATGTAAATGGCATAATTCACTGCATACTGTAGCCCTTTCATTTTCATGGTATGGGTCCCTGGGAATTAGACCTTACCATGAGAAGATTCGATACTGTAGGTCTACAAAATATAAGCATGCTTGTGGACTAAGAATTGGTACACAATAGTTCCCCATAAATTATTAAATCACACCACTGTGTCCATTCTAGTTCAGTTTTCGGAAGGGACTGGCCTCAGGGAAACATCGTCTAGCAGCTAGGAAAGGTTATAAATGATAAATGGCCAATTAGTCGGTTGTGCCTGAAGGTTTGAATGTCTGTGGAAGCATGTAAAACGAGGACACAGACAAGAGCAGGAGCCCCGCCAGTCTGCCTCCAGCACACCTACATTCAGTATCAGCCAGAAAATATTGGCGAGGTAACAGCTCACGGTGTTCGCTGAACTACAACCGAGTCACTTTTGACAGAGTCCCTGAGCTCGGACTCTTACTCCGCCTCTGTCGCAAGCCTTCTCGAGTTGGCATCATAGCCTTTACAAGTGAGACTGGAGAAAAGAGTGGGATAAGTGGACTAATCGAGCGACAGGCGAATCAGAGTTTGTCATGCGGGGACAGGAGCTTTAGTTATGTTTGGACCCGTTAGAAGGAAGCCTATGCATTGCATATTGGAACTTTACAGCGGGGCTTGCTGAAACGCCCGGAGGAGCGTGCTCGGCGTGTGTCTCTCCTCCGTGCTGGCTCAGAAAGAGGAAGGAAAGCCCCTAACTGCCAAATTTGGCAGCCGGGGAGGAGAAATGCCATTTTCAGTTATTTTGCTAGGGAGCGCAGGCAGACGAGACTGGGAGTAATATTTGCCCGGCAGGACGTTGCCTTTTAACCGATGAAAACCGGGGCGGTTAAAATGTTGATTTTCTGCGAATTATGGCAAATGGAACAGGCACGATTATGCTGAAATGTGTGGTTGTTGGAGACGGCGCTGTCGGCAAAACTTGCCTTCTGATGAGCTATGCCAACGACGCTTTTCCAGAGGAGTATGTTCCTACTGTCTTTGACCATTACGCAGGTAGGCGACTTTTCTTACAGCACCAGAGACATTTCATTGTTCAGTAAGCTGGAGTGCAACAGAACCACAACCGCGCTGTACCAGTGATACACACAGATCTGGAGACTGTAATGAAAGACGGCTCTGTTAATATAAATCAAAGGTGGATGTTTAAATGCCGCGGCTATTAATAAAATAACTTGTTGTCTCGAAATGTAATTTAAAGAATCCGTACGTTCTGACGTTAGTTACTGTACATAAAACACCGCCGCGCAATAAACAGCTCAATGTATTTGTACGTATTTATGTTTTTAAATAAATTAATTTATATAGGAGCTTGTTATTGTACAAAGGATTCGTAAAAACTGAAAAATAAACTTTTCTCCCCCCCTCTCAGTCTAGTTTGCCGCTACTCCCAGACGCATAGATGGTGGCCTTGCAGTGGAATCTTGTTATTCTAATTAAAACCACTTGCTTTGCTTTCTACAGTGTCTCCTTTCTTTCTCTGTCTCTCTACAGCGATGATTGTTTCTTCTTTCTTACAGTTAGCGTTACGGTCGGAGGAAAACAGTACTTGCTGGGACTGTATGACACCGCCGGCCAGGTACGGTACTCTTCTGTCTCTGCAGATACAGATGTACAGTAGGTCAACTAGTGATCGCTAAGACTTTACCAAGACCACAAGAGAATAATCAAGAACATATGCTTTTAGAGATTTTTTTTCTCGTTGGTGCTTTTGTCATAGTACAGATATATTGCTTTTACATTCATGCATGTTGTAAAGGACTGGAAGGCAGTCCTACTTAAATCTTAGATCTCGAAGTCTGATGAGTATCACCCTTTATAAAAACTGAGTACTTCACTTAGATTAGTTTTGTGACTTTAAAGGAGCATAGAAAATCCAGTGTCTTAAGTATTGGATAACTTTCATTTCAATCGGAAATGCATTTAAACACAACTGTAAATCATTTCGACATGTTATGTGGCCAGTCTGAATTGCTGTTTAAATTCTTCCCTTTTTCAGTCTTGAGGTCAGAAGAAATGTCTTTTCTGTCCAGTGAGTCACCGTGTGCCCTAAGTGCAGAGACCTCTCCAGCCTTCCTCCTGCAGTTCTAGAATTGTGAAGTCTTTTTTTTAGCTTGCCCTCTAGACAGGAATAACTGATCTCTGCTGGGTTACTCAAATAACTAACAAAAATAGCACTGTGGAGAAAAGAGTGAATTGACAATGCACTGAACCCAGGCGTACCATGATAGGTGTGATTGTTTTTGTGTCCTATTTTACTCTCACACAGACATGGAACCCAGTTATGTTCTGTATTTGCATGCTGTTCACTTCAAAGTTAGGACCAGTCACTTAGTCATTTTGCATTCAAGGCTTTAGTGAAATCAGGAATAATCCGTATAGATTTTAAGGATTTAGCATGGAAGCAGGTCTGATGAGAAGGATATCGCCTGTCCATAGTGTAGCAAGTCGCAATTCCCACATGTACAGTAGCTGTATCTGCACAGACAGTGCTTTGCCACCCCAGTGCCTCCCTGCACCTCTCAGTGCTCATTCCCCTCAGCTTCCCATTGCAAAGGCTGGACTGACAGTAAAGACAGGGCTTGACTCTGTCATCACCAGCTGTGGAAGAAAACGCCATGCACAGGCCAGCACACACATTTTACATGATACCCTTCTAAAACTAGAGCTTTTTTTTTGGTTCCTAAGCAGCTGTGCAGCTGTTATCTGGCTTCACACTTGTGGCAGGAGGTCATGTGGTTGCTTGGAAAGTTTTCTGTGGGTCTTTTTAAAGATTTTGTGTCAAATCTTTTGGTGCCTGGAGCTCGAGGTTTAGTAACTAAGAAACACAAATACTATACAATCAGAGAAAATTGGTAGTATAACTTATACTAGTATTTACAGTTTAGCAAAATCAAGTGACAGTAGTGCGCTTATTGCTATTTTACTGTCTGTCTTGGAGGCAGAATTGGTCAAAGACCACATTTTAGCTGAATCAGTTTATTTGAGAATGGAGAAGTTCAGCAGATGCTGAGTCTTAAGAGCTGTGGCAGCCTTATTGTATGGCCAAAAAGAGTTCCTTTTCTTCAAAAGAAACGGAAGTTCAAATGCCTACTGTAACTCCTCGTCTCCCAAGTACAGCTAACCAGCTATTAGCACTTATAAATTAAAAGAACTGTCTGATTTGTAACTGTGTGTTTGAAACGAGTAGGTCTGATCAGTTAAAGGGTGTGCTTTTGTCAGCTCCGTTGAGTATGAGAATCTGGAATAGGGCTTTACGTCCTCTTTTTCTCGCAGGAATAAAAAACGTTGCAATAATAAAACCTCCCATAATTAGAGGCAGCATGTAGCAGTTCCTAGGCACAGTCTTGAGAATCCCAAGGCCAGCAGCCCAGTTCTCCAATCTTTCCAGGAGATAGAGTTAATAATTCTGCCCCATGTGCAACCTTACTGTATATAGAATGCTTATTTACCTGTCATTAAAGGACAAACCTTACAGCTAGCGCTTTTCTGGAATCACTTTGCTCTTTGAAGTTTCATGGGGAGCATTATAGCTGATGCGTATGTGACTGTGCAGCTGAAACATCTTAACATCTTGATTGGTTTTATGTAAATTAAAATTGTGTCGTACTGACATGTGAAGCCTTCCAATTCAGTGTGCTTGTTTCTAAATGATAGTGAGAATACCATTGGACGGAATGTACACAATGTTCAGTGTCACACTTATGAAGTAATGTAAGAGTTATCATCTGCAGTGTGTAATGTTAGGTTTGTCCCTGTGGTTTATTGTCACTTTTAATGATATAGTACAAAGAGTTACCATTTAGTGTCTGTTTGTTGCCATTGAAGGAAAAAGGCTGCACAGTCATGCAATGTTGTCCAGACAGAGAAGGACATTGTGAAACCTCCATGTGTTTTGGAGAACTGAGCCGGGGGTTTGGAAGTGTGGCCAAAGCCTTCTCAGCCAGAGTCCTGCCGCATTCTTCCCATTACAGCCCTCACTGGTGTACTAAACTCCAAGCAAGCCATGGAGTCGACATCCATGCTAATCAGTAATTTCATATTCTCTGTGGCACACTGGTGCTGGAAAGATCTGGAAAACACATGTTCTGGTGTATGTGCCCATGTTTCTGCTGCTCTGGTTTCCAGCACTGTTACAGCTTGCACTAATGGAATTTTGGTACACCAGGCTTCAACATTACTTAAAACTGAGAAACTTTTGAAACTGTCGAAAATCTCCACGCCATATTTCCTAAATGGTTTTAATTAAATTTTGAGAGCCCAGCCTACAGTATGTTCTCCTTAGATGTTTATCACAGCTGCACAGTCAGATGAATTGCCAAGACAAAATGCTAAGAGAGAATTAAAGAGGCCAAGTTGGAATACCAAGCTTTCACCTTTTCTCACAATGAAAACAAACATGGTATTAGATTATTATGCCTTTAACTTCTTACTTAGCTCAGTGTCCTGCTGCAGACATTTTAAAGTACACATTTTTAGAGTCTCTAACCAGGTCTCTAAAATAACCATGTTAAGTGCAGACTCAGCTCATATCCTCCATAGATTGTATAAGATATAATCCTTATGTGTTAACACATTTTTAACACAAGTTGTAGCAATAAAAAGCCGAGTAATTAACTCTTTTCTTTTGGTTTAGACAAAGCCAAGTACACACACTTTCCATGCCAGTGGGAATTCCCAGACACCCACACTGTTCCCACTAAAAAAGATCCAGTGTTTGTACTGTACATCATACATGAAATTCTCGTGTTAGGTGTTTGGGATATGTTTAAAACATATTAAGGACATAGTTCCTATGGCCTTGCTCCCTTTGCAACCAAGGAATTTTGCTGTCTACTCTGTAAAGAATATGGGCCCTCAGAGAAATGCAGCTGCAAGGATCAGTTCTGTTCAAAATATTATGTGGAGTCATAAATATTTTTGTTGCACTGCACCTGCTTTAAAAAAAAAATCTTCTAGAGCGAGGAATCCCATAGATGTCATCTTTGTTTGCTGAGTACCAGATGAAGGCTCTGGCTGGAAGTATCCTTTCAAGTGCTCCACCAAGCCAGGTTTCCCCAACACGACAGCACAGAAGGAGACCGATCCTGACAGTGCAGCTCTGTAATGCCAGCTGACACTTGGTGGCTCCCTCATTCTCACCCAGCAAAGTCAAACTTTCCATTTTGATATTTTTATTTAGTTTTCTTTATGTAACACAAAGGAGCTTGACGTATCTCTGACAAGCCATGATTACTGTCACTTTTCTGTCTGTTAACGGCGCACAGCAAAAATTGGATATAGAGGTGAAGAGTCCTTACTGATGCCTTTCTGTGTGTTTATTCTGCTTTCCTCTGATAAAGCTCAGATTTGTCTTGGCTGATCTGATTTGCTTTCCATTAGCTGTAATTCCTGTGTACAGATGGAATCACAGCTATGTTTTTGTAAGGAGAATTATTTTTATTTTTATAATTTACTATATCAAATTCTGAAAATCTAGAATGCTACATTAAGCTGTTTTGGTTTTCCTTTGCTTGAGCCTATATGGATAGTGTGAGCATGGAGAGTCTGTGTTGGTCTTAGTTATTTATTCATTTTTCTACACTGCTCTCTGCAGTAGTAGGATTGCAGTATTTTAAGGGACGACTGGCAGTTGAAGTAGAATCGGAAAGAGGGTTTTAAGTGCATTTGCCATTGGCAAAGCGCTGCTGTTTCCTGTCATTATGATGTCTCCTGTAACCCTTTCAGAACACTTTAAAAAAGTGAGAGCGAATTAGTAATGTGGTTAGGTCAGCTTTTGTCACAGTGTGGAATAGTAGAATTTTCACCTGATGTTTGTAACCAGCAGTAAGTGTTGTTATGATTTGTTTCCAGGGCTTTCAGAAACAAAGCTGCTTGTGCTTGTACTGTTAAATTGTTGATTCTAATTTTCTTTTAATACCGATTGAAAGGACAGGGAAAAGTTAATAACCACATGGAATAGGTACAATCTGTGCTGTACTGAAAATGAACTGTTCCCAAAGTCAGGTGTTTTCTCAGTAAGCTTCTTCTTGTTGGAAAACATGGTACAGTATACACCTTAAACAACGAAATCACCCGCACAGTTCTCTGGACTCAGTCTCGGCCTGTTGAATGATGGACTTGGTCCATCACACATTGTTTCGAAATACCTGCCTCTTTGGGCCTCTTAATGGGATCCTCATGTAGGCCACACTCTGACAAATGTAGTCCCAAATAATGCAACAACATGTTTCTGGAAAGCTGAGTAATGGTGAGATGCTGTGTGTATGTCTGGGGGGGTGTTGTAGAGGCCACTTACAGTAGGAAAGCAGAATGAAACTCGGAGTCCCTGTGTCCCAGAGACAGGGCTGGGCATTGCTGCTTCCAGCTCATCCTCTCTCTCTCCTTCATCAGGGCAGCTGGGCTGCTGTGCAGAATTCCTCCAGGAATCTGGCCTAGTGGAAATCTATTTTTGGTTTCCTGAGTAAAAGGCACAGGGTTCTGATTGAGCGCCTCCTCTCAAGATTGTAGCTATGAGCACGAAGGCAACAGATGGTCAATTATTCAGTGATCACAAACTGGTGGTTGTCAACTTGCATTTAAACTCCGAGCTGGTGGTATTTGTTCCTCTCTGGTCATTCCTGCTAACCACTCTCATAGACTCAGTTGTGATCTTTGACCCCTTCTCTTAAGTTAGGGCATGAATATCTTAAAGGAAAAGAACTTAGTAAAGCAACATACAGTACCTAAAGTTAAAGACATTTCTCCCAGGGATCCAATATGGTTTATATTATGTAAGTCTTTGAGTGTCTACTGTCTTTATTATAAAGCTTCAAAGCAGCAATAAGTAATTAAACTGCTCAACATCAGTATTTTTTGAAGCAACAGGCTTTAAGATATTACAGTCTTTTTAACCACTGCTATTCTGTCTGGGATTGAGTATGGAGAGCCAGTACTGAGTAATGGGAGTTAAATGTAGGTACACGTTTAGGAATTTAAGTGTTTTTTGGTGTGTTAAACTCTGACATCTTGACAGTTGTGAATATGACAGAGACTCATTCAGATTGTGGCCTGTAGAGGAAGGCTGATCCATGTCTGTTCTTGACAAACTAACGATCCTTCAGGGAAATTGTTACTGGTGACACATTTGGCATGTGAGATTGAAACAGTATTCTAAGGCAGCTTCCAGATCGGTATTATTAGTCAGAAATAACAAAGCAGCAGTATCGTTGTGCATGGAATGGCTACTGCCAGGCTGATCTTCTTCAGGATATGATTGCATGGTCTTTAAAGGACATCTTATAATTTGAATCTCCATTTTCCATTGTGCTTATTGTGGGTCAAAGCTGCTGTTGGACAAATCTCTGTATGTTGCCTGTGGCTGAAGCTTGCATATCTAGCCTTTTCCAAAAGCTGAAATAGCAGCCTTTATGCAATTCATGTTACACAAATTCAAACCTCATAGGTACAGTAGCTATCAGTGTGAAGTGTGAATTATTTAAAAAGTTTTCCTGAGAGTTATCCACCAGTTTGCAGATATTCTTAGTAACAAATTGAGGAAATCGAACATGTTGTGTATTAGGACCTGATATCAAAATGGTAGATAAAAGAGGGAGAAAGGAAATGGCACACTTTTCAAATCTAGAGGAGTCCTTCCAGTGATCAGGCTGATGTTTTCATAGGCATGCTTTAATATTCAGTGGATGAATAAGGGCTGCAATGAATTATTCTCAAAAGAAAGTACAAACACATCTTTATTTCAACTTCCCACTCTATCTAGTTATATAAGAGACTAGATATGACTTGGATAAAAAGACTTAGTGGCAAAATGACCCATTTATCGCACTACAGCACTAGAACACAGCATGCTCAGGAAAACTACCTGAAGAGAGAAAAGAACGAATCTCACGAGCAGTGTAGAAAAAGACAAGAAACTTGTCTTCTGAGCAAGGAGGAAGTTGTATAACAGTGGTACATACTGTATATCCAATATCCAAACAATTCATTCCACATTGGTCCACATTTATGTGCATGCAGCCCTTGATTAATTAACTGAATTACATACTTGCAGATATTTGGAACAAGGGCCTACATTGGGAATATATTGGGAGGTCTGTCATTTGGATATCTCTTTCTATACTACAGCACAAATTTGTCTTGCTCTCTTTTTTGGGGCTATAAAATGTCACAGGCTATAAAACAGCCCACGAAATCTCATGGTTGTCTGTTTTAGGGGGTGAAAGCTTGTTAATTCTGGGATTCTTATTTTCCATGATGCCTTCTCTGGTTGCCCGTATGTTTGAGTGACAGGACATGCTTCTCTTTTCAGTGGAACTCCTAACTTCATAAGGCTGTTTATCACACATCTCAAAACAGAGTGAAAAACAATCATTTTGTGTCCCTCTGTGTTGTTTAATGTATTATTTTCTGTAAATATCCTGTAGACATTTAAGGTAAGATTCTCTTCCTTTTGAAAAATGTTAGCAAGTTTATTTTTCTTTTATACCAGTATTTTCTTTTATTTTTAAGTTATCAAAAAAGACAAGGCAGTTTGTTAAAATTCTAAGTAAAAACAGATGAAGTGGTGTGGTAATTAGCACTGCTGCCACAGAGCTCTTGTCCTCAAAGCACTGTGTTTGATTCTGGGGTGGGACACCTGTCTGTGCAGAGTTTGCATGGATTTCCTCCTCTCAAAGATGGTCTGAGAGGTAAAATGTTATGGAATAATGTAGTTTGAGAAATGGGATTTGGGCAACCTCCTCACTGAACATCAGGAGCTTCTCTACTACAGTGCCAGCCCCAGAATAACTAGGATAAGGCTTAGATGAAGAAGAGGGACTGGCGGCTAACTGATGGAATTGTGCATCTAAGATGGGAAGTTGACACCTCACCACAGTGTCCAGTATTCTGAATTTATTAAGCCATCCATATGTTATCAGAAGCTGTTTATTCCTGATTAGGGCTGCGGCAACCCACAGCCTGTCCCAGGAGCACAGGACAAAAGACAGGACTGCAACTTGAACGGGATGCCCGGATACAAATACAAATGCATACAAGGATAATTAACTGGCACCAATTAACATACCTCAGATGTCTTTTCTCACTTGAGGCAGGAAAGTGTAGCACCTGGAAGAAACTCACATTTACCTGGGGAGTCCATGCAAACTTCACACGTAGGGCACCCCAGTTTGCAATCTAACCCAGGGCATAAGAGCCATGAGACAGCAGCACGAAGCACCATGCTCACATGCCTGCCCATTCAAAAGTCAGTCAGACTGTAATGCGTTGTTGAAAGGCTTTTGATTTTTTTTCTAAGCGATTTGCTTCAAAATTGCCAAAGCATCTCAGTGTGACATGTTTGAGAATGCCATGCACGGCACAGTAATTCACAGCAGACACTCCGACTAATAAAGAGCCTGCCTCGAGCCTCTCTCCCTGCTGTGGGTATTTCCCTGAAACACAGGAAGCGTCTTTTCCAGGCTCAGGCAGTCAGAAATACCTCAAGCCTCAAATGCATGGACCGGTCTGATCACTGTAAAATGTGCAGTTAATGTTTCATTATTGTAGCTGCATAAATATCCCATCTGATAAGGAAGACTTGGCATATCTCTAAAAAGCTACGGGAGAAGCAATCCAGAAGGGAAAAGAAGGTGACATTTATTATCCTCTGTACTTCAGGTCGCTTGGTATGAAATGTAAATTGATCGCTGGTGCATTTCCTTGTGCCTTTGAGTGGAAACACTATAATTGTGTTTCATAAAACAGGGAAAGTAAATATTTAATATTGTATGTAGAGCTACGGTATCTCTTATGTTATGTGACTGAGTTGTGTAACACCAAGCATATTGTGATTGCAAATGAAGACAATATAACTGTGCTGCTTTTTTCTAGACCGTCACTGCAGATCTCCTTGTGAATTATGTTAAAAAAAATTGCAATGAGTTTTTACTTTTAAGCTCATGCATGTGTGAAATGCCACAGGCTGCATGCAAATCCACTAGTTGTTAAGAAGTCTCTTTTATCATAAGATGTTCTAAAATAATTGAGCTAATACAGTTATCTGTATTCCTCTAATAATGAAAGTCATTCTGCCTGCTACAGATTTTCTCTGGGTTACACCATTAGCCTCTTAACTCTATTTGTTCCAATCCATTTACTTGGCCTTTTAGAGATTGTCCTTAGTGCATATGTGATTCTGGATTTGCATTGTCGCATCCAAGCAGAATATAGGGTGTTCTCTGATGTCAACATTATTCACATGCACATATTTTTCTAACTCCCCTAAATTGTCCTTCAAAGGTGTGTCATTAGAAACTGCTTCCTGATGGTGAATGAAAGGGCCATCACATCTGTTTTAAACAGAATTAATCTAGCTGTGACTGTTCTTTTGATTTTACCCCTGTATTCATGCATATTCTAGGAGACACTTGCTTCATTGCAGCAATAGGAGTTTAATTGGGCTGTAGCACGTTGAGTCAGTATTATTCACCCAGTCCACCATAGTTATTCCCATCTCTGTTGGCTAGCTTCAACATTGTTACCAAAGATTTTGCATGCTTTGTAAAGTGTCCTCCTTAAACCATGTCAGTGGAATGAATGTCAGGACTGTTTTGCACACCTGAGCTCATCATGTTTTTTAATATTTATAATAATCTTTATTATCAGCACCAAAAACACCATGAATCAATTAAGAATTAGCAAAACGTCATTGAATGAGATACAAAATGGTATTAAACAAAAATATGTAACCTAAACTGCTGATAAATACTGTAGCTATAGATATTCAGGAGAATAAGGAAATTCAGAAGAAACAAGAAAATGAAAGTAGGCTTTCTGACAGTCATTGGATCCAATTTAAAAGTGTTAATAAGGACCATTTGTGACTGTTTTTATGGGCCTACAGTACTCACGTTTTTGCTAAGCTACAGTATAACATTTCATAGACTTGGTGTATATCAAGAGACAGAAGTCATCACAATCTGACATTCTAAATTGGGAATAGTTCGAAAACTAGTGTCCACAATTATGGATATGAGGAAAAGTGTAAAATTGGGGCAGATTACTTGGTATACTGGAGTCTAAAATGTGAGCAAGAAAGTTCTAAAACTGTCTTCAATGCCTGAATTCCACAGCAAACAAGTGTAGTGATGCTGGAACAGGTGAGACAAGCTGCTTTGTTAGAGAAGACAAGGCATTGAACAGAGAAAGGGAAAAATTGTTGATTTAGATTTGACATCCTGAAACCCGGTTGAGAATTCCAGACGTCAAGCTGCTTAGTTTGATTTCCATATGCTGTAGAATTAACCAAACCGCAGCACCATAGGACTTTCTTCTGGGTCATGTGGGTCCTGGACCAGTGCCAGCCTTGACCCCATTTTGAAGAAGCAACATGTCTGATTCATTAAACATTAATCCCCTGTGCGAGGAGGGAAGAAGCTCATTTGAAACGTGTAGAAAAAAAGGATCTTAGTCTTGTCATCTCAACATCTACTGGTGAATCCCTGGCCCAACTGCACAAGGTGTCAAAAGACGATCAACACTGATGTAAAAGGTGTGGAAGAAAAACAGATTACATAGAAAATGTGTATTGAGTATTTTGTAAATCTTTTGGTTTACTCAGCCAAAACACTTCATGCTAGATTCAGTAAAACACATTGGATTTTTAGTTGTTAATTTTTTACAATTATGACAGGCTCTTTAATTTAACAGCTTTAATTTAGATTGTTTCACAACTCTGCTTCTGGAGGGCTACAGTCCAACAGGATTTGTAAGTCTTAAATCTTTACCTGGGAAGTGACATTTTCAGCTAACAATGAGGTCAATTAATTAATCAATGAACATTGTTGTGTGCAGGAGACAGTTTGCAGCAGATCCTTTTGCCTATTGACCAAGGAACATATGCAGTAGATAATTCTCTAGAAGAGACTGAAGGAGAGACTCTACCACACCCCTGTTCACGGCCTGTTACAAACTGGCAATTCACAAGATTGTCTTTATCCTATATGCTGGTTTAAAGTTTGTTATTGATTAAAATCAATAATAATTTAATCAATTCTAAAGCACCACTTCTAAACCTTATGTGAGATATCTACAGGAACACCACCAGCCCCCCCAGCCCCAAAGGCAGTCAGGCTCTTGAGAGAAAGGAGGAAGCATAAAAGTCTTGAAGTAGAATTGTAGTTGATTTGTGATATGGCTTTTAAATACAAAAGAGGAGAACATAGCCGCTGCAGAATCAGCCTCCCATCTTATTTAAAATGTGCAAATTGAGACCAAATTATAAAAGATGCCTCATCAAAACAGATACAGTCACTGCTAGTTCTGACCCAGTCTGCTGTTTGTCACAAGGGGAATTCTTAGTTGTGCTAAGAGGAGAGAGGAGCTTCCTTCAGTGCCCCCTCAATTCAGGCCCTGCTGCTAGCTGGATGTAGTCATATCCATGTACTAATGTTACAGGACACAGCTGATATATGGCGTTCTCTTGTTTTAAGTAGAGCCAGCTGTAGTATTTGATCTCTTTATAGATACTGTAAGTTGGTAAAATTAGAAGGCCTCCTCAGCTGAGGGAAATTTGAAGAACAAGTCTTAAAATCTCTTAGTAATAAAGAATAAAGGTCTTCTGAAACAGAGCAAAGACACATGCTGCTGCAATGTGTGTCAGGGATACTCTGCATGAGGAGACTCTCTCGGCTGGCTGCACATGAAAGAAATGAAACTCCCTTTAATCATGTCAGTTTTCCAGGTGAAAAAGAGACTGGGCTAGACTCAGACATGCCTTATAGTTTCTTGGCTATTTAAGACCTAATTTAAGTGTGCTTTGCAGCCGGAGGCCAGTAATTATGACTTCCTGTTACATTGTAATCAAAGTGCAGGTCTTGAGCTCTCC
This sequence comes from Lepisosteus platostomus, assembly GCF_059453375.1. Lineage (NCBI taxonomy): Eukaryota > Metazoa > Chordata > Actinopteri > Semionotiformes > Lepisosteidae > Lepisosteus > Lepisosteus platostomus. The sequence goes on along the minus strand of NC_142627.1, from coordinate 17,651,375 downwards.
GTGGGTAAGTAATAAAATCAGATAACGCTTACAGCCTGTGTGTATTGAATTCAGAGGTGGGCTGTTCAGTAGACTATCTTCTGTACTGCTGCATAAGCCTTTCATGGATATAGACTGAAGTCAACCTCAAGCATCAGTAAGGACATAGTATTATTATTGTTGTTAAGAGTAGCGGTAGTAGTTGCAGAAATAGTAATAGTTATAGTCCTCCAAATATCTATAATTACAGGTTTCCAACATGATCACCAATGTTTCACTCTAATTTGTGGTGCTCTACCTACCAGACACCCATGTAGGAATCCCACATTTCCGCTGTGCAAAGGGCACTGTATTTTTCCTTGGGGAGTTCTCTGAATCTGTCAGTATCTGAGTGCTCTGTGTGAGAGATCTTTGTTTCTGTCCATAGATCATGAGAGGATATCCATGTCTGGCGCCATAGGTGACATAAACGTTTTATACAAACCTAGCCTAGTAGTACACTGAAATGGTTCATTTAGGATGAGAGAATGTTTGTATTATATATGTACAAATAGCTTATTTCTGTCTTTGATTCCAAGCTCCACTGTTGGTCCATTAAAGGACATTCAGCTGCCTAAGACCTACAACCCTTTATTTTAATAAAACTTCACAACTTACAAAGACATATCAGGAGTACTGGAAATACATCCCGTAAAACAGCTCATTCTCTGTCTTCCATTATGCCCTGGAGTGGTTTACAATATTAAATAAACATAAATGGTTTAAAATGCTCCGAGCACTAAAATAGCAGTGTGTATTTTCAGAGTTATTCAAAAGTGGTCACAAAATGATAAATCTGGCTGACAGACATACTGTACAATTGCTAGCAAAATAGGAAGAGCAATTGTGTGAACTGTGTTCAGGGTACTTATAAAATGTTAGCTGGCCTACTCAAACAACTATTATCAGAGACCAGTTTTGTGGCCTATGCAGTTTTGTACAAAAACAAGGACAACATACAACACATTGTCCATTGACAAAAGAGGGTTCTATATCAGCTTCATGTGGTAATCATTTATATTTATTCACAGACGTACATGGTACAAAGATGCACTAAGCTGCCCTTGCCTATGAAAAATGAGCCCCCATGGTCCCACTTGTACAAATGTAAGAAATATGACCCAATACCCAATGTTCTTGCTCCTTGATGCAGTGTTCACAACTGTCTGAGAAAGGACCTTTTACAATATTACTGTGTGCATGCACAAAATAATTATTAGAAGCTGCTTCTTTCTTAATTATTGACTTATAATTGCTTGCATTGTCATCCACCAATTAAATGCAGCGCCGATCTTGGTGACACACAGCAATGGTAATACGCCAACAGACCCCTTGCACAGGAGTTCAGATAGAAAAATAGTTAATTACTTAAATTGAATTATGGTTTTTTAGGTAGATACAAAGTGGGATTTGGGCAGAACTTCAGGGTTAACATCCCTACTCTTCCAGACTGTGTTGTGAGAACTGTAATGACCAAGCAGTCAGGACCTTGGTTTGTCGTCCCATCTGAAGCATGGCCTCAGCTACAGCATAATGTCCCCTGTCACCATACAGGGCTTTGTTTTCGAGATTCTGGTCCAGAGGGAAGAGATCTACCCGCTGGTCCATCAGCATTACTTCAGAAGCAACCTGTTTCTTCTTAGGTGTCTCCCATCCCTGTCCTGACCAATACCAACCATACTTAGCTTTTGAAATCTGACATTGACAAGGTCAGGCCACAAGGTAGTAAGACATCTATCGGTGAGATTTGCTTGTCTGCAACTGCGGTTTCAAGGGCATGGACTTAAGATAGTATCTTGTTCAGCACAATGTATTAATTTCATTTTTTTCCTTTCACAATTTATATTCTCATTGAACATGTGGATTATTCTTAAAAGTACAGTAATCACTACTGAGTAACAGCTAGTCACTGCTTTAAACAGTAGCTGGGTCTCTAAAATGCATGATGTTGGCATTGAATAGTGTATTGTACTCAACAAGGGCTTACTAAGATGTGTTGACTTTGTAGTATACTGTAGGTGTGAAAGTACAGACTGAACTGTCCTGTCCTGCACCATCATGTTGAAAAGCATTAAAATTCATACATAGCTAAAGGAAGTAGAGGCCAAACTGATCCTCTGTGTGACCATCAGGCCTGACCTCTGTCATCCTGTGGCACGTTATCAGCAGCACACCAGGGTGGTGCGCTAATATTGATTAATGTCATCCCAGGTGCAGAGTTTATAACATAAATATAAATCATTAACAATTTCACAGTGAAATCACATCTAAAGTGTTTTAGCATAGTCGATTGCTAAACTTCACATAAAGACATCTACCCTCTTCTGCTCAAAATGACTATGAACTTAAGGAAGTGAGGTTTAAATTTGTTGTCTACTTTCTCATTTTTGGAGCACAATTCGAGTGAAGGAAATTCAAAGAAGTGCTGTGAGATTTAGTGCCCTGAAAATTCAAACTTATGTCTCATTATTTCAAGCGATAGATATGTGGATGGTAAAGCAGCACGTAGTCACTCAGAAATGCAAGGTATCGTTTTATTTCCCCAAACAACATTGCATTGAAAAGTTTAGGAAAGTTATTACGGAGGAGATGCTGTGTGCTGATGTTTCTTTGTTTCCACCTTCCCAGGAAGACTATGACCGTCTGAGGCCTTTATCTTACCCGATGACGGATGTCTTTCTCATCTGCTTCTCGGTGGTGAACCCAGCCTCCTTCCAGAATGTACGGGAAGAGTGGGTGCCCGAACTGCGGGAGTACGCGCCCAGCGTGCCCTTCCTGCTCATCGGCACTCAGGTGGGAGAGCCAACCCCCAGCTCCAGTGCTTTGCTTTTTCCCCAGAGCGCCTTCAACAGTACTGCTTGGTTGCAGAGCTTAAGGGCTGCAGTCTTAAAGTAATTTTAACTCTTCAACCAACCTAGACTCAGTGGCTCTTATCCAGATTTCTCAAAACAAATTAGCTAGAAATCCTATAATGGCAGTAATTATCATGAGCACAATATATGCATCGTCATTAAAGCAGTTAAGTCAGGCTTCAAAATATAGAAATCCGTAATCTTCCTATTTTTAACACAAATTGAGTGTAGGCGTCGCTGTGTTCCTCAGCAACACAATTTCACAGACCACCAAAATAGGCAGAGAGGGCTCACAGATCCATTGCGTTGCTAGATGTTCATGGCTGTTTTGTGAGAATGATCTAAAATTACTCTGCTGTCACTCTGAATACCGATGTAATGGCAATCATTTGGAAATGCCACGCTGATCACAGTTTTCAGACCCTATCAGAAAGCAACATGAGCCCGCGGAGCCTGTCTGACTGCCAGCGCAGGAACTCTAAATATATTATGACTGGACGTCAGAATACACCCTTGGTCCTTTTGATTCATTAGACGCCCCAAACATTTGATACTGCAGGCTTAAAAGCTATTTGTTTAAGTGACAAACCCAGAAGAAAAATGGCTTACAGTTTCGAAGACCAAAACTCTGCTGAGCAGCGCCAGACTGAATTGGTCAAACATCAAGGGGAGGAATTTTAATTGGTAACAGAGGTGGTTGTGAGGGTAGGATGCCAGTGGCTGTTGAAATCCTCCCAGTCAGCTGTAAACCAAGCAGTAGGGGGAACTGTCACTCAAGATAGAGGGAGGGGGTGCAGCCAGCAGGGTGTCTGTTTGTACAGCAAAGTCCCGGGTTGTTTTTAACCCTTAACGTTCCATACCTGCCTTTCCCCTGCAGGAAAATCTCAACAGATAGAATGTAAATGTTGTATGTGCCCACGCACTTTTTAATTGACATTCAAATTGTGGTTTTATCAGGCCTCTGCATCTTCAGAACCAAAAAGCACAACCAAGTCGGGCAGCAGACAGGAATGACGCCAAGTTTTTTTAAATTTTAAAATCCAGAAGGGTAAATGTTAGAGGGATTTAAGCACAGTGGTGAATTTTGGAGAGTATTTTGACAGCAAGCAGAATTCAAATTTTAGATATTCGAATCTGAGGTTGCTAACCATGCACATTAAACAGTAATTTTTCTCATAGGTTTCAGACTGTTTCCCGTTCATGTTTCAGATTGATCTTCGAGATGACCCCAAGACCATAGCAAAGCTGAATGACATGAAGGAGAAGCCCATAGCTACTGAGCAGGGACAGAAACTGGCCAAGGAGGTAGGGCCACTGTAGGGGTCTATGACTCAAACTGTACCAATGAATAGGGATTCTGCAATGCATGTTACAGGTAATGAATTAATAGAACCCCATAATCATAACCTGGTTTAGACCAGAGCTTCTCAACTCTGGTTCTGAAGGTCTGCTGTATTTGTGGTTTTTCATTCCAATTAGTACTTAATCACTGTTTGCTTGCTTTGATTTATTCCTGCATTCAGTCTTTATTTGCAACAACTTCAGCACAACTATATGCAGAATTTGCTTCCATATTTCTGACTAAAGCTCTTACCGTGATCAATTGATGACGAACAGACACAGGACGGAATGACGCTGTATCAGACACTCACAGTGAGTCGGTATTTTTCCATCTGTTCAAATCCATTTGGTTAGATTTCAGCTAACCCGAAACTCGCTAATTTCCACAGGGTTTTCACCAATTGCTAATGTCATTCAGCTTTTTACCTTCTGAAAGAAAATTTAAAAAAAAACAGACACTAACAGAAATTAACCTGTGATTAAGAACTTGGCGGTATCAGAAAACAGAAGGTGCAGTGATGCCCCAGGACTGGGCTTGAGAACTGGTCTAGAGTAGCAAACTAGAACCCTGCTTCTGGAGAGTCACAGTCTAGCATGTTAAGTTCTCCAAGTTAGCAACTGGCTGATGCAATGAACAGATCATCAGCTCATCTGGAAAAATTACGCTACTGTGTCTGGGCAACCCCAGGGCTGCAGAATCCTAGTCTGGCTCAGGTGTCCACCGTTGTGGTCTTGAGGCTTCACACACCTGCTGGGGGTCTTCATTTAAATAAATCCTTAACAGAAGCAATAGCTTGACTGACTGGTGTTGACCAAAACAGAGAACAAGAAAGCATTCAGTGAATATTGGAAATGAGGAATTTTCATATAGAAAAGAAGCAATAAAAAAATAGCTACAAATAACCAGGGGTATCTTACGTGCACAGATTACAACAAAATTGAAATGTGTTGCACTTGTAACAGAAACAATGTTCTGCAGAGAAGCAGAAGAATCTGCTCAGGATGCTTCCCCCATAAATCCATAGTGATTAAACATAAAAAGGAGAAAGCAAAACAGTGTGAAAGTCAATGGCCCTTGAAGAGACGGTGGTGGTGCCGTGCTATTTAATGGCTGCGGAGCTGAAGCACTGCAGCACCCTGCGAGCATGCAGTGTCCCATTTGCTAACACTTATTAAAATCTCATGGCTTAATAGTTCTGAGGGAGGGTGGAAAGGTGGAGCTGCCTATGTAGTGAAATATATGTCTGCTCTCACAGAATTAATTGTTAATTAATGGAAGCTTTCAGCCTGAATCAGACTGGAACGAAGGTCTGTAATGAGGAATTACAGGAGGACTGAGGTGGGCAAAGGCGGGTCATTAATTGATGACCTCTCTGATCATTTTTAGACCTCACTATCATACTGTACATGAAAAGCAGCCTGTCCATAGTCTCCCCTTTGGGAGATTATGGAGCTCATTCGCAGACAGTGGGCACCACTGACCCAACACTTATTGGCTGTTTTAATACTGGGGTGCTCTAGGCTTCTAGACTCTCTAATCATTACCTTGGAAAACAGGCAGAAAATGATGACAGCACTTATACTATTCAAGTGAGGTTTCTAAGGAAACATGAGCGTTAATTCATACTAATGAAGGCACAAGAGATACTATAGTAAGCCACATTTCTGGCAGTGCATGTCTAAGACGTTTTTGTAAAAAAAGATTGTGAATCATTAGGGCAGAATGTATCACTGTTAGGCTGATGAGCTTGATAGGGCTGTGGTGGGTGTGAAGTGTGCAATGGGGGCTGTGCTGAAAGTGAGATTCGCTGAAGCTGCAGGCCTACAGCGTGTGATGCATACTGGTGTGCTGAAGGAGTTGTTCACACGTTTACTGTAAGGTAACTGGAAGGCTTTGCTACCCTATGACAGCATAAAAAATGTTCCTAAACTGAGTGATACAGAGCCAAAAATGTGTCAAAAATAAGCATCCCATGCATGTATGTGTTCATAGTGTATATATATCTGCCTTCTGTATGACCATCTTTCTCTGGCCTTTCTGGATGCACGAGGCTAAGTGCCAGATGTGAATGTTTCTGTCAGTGCTGAGTTATTTTAATGTGGCAGGGTTCTGTAAAAATTTCATTAGAAAGCTGTTGCAGCAGACCTTTTGATAAATTTGTTCCAAACTGGATGCAAATTCATCTTCAGCTGATATTGAACAATGTGTAATAGCAGGAAATGAAACCCGCATCACAACCCTTGCTTTGTGGTTAAAAGAGTGGGACTAGGTGTGAAGAGTTGCCCTGTAGCAGCTTTTAGAAACTGTTTTTTTTTTCTTCTGAACTATTCACTTTTCTTGCAGATTGGTGCCTGCTGCTATGTGGAGTGCTCCGCTTTAACGCAGAAAGGGCTAAAGACTGTCTTTGACGAAGCCATAATCGCTATCTTAACCCCAAAGAAAAATGCTCTGAAAAGAAGATTGGGCTCCCGATGCATTAACTGCTGCCTCATTACGTGAGAGAGGGAAGGAGGAAAGAAAATGGAAGTGACAGAAAAGAGGAAGAGAAAAACTGGATACACCTTACAAGGTCTCCCAGAAAGACTGATCCACAGTACAAATGGACAGAGCTACTGAAAACAAGCCAGTGTGCTCTGCACAGCTCTTCATCAGAATCCGCACAGGAGACTAACATTTTCTTTTAAAGGAGAAAACAAGGGAAACATTAACCAAAGCTGCATAAACTTTTATTTTCCTTACAAATTAAACTGTTACCAGTCAATTCCATCAAAAATACATACAAATCCAATAAAATTAGCAGCTCAGAATCCCCTCCCATCCAGTCCCCAATCTAGCTTTTAAATACATTTGTCATTCGGATGAACTTGTCAATGGCTTTTATAAAACTCTTGCCACTTGATACGCTGCTTCAAAAGTAGTACAAAAACAAACAAGAGCTGGCTTTAATCCAGCTTTAGTTTTACAGGAGATGATTTAAGGAAACCATTTTGCCAATCCATGCCAATCTGGCACAGCCCACGGGCATCAAGACATCGCTTGCATCTCCGTTAGCCCACCTTGCCATCTACTTGCTCTTGTACGTCAGCTGCTTCCTGTGCCAGTGTATCCACAAGGGAGCAACGACCAGGCCGGTCAAGAAGCCAAATGTAGCTCCTAGTGTGCAGGAGACTGGCCACACCTGTGTCGAGAGGATACAGAGACACCGCCCCCGTCGTGGGAAAATGAGCACAACCTGTCACTGGACACAACGCAGTCCTCGGTTCTTTTATTATGGAACTTCAATTTTAACAGCCCTCCTACAGATCCCTCCCACCAACTTCAGCTGCAGCAGTGTTTTGACACTATAGACAACTTTTTAAATTCAAAGCTGCAGAAGTCTCTGCCTGGTTTTTGTTTAGTTTTTGACTTGTGTGTTTTTGTGATGGAGGCCTTGAGTGTCTGCCTGTGATAATTGTCCTGCAGTAGACTGTGTTGGATGTCTGTTGTCACTGCGAGTTCAGCCAGCCTTTTCTCTCAAGCCAGACTTTGCTGCGTCACAGCAGGCCTGAAGGAAGATGGGTTAAGAGATGTAATCTGCCTTTTTATTCAGTTCCAAACTGCTTATGAAGTCAATGCACAGAGTAACCATTTAAACACTAATTGCTGTACTTTCTTCTTTTTTATCTGATTGCACATTGAATGCAATTAAAGAGTGGTTACACAGTTTTAGCAGCACATTAAAAATAATCATGAACTTGTGTTTTTCCTAGGAAGCATACAACCCACATAAAGCTGTATATCATTTTAAATCCTGTTTCACTCTTCATAAACAAAGATCCTACTGGCTAAATAGATAATACATAAAGGAAAGGGCAGTTGTCATGACTCAAGCTAAATAATTCAAAGACCTGCTCACTGTGCCTTCCCGTTCCATGCTGCACCTGGAGCTAAGATGCATGGGAAGAGTCATAACAGTAGGATGTGCTTTAGGGGGCAGCGTGGTGGCAGTTCCTTGGACAGGAAAGGCTTTTAATGGTGTTTATGTAAAAAAAAAAAGTATTTTTCAATTGGTTTTGTTATGGTTTATCTATAAACACAATTTCTTTTTACATGTACAACTTGAACTGAAGTCAAATCACTTTTTGTGGTGATATAAGTAGCTTTTTATAAGAAAATACCAACCATGCAACAAATCCTGTGAACAAAATATCTGTAAATACAGTTTATTAAGAAGACTAAGACCAACTATTAAAAGTTTTCTCTCTTCACAACTTGGTAACATTTTGCATAGTACCAAATCAGAATGGAGTTAAGCAACATTTATATTTCACTCTCTAATTAGACTTTCTTAGGGCAAACTACAGTATAAAACTGCTCTAACACCCTCAGCTTATGCTACAGCTACAAGAGAAACAATACTATTACAGTTGTACTGTAGGCCTTTAATGTCTTTGTGGTGGTAGTGCCCTTCAGTATAACAGACATGCTTGGAGAGGATACAGTATTGCAGATCCTGCTGGATTTTATCCCTTAACATCTTTGATGTGCTCAGTGACTGTCCACTTACCTTGCATGAGGGTCTGACTTTGTGTATACACTCGGTGCGGAATTAAATGTATTTCACCTCAGCTAAAAGCCCGCAGCGTTAACTAATGTAAAAGAACAGATTTCAGATCAAGCAGGGCCTTATCTAATGTTTTTCTCTCCACATAGAGTGAGACTCATGCTGTTCAGCGCAGCTCTGTTGTGCTGGCTGCCAGCGAGCTGAAAACTGGTTTATCTGCAGGAGCTGAGGCGGCTCAGACATGCTATAAAATGGCAGGTCTTCTGTCTATGGTGCCATAAATTAGAAATTAAACCAAGTCCTGCCACTTCACACCAACGTCCTCCCATTCTGATGTTCAAAGTCTTTCATTAGAAAGTCTAGTGCAAGATATTTTTTTTAATTCTACAACATATAAAGTTTTGTTGTATCTATGCTGAAGCTGGGTGCTTATTTTTTTGGAAGAAGGAAAGATTGCACAGCCATGCCTTAAATGTACACTGCTGTGCTTGTTTTTCTCGCTCCTCATTTATATTTCACCCTTCAATCAGTGCTGTTTTATTACTCATTAAGCGCTCATTAAAATGCGGGGAGGCAGAGGGAGGGGAAGCACACCAGAGTGCAGCTCAATAGATCAGCCTCATGTACTGTCACAGGCTTCTACATCTCAATACAAACGTAGTGTCAGTTAACAGAAATACATGTCATGGATTGACTCTCATTTGCAATGTTAAAATCACCTAAACTTCTTGTGGTCAAAACCCATATCCTCATAGCTGGAGATCATATCATGAGCTGCATATTAAATTGTGCAAACTCTGCAGAGGAATTGTGCAATACTCTATAATATTGCTATATCTGTTAAAGTAAGCTTGTGGAAACTTCATTATGCAGCAACTATTTTGACAATATTGTTGCATAAAACACAGATAGGCTAAAAAAGAGACCTATTTGACTTACTGTAAGGTTACTGAGTATTCTGATCACCACTCAGTTCAATGCAGATAAAGGAGAGCTGTAAGTGGCTGTACAGTGGGCTGCACATACTGAACCTAAACCTTCTTTTGAGTGAGAGGAATGAATAGGCAGAAATGTGTAAAAGGTGTCCTAATACAGTATTGAAATTGAAAGGCGGCAAATGGCTGGTCTAGACCAAGTCTCGTTTTATCCTTTTCATCCCTTTATATTTATATGAACAGCTTTGCATTTCCTCAAAAGAATATTTCTCCTTCAGACAATGTCTGGATCTGTTTGTCATGGAGAGACCAGGCTAGCCTAGTCTCAGTTCTGTTAAAGACTGGGCCTAGGTACTCATACAGACGTACTGTGTTAATAACAATGAATGTGTTTTGTGTCTTTACATTGTCTTTTCTATTACTCTGAAACTGCTCAGTGCCAGGAACAAAGATGCCACATGGAATTTTTTGACTAGTGTGGTGTTTTGTTGTTCATACATTTGCCTGCTAGGCAAGGTGGCATCAGTACCTGATTTTTAGAAATATGACCTTTATTCATCCCAAGATGAGCCACCCCGATCTGTAACTACACGTAGAACAACAAGTGTTACTTACTGCATTCACGCCCCTTTGTAAATAAACTACATTCTCCCAAGATAGCTGTCTGAGAATGATTCACATTCTACAGAGAAATGACTACTCCATTTTTGTGTTCCCTGGGGAGGCTGCTGTCACCAAAAAATGTGTAGTTTTCAAATCTATCTGTATAGATTTTCAGGAGCAAACACTGCATTTATCTTACACATACTGCACTTCTAACAAAGGCACTTACAATTGTACATATCTACACACACTTAGTTTTGCACACCTGCCCCTTCTCCACAATGAACAAATATTTCAATGAGTGCTAAACAGAGGTTTGTATAGGCTGTCAGTTTAATCACCTCAGGTGATTAAATTCCAACACACATGCTCCTGTAATGCACTGTCCAGTGCACTGTGTCACTGAGAAGTGAAAGAGAGGAGAGCCCCAGGGTGTGTAACATACTGACCTGCCAGGGCCGGTCCCAGTCCAGGGGGATAGGAAATGCTCCCAGCCAAGCTCCAATCATACTGCAGGCTGTGGTGATCTGCAGACTGGTGTCCCACACTGACATGGCCCTGCAAGCACAAGTCAACAGTCGATCCACTTCACGTGAACTGGGGACCCATTGCAAAGCAGTTCCTCGCAAAACAAAGAAATAGAAACCTGAATGTGCCAAAGAACAGACAGCTTCACCTCCCCAAGGGATAATTAATTAAGGCAGGTAACATTTTAATTTTACTCATTTAAATCAGATCTGTATTCACAACTATACATTCAGATGGAGCAGTGAACACAAAACATTGATAGAGTCATCTCTTCCCTGAGCTGGCAGAGGTGTCAGTGGAAAACGCTGGAGCTTTTTGACAAGTACTTGACAGACGCCCTATAACAGAAGGGCACATTCAGAATTAACCTCTCTTTCAAGTGCCACTTGAGACATGAGCACCACTGTACCCGTGTCAACGAGTCTCTGCTACTGAACATAAAGAGGTGCTTACTCCCACACATTCCAGTTACGAGCCCCATTCTTCCTCATTAAACTGTTTTGTCTTATCAAGTGATAAAAAGGTGTTGTTTGCCTTAATATGTATTTTTTCCCATATACAAATTGCACTTCTCCACTCCATTCAAACAATAAGCACAGCTGTGCTATGAGTGTCCTTGCGGGTCTGTGTCTGTAGGTTGGTGTTTGTCTGCTTCTGTGTCTCAGTCTTTATCTGGTGGTAAAGTCAAATCAGGAAGGAGACTGTGAACCAGATCTGTCAGGTGACCACAGCCATCTGGGATGAGAGGGAGGAAACTGCAAAGTCAAGGACAACTAGAACCCTTTCCAGAAAGTGCGGTAAACAGCAGGCAACACACTGGGCCAGAGCTGCCCCAGCTTCCCCTCAACACGTTCTCAGCAGCCGGAGGGGCCTTAACTGTTCATACCACTAGGAGCTGGAGTCATCCAACCCGCCCTTTACAGAAGCTCTCGGCGGGTGAGAGTAATTATTCACATACTTATGTAAAAGTGAAAGTTTGGAGTAGGAAGAAAACTGTGCTTCAAAGCTGATCTGTGCTGAGAAAATAAATGTTAAATAGCATCAAAATATGTTTTGAGCAGAGTAAAAATGCGGTAAATCCAGGAAAGATGAGTGAAGACGGGCCTCTTCACTACTGCCTGCTGCAGCTTTCCCTGAAACCTCACAACAAGGAGAAATTAAAGTCAAGCAGCGGTGCTTCACTTTGAAGTACTCAATCAGCCAATCAGTACATCTCTACTTCTCTCCATTCTAGCTAAAGAATCAGTCTAAGTAGCTCTGACTGGCAGCAAGGCCTAGCCGGACAAAAAATACCACACTGCCGTCAGCAGCTTGATAAGTAGCTCTATTGATTTTTAAACTTCAGCTTTTAAGATTTGGAGCACCTAAAGCCTAAGTTCAAATTAATAAATTTTAATGATGTTTCCTTAGTCTAAAGCCCCTTTTGAAAAAATGCAGAAAAAATAAAAAGTTTTAAAAAAAGAGATAAGGATACAGAAAATTAAACAAAATCCTCAACTATATTGTGTATTGTGTATTGTGCCTTTCATCTCAAACCAACCTTACTGAACTATACGATATACCATCCTCTCAGAAAACCATCGCCTTAAATAATGCAGAACTATTCCTTCAAAGCTCTTGTCTGAGTGGGGAAATGGTAGTCATGACATTTTGTATTCTCCTTCCCCAAAACCATTTTCCACAGAAACCACTGAAACAAATTTACAAGTGCCAGCGCTTCACTTGCAGTAAGATCCCGAACAGGTTCTTGATAACCATTTCCTCTTACTAGGACAAGTGGCATTTCAACACAACCCCACACTGCTTTCCAGTCTTGCCTGTTATGCAATCAATCTAGTTTTTCATTGTTCTCATTTACGCTAAGTCATCTAAGAAACTTCTGTGAAATTGTTATCTTCAGGTTTTAGAGGAAGAAAATAATCAAGTTAATGGATTTAGGGTAAAGAAACTATCGTGGCATTAGAATTCCCCCTAGTGGTAGCTTTAAAAATGACACACAGCCACACTACTTTTTGCAAAATATTAATTTCTTATTTCACATTGATGAGATAAATGAAAAACACACTACAGTCTTATATTATAATACTAAAATGAGTATGTACTCATCACATATGTCAATCCAGGAACTAGGCTTATCTTCACACCACTTCACAGTAGGCCATGTTCTGTAAGTATAAATGTCAGCACTCCAGCAGTCCCATGCAGAGAGGCTATATGGACTCTTCCTGAATGATATATACCGTGCATACGTCATTCGTGTTACAAAGCCATCAGTACTAAAGGTAAAAAGAAAACACGACGAGGATTCCTCCCTTCATTAGCTCCTGCACACCAACAAGGAACTGCCAGTGACATTACACTCAGAAAGAAATGGACTCTTCTCGCCCTGTGGATAGGTTTTGTTGTATTCTACAGAAGGTAGGACACTAAAGGTCCTACAGTTACAGTAAATTGTACTGTTTACTATATATAAGCCCAATGACTTATATAAAAACACTTAATATTATTCTGAAAAATACTTCATAGAAATTCTGACATGCTCATGCAAGTTCAGCCTATTTATGCACATAAGCTCCTCCACTTTTAAGCTCTAAAACTGATTTATCGGATTGTGAGTAACAAAAGGGACTGCTTTCTGCATACGTTGGAAAACAGTACTTCCCCTGCAGAAACAGGCGGTGCGAAAGTCAGAATAAGAGACGCACCCATCCCGACTGAAAACACGAATCCAGGCCTGGACGTTAGGCCCCAGGATGCAGAGACAGCGCAGGGTGGTGAATGTGGACAGCAGGACAGCAAAGGAAAAGGTTTCAAGTGCAGACCTGGAAAAGAGAACACATATCCTAGCAAGGCATACCCTGTCCTTGCAAGAAAATAGGTTTTTATTTCACTTATGCTAACTGCTATGAATTGTGGGTAAAACACCCTGCTCTTGCTCCAGGAATGTGTGTCAATTCAGTCAGGAATATTACACCCGCTGCTCAGACAATATTTAAGACACTCTAAAAGGGTTTTGATTAGTTTCAAGCTGGGATCCGGTGGGGCACTTCAGACCTCAGCAATTACTTTTCCTAAACAAACCTCAGTCACACCAGCAGGATGCAATGAAACAAGAGAAAGACTTTCAAAAAAGTCACTGACTATTTGACTCATATGTCCTGACGTGAAACATGAACAGGCAGAGCATTTTAGTAACAGGACAAAGTATTCCTAGTGACTTGTTGTTAAGTACTTACTCCAGCAAAGGTGCTCCATACAGGACAACAACTGTGTGGAACAGGAAGCAGGATAATATGAAATACAGGCAGGACCTGAAGGCTTTAGACACCTATGGATAAGACCAAACAGGTTTAATAATTACCCACTATATCTTTTATAGTGTTTGCTGGCTCGGTTACCACAAAATGATATATGTGGAGACCAATGCAATTCAATGGACAAGCAGACAGAAAACCACTCAAAGCTTCTAGTCCCTATATCAACTATAAGTGCAGAGTACTTTTATTCATATAGTTAATCTCTAGATTCATATATACCAGTTATTCTAGTGTTACTTCCATTTTAAAATTAAAGTGCATTAACTGAATTAAAGGTACTTTAAAAAGATAAATGAAAACATTTAAAAGTTTTATTGGGTTGTGCAATACCTGTGAAAGCAGGCTGATTCTGCAAAGAGAAGAAAGTCTCCCAAAGACCTCACCTTGTAACTCAGAGTATTCTTCTTAGATGGTGGACTGATGCCCAGCAGCCAATAGACAGTGATGTTAACAGCAGCCACAGCTCCAGAGACAGAATACAGCCACACAAGGTGTGTGCCATAGACTGAAAACCCATCCACAAACAGAAGGGGCAGTACTGTGGCCATCAGGACAGAAGCTGCCATGATGGTATGGGCAGAAATCATTCCCTTGATCTCAATATCCTTCATGGTGATCCTAGGCGATTCCAGGCTGGAAAACAAGCACGCAATACTACCAACTTCAGGATACTTAAATCAGTTCAGGTCTGGGGAATATCAGGAGTTTAAGACTGCTTGCTAAGGTACAACACTCAATAGTAACATCCAGAAACAGCTGACATGGGCCTCTGTATAGTGTTGGCTATCTGTACTCAAGAAAATACGTGGTCACCTGATTTCAGTTCCATCTGTGTTCTCAATTTTGTCAGAAATTATTATTTCCTTAAAACTCTAATACAGCTGCGTAAAGAAAACTTCCAGTGCAGAGGACACAAACTCAACTTGGGTTTTCGGAGCTGCGAATTCTTACTGTATACAAGCAATCACCAGGTTCTGGATATTAGCTAAGTGTTTGTACCTTAGTTTATCTAAATCTGCGTAGAAATATTAAAATGTTTTTAGGTTTCTCTCTATGCCGTTGGTACAAAAGATTGGACATTTTCAAAATCAATTTTAATGTAAAAAAGAATAAAACTGCTTTACACCACGTCTATATCCGTTGAGGGATTTGCGATCAGCCAAGAGTAGCTGAAGACGGGCGGCCAAGGCAAACCTGACTACAAGTTTCTGTCTCAAACCGTCACAGTGTTCAGAAACTTAACATACACGGGGAACCCTTTTGTAGAGGTCTGGCGTCTCCTACAGGAGCTGCAACTTTTCAAAAGTTATATTTCATCTTCAGCATTCTTCCAAGCCCCGGTAAATCATCAAGTATCAAATCTCTACTGTTCCAATTAAACTTAAAACTGCAAAAACCTATGCACTGCGTAAGAAATTGCAGACATTATGCCTATAAAACCGAATAATCAACAAGAGAAAATA
Organism: Lepisosteus platostomus; assembly: GCF_059453375.1. Lineage (NCBI taxonomy): Eukaryota > Metazoa > Chordata > Actinopteri > Semionotiformes > Lepisosteidae > Lepisosteus > Lepisosteus platostomus. Next base: position 17,635,774 of record NC_142627.1, on the reverse strand, counting down.
GGATTGTAATTATATTTTAAGAAATAGCTTACCCTCTAGATGGACGGATTGTTGCTATATAATATCATTCAACGTTGGAAAAAATAATAAACTACTATATACATCAAGCGAATGAAAAACATCTGAATTATTCTCAAGAAAACGTAGCCTCTAAAAGGTGTTTTTCCATTTTTTTAGTCGTGGTGCACAATTGCACGACAATAAACCACAACAGTATCATTCATACCTGATTTCCGTATGAAATATATTCTGCGCAAGGTCAGTACAGCGTAAACAAGGACGTGGGGGGTGTCACGGCGTGTTTTGCTTGACGTACATTTTGCCCAATCAAACAGTTGCTTCATACCGATTCCCAATCGCCATCCGAGTGGGCGGGGATAGAGTCTAAGGTCACTACCCACAAACCCTGGGAAAATGCAAAATATTACGGCAGACTAGCCGGAAGGAGTAAATTCTCTTTGAGACGCATAAACACCCATATATTTTATGTGTTTACTATAATATATAGAGCTCAGTAGTTTATTTCTGCCATGTCAGTGGACGTCGTAAATCCGGTGGTACAGGAATGACGCAAAGAGGGGGTTAATTACAGTTGAGGTTCACTTATTTAGTTTGAAATATACAGTACGCACTCTTTCTGAACGGAAGGACGAGACGGGAAGTTGTCACACGGCTCTGGCACCGGCAGAGCAGATAGTTTGTTTTCCTTTTCTCCGCTGTAGGTGGATTGATTTTCTTTTTTCTCGTTTTAAGAGAGGAGAAAGATGGTTTGTGAGAAGTGTAAGTGGTTTCGTGACTTTGTTATAGTTGTCTCTGAATACAGGTCGCACTGATCATCTCTCCGTGATAATCGTAATAATCGCCAACACTGGGACGTTGCTTCGCTGTTTACAATTTGTGCCGCAGTGGAAATGCTAGAAAAAATAGTCACATAACCAGTATATCTTTTCATTTTTAATGTGAGGCAATTGCAATTGTATACTATTTTCTTCATTTCTTTTAGTTTCGTTTGTACTAGGCGTTTGTAGGTATTACTGGCAGACGTCCTGTCGTGTGATCTTAAACGAAGAGACGGCGACTCCGCTGTTCATCTCTGGCTGAAACTCTTTGTAATTTGCAGGTGAAAAGAAACTCGGCCGTGTCATCACTCCGGATACATGGAAAGATGGAGCCAGAAACACAACAGGTACCCTAACTAATGCACTACGCTACACGTAAGCAAAGAAGAAACGGAGATTTGAAGTGCAGCCTTTTAACTCAGATACGCAGTTAACAGAGATCCTTTTCCAACACTGATCAATTTCTGGATCTGGATGTGTCCGTTCCCCTTCTTGAACTCAGATACTGCCAGATCTAGGTTTTCGGTCACTTTCTAAGGGTTTTCAAGACGTAGATCACTTTTGCAGTTGATAATGGAGTGTTCAGTATCTTCCTGAACAAGATGTGTGCTCCTAGAATAATGGGGAGTAACCTAAAACATCATTACATTAGAAAGGTTGGGCATTAATCAACCCACCTTTGTTTCTTACAATTGCAGAAAGTGGTGGCCGCAAGCTGAATGAAAACAAGGCGCTTACTTCAAAAAAAGGAAGGTAGGTGCATCTTGTCATTAAAAAAATGGTTCACATTTGTATTTTCTATGGAAATGTACATAGTGCTTTTCATTCCAGAATTTGTCACATATAGAAGGTGACCCACTTGATTTACTGCTGAAGTGCAGCACCCTGGGTAAAATGCAGCTACCATTATGTGCGCCAATAATATCAATAGTCTTGCTGACACCAGTGGAGAAACCATCAAGATAGCTTGTCTCATAAAACTGTGTGCTCAGGATTCTTGAGTCTTCAGCACAGAACTACTAAATCCAGACTTTCATTGTTGGCATATGTGCTGTTTATTTGTAGATTTACCTTAGTAGTATACAAACTAACCTTATGTGTCTTTATCGTGTTTTCCTATCTTTTGTTTTAGGTTTGACCCCTATGGAAAGTCCAGATTTGCGATCTGCAGGATTTGTAAAAGCTCAGTCCACCAGCCTGGTTCAAACTATTGTCAAGGGTGTGCCTACAAAAAAGGTAAGAATCCAGCTACTTATCTGGGCATTGTAGTAATTTAGGAATGAAGCAGGTATGCAAGTCATCCTAGTAAATGTTTGTTGTGGAAGTGTGAAAACCTGTGGATTCTAATAAGTCTCTTGTTTTCCTAGGCATCTGTGCAATGTGTGGCAAGAAGGTTTTGGAAACCAAAAACTACAAGCAGACCTCAGTGTAGTCAATCCATCAAATTGTTTATGAAAGGAGTTACGGGGATTGCACTGGTCCAGCACTGGTTATTCTAGAGACAGAGCTGCATTGAGCTGGTTCTTGCATGCAAAACAGACGCTCAAAGCCATGAAGAACCACTACAGACAAAGCTGTCTCCACAGTGTATTTTTTAAAGCCTTGTTTCTATATTCAAAGGTAGTTCTCTTCTGCTCTTTGAATCCAAATGTTAAATTAGCTTTACTTTAGGCCATACTTAAATATATCCTGTAAAACAGCAATATACACAAGTTGATGACAGTGGCTCTCTAGTGGGTGGGATGGTATCTATCAATATAATAATCCTTTCATATCTGTAATAGTGATCATGTTTTATTCATTACAAATTACATATTGTTTTATTACAGTTAAGTGTAATGGTTACAATTGCAATGTAACTGGGTTTCTATAAATATTTTTTGCTATCTGTAGTTCTGTAATTTTTTAGTGATTACTGACTTACAAGACTGTTAATGTATAAGGACTTATCAGTTTAAGTTGTGCTACTAAGATAAAAACTCGTTTGTAATAAAAGCTTTTAAAGGGAAGATAGTTGATCTGGAAAATAAAATAATTTAACTTAAAAGTTGTATTTTTTCAAATTCTTAGGATTTGTTATTTGAATTTTCTTTCCTGCACGCAGACATGGGTTTCCATTCTAGCCTCTAGATGGTGCTATTTCCGTGCTGAAACTTTGGCATCTCCAGAGCTTTAACTTTTAGTTGGAAATATATAGTGACAAGGTCAGTGTACCTTGGTGAATCACGCTAAAGGTATACATGTTGACATTTAAATACTTTTTTTGCCCTTAAGGTACATTTTCCTACACAATGTTTCCATGAATTGACTTCTTGCTCCTCATATTTTAGTCCTACGCAATAACTTAAGTGTGTGGAACAGAACATCATGTTGATTACAAACCCCTTTACCTCATATTAAGCTTCTTATACAGCTATGACTCCCTTCATGTTACGGAAATTAAAACTTTGCTATTTGTTGCAAACCCCGGTCCCTGCTTCAGGCGAGAGCAAGAGCTCCCACGTACTGTGATGTTATGTGGCCCTTCCTGCTCTCTAGTCACTGGAAAGCCTAATGTAATGTGAAGTACGAGCCAATATGTACAGGTTGTGTAGCAGACATTTCATCGCAGAAATGTTCCAACGTGATGTGCATGCAGGGCATTGCTTAAAAAGAAATGTGTTCACAAGCCTGTTTTTTTACAATGTAATATGGCTGACTCATGTTACCAGAAGTTTTGTTGCCTTGTTCTGAATTGTAGAATGTGGCACTGTGCATACCTGGAAATTTTGTCTATTGTGTGATGTAAATGGGTGGTTTTACATGATAGTGTGTGCATTGTACTTTTGTTGTGGTTTGAACTGGATTTATCCATGCTGATAAATTATGCTAACCCAGAAATATAAAAATAGCATTGTGGTTCCCCTTTAATATGACAAGGGATCATGGCATTGACCTGCGATTGAATAGCCCTTGAAATATTTTGTTTTGAGGAACTGAATACTGGAAAGATAAGAATATGACCAGTTTTCTGAAGCTGCAGGTAGCACTGTGGTTTGTGAAATGCAGTGGCTCTTCAACAATAGGGCTGTCCATGGCCTTTATTCCCCGTCTTGCTGTCTTTGCTGTTTTACAGTACCTGTACAAGATTAGTGGCAGCTTTTCTTAATCTGTCTGCTGTCCAGGTATAGCATGTATCCCACTTTCACCTTGAGAGGTCACTAGGGCGTTTAATTTGCTGCTTGTCATTCTAATTCTCACCCCCACAATGGATATAGCCTATGTTGTACAACATATCAGAACATTAAATAATAAAACTTTAATATTATTACTAACCACTCCACTTATTAATATAATAATTGCTTATACTTATATAGCACTTTTCTGGATACTCCACTCAAAGCGCTTTACAGGTAATGGGGACTCCCCTCCACCACCACCAGTGTGCAGCTTCACCTGGATGATGCAACAGCAGCCATAGCGCACCAGTACACTCACCACACATCAGCTATCAGTAGGGAGGAGAGTAGAGTAATGAAGCCAATTCATAGATGGGGATTATTCAGAGATTGGTAAGGGCCAATGGGAAATTTGGCCAGGACACCGGCCAAATTCTTTACCTGGGATTTTTAATGACCACAGAGAGTCAGGACCTCGGTTTTACATCTCATCTGAAGGACCTGTTTACAGTATAGTGTCCCCGTCACTATAGTGGGGTATTAGGACCCACATAGACCACAGGGTGAGCGCCCCCTGCTGGCCCCACTAACACCTCTTCCAGCAGCAACCTTAGTTTTTCCCAGGAGGTCTCCCATCCAGGTACTGACCAGGCTCACACCTGCTTAGTTTCAGTGGGCTGCCAGTTGTGAGTTGCAGGGTGATATGGCTGCTAGCTATATCACTGTTTTAAAATATCCAGTTTTAAGCTTGATTCGTAATGATTCCGAAATGTACAAATGTCATGAGAAGTTACCCTCCAATTCCTCTAATTGTCTAAGTCTCTTAAAATACTACTTTCACACTACTTTAGAAATCACCCACTCTCTCATTCTGTAATGTGATCTATGTCTCAAGTCAGAGAAGAGTATTGCCTTGATTACACTTATGTACAGTATACTGTGTGTGCATTGTGGGGAGCCGCTCTTGAAAGGAGAGAGTAATGAGGTGGTTTCTGGGGATCAAACTCTCAGATGAGCATCGCGGATAGCTAAATGGAGTTCTAACAAGAGTGTGGTAGGGATGATGTCAGACAGACTAATTAAGCTCAGCTGTCGCAACCAACAACTAATCCTAATGTAATTGCTCAGATTCCCATACTGTATATACCTCACATTACTCTCTCCTCTTCCTTGCTCGTTTTGCCTCATCCACCCCATTTCTACCTTTGCAGCTTTTGCGCCTTTGAGATCATTAAGAATCAAAATCTTGTGATCTTTCTAGTCATCAAGGGTCAGAGTTGAAGAAATGTCTTTATTGGTCAATAACTTTAAATATGCTCCTGGTCTTTAGCAACATGGTTTAGGATATTGTATAAAACATACTGTACTAGGGGTTATCTAGTTCTAATCCATTTGTCTAAATCAATTTTTTATCCATAGAAATTTTTGATTTATACATTTTAATTATGGTACTATTCTAGGGAAGGCTGTCCAACAATCCAGAAATTTTACAACTTACTATGAGTAAAAGCAAAGAAACACATGATGCTTAAGAAACATAATTTGCTGTGCAAAATGGTGTTCACACTTTTCTTTGGGCTGTCACCACGGCTGTAGTGATATCCATCTACGAGGAACAGTACAATACAGCCTTTTGTGGACAATTACTGTGACAGCTACCATGGGCGTGATATAATCTGGTCTCTAAGGCACCACGAGTTAAAAGCTGATGAAACCCCTTTACTTGTTCTGCATTTTATGAATGTTAATTAAACAATTTTGGTTACCAATGTGAGGCATAGTGAAGCTTTATTGCTGCCAACGTTCACCTCCTGGGTCTTCAGCTGGATTCCAGACTAGGCACCATATGTTTGGGGTTTCTATGTTCTCCCATCATGCTGGCTAGGTTAACCTGTGTCCCTAAATTATAGGTGTGACCTGACATCTCATCCAAGGTATAGTCCTGCCATGCTGGCTAAGCTTCCAGATTGGGCTCCAGGTTGCAGTGTCTCCTACCAGCAATTGGCTGATTTCCAGCAATGGGTGTAGGGATGTTCTGAATTATCCAAGAAATGTATCTGAATAAGTTTTAATGCTGATTTATTCTATTCTTAAAATATTTTAAGCATATAAAGCATGAAGCGTTGCCACCTCCCTAGAGCATAGTTTAGTTAAATAGGAATACTGATAGCATTATCTTGAGAAGGGCTACAAGATTTAATGTAAGGAGTGAGAAAGAGATGGTGAAATCTGTAGTCTACAGTCGTGCCAAAACGGCAGAGCTGCCTTTGTAGAGCTGATCCTAGTAATCAGTTTATGTGGTGAGAGTTGGATAACAGTGGCATGTCAGAGCCAGTTTAGCAGGGCACAATAGACTGTCACACTGGTGGTTGCTGTGGAGTTGAATTAGAATAAATTCTCATACTGGCTGATATATACTGGATGACCGCTGATCACAGCAAGTCCTAGACACAGCCGCATGAATACGCCCATATGAACTCAGTGTGTGGATCATTTGCTGTACCTTTTCGTTCATTGCCCATCCTGTTGTTGATAGAAGTGTTACAGTATGTACAGTAGTTCACCACATGTGCTGCCTGCATGAAAACATAGATAAGAGGTTGCAAACGGGAGGAAGTTTGTCTCTCTCATTTGGCACTTTAGTATTTAAGTGAATCGCGAGTTTTATGTAGGCACTTACTGAAAGAACACAACATTTTAAATCAGTTATTATTTATGTAAAAACCCAAGAATACCTTCCCATGATTTAAATTTCAAACATTTGCCTAATTACTCTGCCATTCTATTTAATGTCTGTTGCTTCCATACATTATCATGATGAGCACTTAAAAAATGCCAATAATAATCAGATCCTTTCCTCATCGTCAAAAGGACTAAATAGCCTCTTGTTTGCAGACCTTCTTATGTCCACTGTCTCCTCGTGTTCAGATTGGCCCGTTGGATATGTATATTGTGTATTCTTACTTCCTGTCTGTAATACTTGTCATTAAATTTGATTTGGATTGAGTGTCTGCTCAAACCATGATTTTGTCATAAGTTATTTACTGTATGTACTGAAAGTCCTTGCGACTGGTTGTGTTTTCCATACTCCATATTTCTATCATTGAACTTAAAATTGGAAATGTAACTTATTTCCTAAATGTACCCGAATGTAAATCCTTTATACAGATCAGGGAGAGCAACAGACCTAAACTGAACTGCTCTAGTGCTCTAGTATATCACTGCTTACATCTGCCCAATTAGAGGTTATGGCCCTGAAGATGACTCACTGTTTTATATTACAGTGGCTAAATTTGGTACCAAGCCTCCCTCTGTGTATGTCAGTTAAGGATGTTCATGCTGCTTTGTGCAACACATAAGAAGTCATCCATAACACCAGTCACATGGTACTTTGAGATTTTATGTTTAAAGCTGCCTACTATGTATAGTGGAGATGGTTTGCTTATTTTCATGTGTTGTTTTTGAATTCATTGTTTAGTGTGAATATCAGTAAAGATTTTTGTACCTGACAACATGTCCACTTCAGATTCCCTGAAGTCCTGTTCTGTTTGTTCTAAGTACCTGAAAGTAAAATGTGTGATTCTGCTGGTGCTGTTCAGTAAAGCTACTTCCCACTTCAAGAAAATAGACACATATTTCACTCTGTATTGTCAATTGTTAATCTGACAGGGGTGTGGATAGCTGAGGTTTTGGTGTCTGTCCATGAAATCTGCTTTTAAGACCTCCAGAAGAAACACCTGTGAGTCATTTGACTTGGGCTCAAACATCTACAGTGCTTTTTGTGAAGGGCTATCAAAACACATCCAAACATGAAGAATGACTTCAATGTCATCAATGCTGAGCCTGATGAACTGGTGCTGCAATTTAAAATAACAAAAAAACTTCTGAAAATCCTCAACTCGCTACAGTCTGATAGATATTCTCTGAAAATTTCCATGTAATGACAAGGATCAATCCTCTGCCCTCTCTGCTGAAATCAAGGAATGTAACTGCTGTCATAGTAGGGTCATACAGCAGGTGCTTCCCACATACACTGTATTTCCTTCATTGTACAGTACTTCAATATATGGAGAGTGATCATTATAAATACAGTTCCCATTTGAACAGCATGCTGCATATTTTGAAGATATTGCACAATATGTTGCGTGCTTGTTTTCATGGCCTGTTATTTAATGTTGCTGATATTATTTTTCTGAAAAAGAGGTTAAAACAGTTTATGCTGACTTACAGTCTAAAGCTGGAGATTTAGTAAAACAAGACAAACTTTGATGTTTTGACAGTTATGGCAAAGGAGAGTCATTTATTTTTTAAATACAGCATGATATTTCCACAAAGCACACTCCTAGATGTAAACATGTGAATTACAGTCACACAAAGGTAGCAGTTAACATTAGAATTATGTGTATCATTCAGAAAAAACAAGTTTACAAAAAACAGTATTAAAATCAAAGATTTAGTTAATGCCGTAAGGACCTCACGTTACATCAGAGCTAAATTAACCAATGCCATTCCTTGAATACAATAAAAATATATGTAGAGAGAGTCATAGAAACACACACACGTACAGCACATACAGCTATAGTGAAATATAACCGTGTAAGGTCCCAGTAATGATACAGATTTTAAACCAATACTGGGTGACAGATGTAGTACTTTTACCTCAGAAATACTTATAGCTGTCCCTGGCAATATAGTAGGTGTCCCCTCAGTATAACTGCTAGGGAGCTGCTCAGTAACCCGGGAAATTGATAGGTTTGGATTTAGAAATATCCTCTTGTGAATGTTACTGTGTTTCAAGTTCATTAATGGAGTATTTCTAGGCTAGTTCTACTGACCGTATATGGCCCTGTATAGAGTGGTTTTGTCCTGTAGGAATCAGTGCTAAACATATTTTCAAAACGTTTCACTCCAAATCCCAACCATTTGCCATCTGTTAAGATGAGAGTTCCCTTCAGCTCCTTCACAGCAGGGATTCAGATTTGAACATTTCAATAAACACTCAGATAACACTAATTGTTTTTAAAAAAAGTCACACTGAAAAAGAAAGAAGTTCAGTCTACTGCAGCAGAGTCATTTGTGCATCGGCTCAAAATAAGAAGCCTGTATCTCAGTGCTAAGTCAGCTTAAAGCAGTTTTACTCCACACGTTCACATTTGGAATATTACTGAGAAACTGTACACGATTGATGTCCAATTATTTGCATGTTTCCTTCTAAACTGTGTTCTTTATGTGAACAGGTCCTACAGAAACATTATGCTAAATAAATTACTACTTAATCTCGTTGATTCGCAGAGGAACAGGATTTGCGTGGAGCAGTTTTGTTTCTCAGCAGTAGAAAATCATCTTAATTACCTGAACTTCTCTACATAGTACATTTGAAGAAGTGTTTCTGTTAGGTATGAAACAAGTATCAAAATATTAGATTTGTGCAATAAAAAATCTTATTTGATCTCTTTCCTCAAATATTTATATATTATGTACAACATGTGTTTTCTGGTGTCGTAGATATTGCACAGAAGATGTCAAGGCACAGATTTCGATAGGATAAAAGCATCTACATATCTTAGTTTCACATTGAATGTTTTTTCTTTCACTGTTGTTGCTCAAAAGAAAATTAGTAAAGAGCCACTAAACTAAATATACTGCCTATGTTAAGTTTAATTCATATAAGGGATATAAATGCTCGGGAGTGGTTTCAAAGGCTTTAATTTAAATCAGTCTTGAGTTTGCCTAACAAAATCAACACGAGGTAATCAAAGAGTAATTATAATGAGGATCTACTGCTATGTATTGAGATTGAAAACATTAAAATGTTTTCTTATAGTCTTTGACCAAGGTTGAGGCAATTGTGGAACAACAAATAAAGTTACAGTACTGGAATATCATTTCCAATATATAAAAGAAATACATATTTTTAGTTGAAAACCATCCCTGATCCCAATGAGAGAAATAGCTCTCTGGCAGCTTACAGTACATGACATGGAGTCTTTCTGAAAAGTACTGATGGCAGAAGTGTGCTTGGGAGATTTGGGTGAGATACATCACCCACTAATCCAGTCAGGACCCCCCTCTGCGAATGAAGGTTGTTGCTGCACTGATGAGAGAAAACTGGAAAAGGCTGGAATGCTACTAAGCCAGTGATGAGGATGATGAACCTGACTGGGGCCAGCCTCCTTTTCTCCTATGCTAATTGGCAGGAAACCCGCATGGCACTGATATGTAGAGCAGCTCTAGTTGCTAGAGATCAGAGGATCTGGTCATGTAATGCTCAGGGCTGAGAAAACCTTAGATGTGCTGACCCAGTTCTTAGCTACTCAAGTTGGGTTTCCCATAACTAAAGAGATCACAGAGAGCACTAACAACATAGAGCAACGTGTTGCCTATTCACCAGACATTAACAAATAGAAAAGCTTTTTGGAAAAGCGTATTGTTGCAGAGAGACGGAGAGAGCCCAGTGGATGAGTCTGTGTTGTGTGGACAGTGTTTGAGGGATGGCCGTCTGGGTCGGAGGTTCATTAGCTTTTAATCAGGGACAGGAACTCCTCACGGGTCTTGGGGTCCTCCCTGAACACCCCCAGCATGGTGCTGGTCACAGTGCGGCTATTCATCTTCTGTACACCTCGCATCACCATGCACATGTGCCTGGAACACAACAGCACAAGGTATATCAGCTTGCAGTCTCAGAGTCAGTAGTTACCAGCCATACTAGCTGTGCTCAAATCACATCTAATGCAATCACCTGCAGCAAAGAGTTTTAAACCCCAAAATTCATTGCAGTGTGTCCTTTTAATTATGCCTTAAGGCAACTAAACGTTTATTGTACATTTTCCATGCACTCATGATGATCACAGGATGGTAAGCCACAAGTTAAAGGCCAAAGCAAAATATTTCAAGCATGAATTATCAAATTGATTTTCTCTCCAAATGTTATCTATTTTTATGTCTTCATAAAACGGTTTGACCTATTCATGTAGGGTTTTTTTTCTGTTGTGAAACAGGCACGATGGCGAACCGGCTGTTTTGTAACTTTAACTCAGCCTGGCTTCTGGATGCTCAACGATTTCAAGGGGCGTGTGAGCCAATGAGGAGATAGCGCCAGCTGAGCTGTAGGCAAACACTCACGCGGCCTCGATGACAACAGCGACCCCTGCAGGCTTCAGCGCCTCCGAAATGGCGACGGCAATCTGCTTCGTCAGGCGCTCCTGAACTGCACAGAGGCCCCCCAAGCAATAACACTGTCAGCATTGCTCGCACACAAACCACACACTGACACAACAGTCACCACCGCAGGCAACACTCATGGTCACCACAAAAACACACCAGTACCTGCTGATAGGAACAGCAATACACTAGAGGAACATAAAACAGTTGGAAAACTAGAGAAGACAATTTGGCGCTTCTAACTCAATTGGTTTTTAGTAGCTAATTGTTCCTGGGATCCAGGCAAGCCATTGCATGACACACTCTTTGATTTAAATTCTGTGCCTTTATCTGGATCTCCTAAAATTCTGTTTGTTTTTTATATTGGTTCTTCACGCAGTCTAGAACATTGAAATGATCTGTCAGCATAAGCCTAAGTTTTTTACATAAATACCTTCTTCACAGTATTTCCAATCTTAGATTTGTGTTTTATGTTTTTGTTATCTGCGTGTAACACTAATATACATTAAATTTCATCTGCCAAGAGTCTGACTAATTTTGAATTGTCTGCAATTAAGTCACAAATTGTTTTGTATATGTACAGTATATGGACCTTTTGTTTGTGTACATGAGCAAAACAAATGATAATCATCTTTATCTGTACATGCAACTTGATACACAGACCTGCTGCCCTTGATTTGCATTAATGTTGGACCAAACATACCTTGAAGTCTTCGGCTGTAGATTTCAACAATCCTGAAAAAAGGAGAAAGGCATACAGTTATGCAATTTCAAAACCATATAAAGTGGACAGGACATTCAAATAACACAAAAAACAGCTCTAAACTTGCTGTAAGATAATGTTACTGGTGGTAGTATTGGCATTGTACCCCATGAACTTAATCAGTAATAAATTACTGACCATCAGTGCCAATTCGGTGAATCCAGTGAACAAGAAAAAGGTGAAATGCTCTTTGTCCCCTTAGGTTTCTGCTTGTGTGTCACTAAAATGGCAGTGCTCTTCTTGTCCAGCAGTGTGACCAGACTAAGCAAATGGATGAGAGCCAAGGTCTTATAGATCATAAAGGTGCACTTTTACCCACCGGCTGCAGACTAGCTTTCTGTTATTTTTTAATTGTATAACTCAGGCACTGCCTTTACTATAATAATTAAAGAAATACAACAGGTATCTGGGATCTGTGTAAAACTGTACTATACTGTATCTAAGTGATTTTGTGCATTGTAATTTAAATAGTTCTAATGTTTGAACGATTCATTTAATGAAGATTCACTGTTGGCAGAAAGTCTGCAACTATATTCTAGCACCACTTACAGAGGTCCATGAGACTGTGGTCTCTATAAGTGGCATCCATGTTTGGTGTCTATGCACTGTTCCCTAAGAATGGAAAGGCTGTTTTCCCCAGGGTTTAAAATTATTTTATCCATTTCTACAAATTACATTCCCAGAGCAGCAGAACTGAGATGAGCGAGTACAATTCTACTCTGAACATTGATGGAATTATTTTTAAAAGATGCCTGGGGTGATTCTGACAAATTCTGAAAATAAATGACTATCACATGTTATTGTTAAAGCGCCTACTGCTAACTCAGCAACATTCTAGACATTCTTCCGAAGGGATATATGACTTAACATAATCACTGTAAATGACATTTACTACCATTGATTTGGTCAAAAACATACTCAGGGCTGAATGGAACAGCACTAATGCTAGGAAAATCCCTGGTGTCCCTGCTAGCCCAGGGATTCTTTCCCTGATGTGAACATGTGACATTCTTTATTGTCCCAAGGCTGAGTCTTGTTTACATCCATACAGAAATAAATGATACCCAGTAGGGTTTACTTAGCTGCTAAGTCAACGGCTTGAAATAACAGAAGAACGCAGCCAGTCGTAATTAATGGGTCTACTGCAGTCTTCGATTCTCATGGGTGAAATCAACTGTTCATTCATAGGACAGTCTGATTGACTGGGAGACAGACTATCAACACTAAACTTGGTCTTTTATACAGTATAGACACACTCTTGCCAACCCTGCAGACAAGAGAGACATTATCCATGTCTCTGTCTCATGACAAAACACAGAGTTCAGGATAACAGGACTCAAAAACACATTCAATTGCACTATATACAATGCTAAGCTTTTTATTTACTATTCAGCAAACACTTGCCATATGCACAAAAAAAAGAGAAAGGCTGAACATTTTAACAAATCTGTATTATATATATATGAATTTAAAATATGCTATTGGAAACCTTAGAGTTTGACGGCGTTCTACGACAAATATTAAGAAACTGTAGAAAAATAAACTGTAAGCACAAAAAGGTTTATTAATTTTATATGTAGTATTATGTGGATTGGTTTTATCTAAAGTAAGGCTTGCAGGAAGACAGAGATGAAATTTGCACAGGTTTTCATTACAGGATACATGACTGACTCAAAAGCAATAGCTGGTGAATGGAAATGCTTAAAGAATGTATCTAGAGCCCTGCTAAATTAACAGGTCTTTTAATATAGTGCTAATTACAATTAATTTCCTTTGAATATCACATTGCTGTGTTCGTTCTGAACCTGTATCCGCCCTACGGGCTCTGTGCTGTGCGGAGCAGTTCCCCTGCTTTTCAGTGTTTGTTCTTACCTTGCCAGCTTGCTCAGCCCGACAACTTTTTTGCTTGGCAGATAGCCTATGTGAACCTAAAAATTGAATGGGATATGACATAAGGGAAGAGGAAAATGTTATACATAGACATACAGGTCTTAGCTATACTTTAATATTTTAATTACATTTTGAATTTGTCATTGGAGGTTGATATTTTGCATATATGCAATGTAAAAAACCCTCAAAAGATCACTTATCACTCAGATTCACTACTAAAAGTGTTAAAGAAGTTCTAGATTATTTGAATACATAGTTCTAATAGTCTCTGATCATGCTGCATTACATATTGCAGTTCAAACGTAACAAATGACTATGGTAAACTGAGTGGGCATTAAAGAGTTCCCCTGTAGGTTTTCTCAGATCTAGGACAACAGACCTCACTGAGATTAGCTCCCATTCATATTTCTCAATGCTGCAATGTGTTTATGTAAATGTGCGTAATGTTAATTAAGAATTAGATTAATGGATTTAAGGACTAAATCCAGTTTTTTTCCTTTAGCAAATTACTTGTGTAGATTACAGAAAACAATTCAAATGAATTGCAATATTGTTCTCTAGGTCTATCTTCCATTTTCAGTCATCAAAGCACAGAATGTGCACTGAATGAAGGTGATGGCTATCATCTGATTTCAAAGTGTGTAAATATTTCAGAGTTAAAAGTGTTGCATTAACTTTATTAGTCTGTATAACTTTGGTTTGGCTTTTTACCTTTTTTTGATGCAGAATGCAAGCCTAATTTGTGATGGTGGCTGGAATCTTATACCAGCAGTAAATTCATACTTGGTTTAGTTGCTATAAATGCAAACTACTGACAACCCCTTTCTGTGAAGGATTCTCTTGCTCAATCTTCACTGATTTCTGGTTTATTTCATTCTGAACTAAAGAATACATACAAAAGGCTATCCAAACAAATTTGATAAGCCAGTGCTTCTGTCCCAGGTCATGTTTGTTCAGCACTAGCAGAACTCATTAACAGAGTTTTCAGAGATGAGCTGCAGTTGTAATATTTTTATGCAACCTGAATAAACAAATAGTGTTCTTTTGTATAGCTAGCAGATGTACTCAAAGATCTGTAGAACTACAGCCTACAGATGTTTGCAGGCAGGTCCACCAGCAGAGCTTTTGCATCATTTACAGTACATGATCAGGAGTCCTAGGGAGTTTCTCAGGTGTGCCCATTTAGCCCCTGTGTTTGCCACAGCAGAATTTTCAATACTGTTAATGGATTTGTAATGCAAAACATCTTGAGAGACTTAGAACTAAGCCCCACTCTGTGGTGAAAGCTGAGGTGCAGTGCCAGACATACCCTGCCAAAGAAAGGCACCAGATGATGTTCACAGAGTGAAAACATGTCGATGTCCTTCACAATCACCATTTCATCATGGTCTTCATCAAAGATGGCATCATTCAGGATTTCTGAAACAAGGGACACTAGTTTAATTATGATTAATAGCTGTGACAAAACAAAGGAATGAACAGTTTTTTTCTGATACTGTCGGATCAGGTGAATGTTATGTGATTTTTAAAGTCCTGTGGGAAACCAAGAACAGCCTAATTCATGAATGTGCCCAGGGTTTTAATGTAATATGGTCCTGACCTCCGCCACCATTATTAATCGGTAATAATCCTCGCTGCAGTTGAAACACATGTTCACAACATATTGTTCTTGTAACCATTATTCCTCCAAAAATCATCCAATTCATACCACCAGGCAAACAGTCAGCTGTTGGATTATGAGAAACTTATTCTTTTCTTAAAGCAGGTTTGATTTTACATGGAATGTATGGCAAATTACTAGTCTTATATTCACTGTGAAAATAGATCTAAGAGATTTCTATTAGGGCAAACTGTAGTCATCAACAAAATATAAAGAAGCAGGAAACAGCATAATGTTCTCATTTTGAATACATTTTATATAGAACAGTTATTGTATAAATTGCAGAAGGAAATGAGTCTGCAATATACAGAGGCTCTTTTACATTTACTACGCTGTCAAGGCAAAAGTAGAAATCCTGAGAATTCATCTTATTATGTTGCCAAATTCTTTATCCCTTATACTCCCTTGCATGGGCTTGAGTACATACAGTAGTATCATTACCCTTCATGAGAAAGGTCCCATTAATCTTTTGCCAGTGACTTTCCAAGTCTAAAACATCGAATAGCCTCACAAACTGTAATCTTTTCATTCAGAAAATGTTAGGTCTCTTTAAACAAAAACGTCTTTTTTGCAATAGCAGGTTGTCCTCTGGCTTTAGAAATTCATCTTCACAGTCAGTGTTCCACTTGCACTACAAAGCTACACAAAACGCAAGTTAAAGAAGAGCACTCAGATATTTTTTTAACATATATTGCCTCTAGGTCAAAAACTGAATAAACATGTTTTTTGTGTAGAATTATAGAACTGTAAAATTGCAGATTATTGAGCTTTATTGAAAATTTTAATTGAGTGGAATGTATGTGTAATGTGTTATGCAGCGTTTCAATCAACTGTGACAGACTTACAGCATGTGGTCAGCCATGGCTTTTATAAAAAAAGGATATAATCTTTTTACATGCATTATAAAATGTAATTTTATTGTATACTATACAAAGGGAATGAATTGCTTTACAGAACAGTATATATGCTCTGTTCATAATAAGACTTATTGTGGGAGGTTATCACAAATAAGCATTATATGGTTCAAGTCATAATTATAATGCATTATGCATCTTATGACCTACTGTGATAGATTTATGTACAATTTTAAGAATTCAAAACTGTTTTTTCTAAACTGGTTGCTTATTACATTATCTATCCCTCCATCTACTAACCACTTCATCCAATTCAGGGTCTGGGGAGCCTATCCCAGTAACAGAGAAAGTAACAGGAGCAAGGCAGGATACACCCTAGACTGGACACCAGTCCATCACAAGGCACACACAAACACAGACGTGCACACACTCACACCAGGACCAATTTTCCCTGAAGCCAATTAACCTATTGTGAAGTCTTTGGATTGTGGGAGGAAACTGGAGCACCTGACAAAACAGGGAGCACATACTGTATAAACTCCACTCCGATAGCACTCCCTGAATTGAACCCGGGACATCCGCACTGCAAGGCAGCAATGCTAACCAAGGTGCAGATTTATCCTACAGTATCTGTTGCACTTTGTTCAAGCTTAGGAATGGAGTTTAATGACACGTTTTTGAGTTCAAGGACGATCTTTGCAACACTTAATGCTTGGGAAACACACTTATCATCAGCCCACAGTAATAAGTTCTTTTGTCAATATCACTGTCTAAATCTATAATCTTTTCTAAAATTCAGTTGAAAACATTTACAAAACAGAATACTGTATGTATAGGTCAAATTAAATGATTAAAGTTTAAAATATTAACCCTATAAAACATGGGATGGGATGTATAACCTTGCAGTGTCATTTAAGGTTACCTACTGAAGAAGAAAACGAGCTCTTAATAAAGCACCACACACAATACCCTTCAATATGCTGGAAATTGGAAGAAAAACCCAATGAATTTTTCTACATACAGTATGTTGCTTTCCTGTCTTCCAGTAGGTTAAGTTCGTGGCTTCTCCTTTATATGCCTGGCTGAACAATCACTAGCCACATGTACAGTACAGTGTTACTCACTATATTTTCTAATGCCCATATTGTATTGTATATAATACACTCCCGTCACTTTTCACTCTTCTCTAATACTACATTATTAATGAACGCACAAGACGACTACCGACGCTTGATAATAGCCCATTGGCAATTGGTACCTAATGCAAGAGCTCACGCGTCCACTTACCGTAGATGGTTTCGTGGTACCCTTTGGTGAGGAACTGCATCGCTTTGGCCGCTCTGCGCGGCGTCATCAGCAGACCCTGGCGGTCGGTGTTCTCCCCCAGACCCTGGAGGATGGTGGTGTACGCATCCTCTAGCGCCTGCAGATTTGACTCATCCTCACATTTCGTGCGGGACTTCTCGTGCTTGCACTGCACTGCTGCTTTCTTCGCCTCTATTGCTAGCTCGCTAAACCCGTTGCGGCAATTGAACTCTGTGACAATCTTTCCGTTGCAAACCCCGTTCATTTCTGTAGCTGCCTTATGCAATTCCATTTTAGACACTATTTTGCCTTGTGCTTGAAAAATGTTAAAAGAGAAACAATGTTTCTGTTGGGAAAGTATCAGGTTTTCAGTAACTTTCTAAACCTGACTGCAACAGCTGCCTTGGTGACGAGTTTTTTTTCTGTAGTTTACCTGGAGAGGTCTGCACGCACAGAGCTCCTCTTCATCCCACAGGCTGTATTTATACAACAGATTATTCACCAGAGCGAATCTGCTTTAATATTTTCGTCACGTTGGTGACCACGTCAGGACTGATAGATGTGTGACTGTGGAATTACACTTTGGTCCATTGATACCAGGGACCCCTGTTGCTTGCAGAGACCAAATCTGTGATCTGAGAGCCGGTAATCGATTGCCAGTTTTGTGCAGGGTTATGAAAGCCAACGGAAGTACAAGTTCGCATTCTCAGAATGACCTTTCCTCTTGTGATCAGTTTGAATGGTTTCACTGAGGACACATACTTATTAAACACGCTGAAAAGGCTGCACTGAATGAGATGGTTTGTTACTCTTCTTGACTACCTATTGCACACATTTTGAGATTAAATTCAACCCACATTTTAGAATTAAATTGTACTAAATGAAAAAAACAAATGCGACATTAGAAACATAAACAAAATAAATTATATTAGAGTTAAAAGTGAATGTATTCTGAAAGCAACACGTTTATTTTTTTCTTTTCTACTTCATTTATCATGTTATTTAACATCATTATACGGATTCTAGTGCATTTGGTGTATTTGCGATCGGTGTTTGTACGCTACCGTTAAGAAGACAAAGGAGTATGTTTGAAAATCACTAAAGCTTCCAGCTGACATGGCTTCTACATTAAGTGTGAAAGGTACTGTATACAGTAGTTACTACTAATTGCGTTACTGTGATAGTTTCAGGTGATAGTATACTGCAGAGAACAGCGATAGCATATGAAGAGAAATCCCGTGCTATGCTTGCAGTTTAGAACTGTACTATACGACTTACATGTCAAAGTGTAAAAAAGTTGGACAAATACACATTTTCTTCATTTCACTTGCACAGTTTTGGCTAATTGCGGTCACATGATTTGTTATGGGTTTCCCTGGTTAATCACCTGCAACAATTTCGCTGTGATCTCTTAAAGATGTCCATCTATCTTCTAACTGCTTCATCCAATTTAGGCTTACGAGGAAATCTCGACAAGCACCAGTCACAAGGCGTGGTACACCCTGCAGAGGACGCCAGTGCATGGCAGGGCACACACAGACACAAACATACACAATCACAGGGCCAGGGCCAGGGCCAGAGCTACATGTATGTCTTTGGACTGTGAGAGGAAACCAGAGCACCTGAAGGAAACCCGTGCAAAGGTGAGGAGCGCACACAGACTCCATGCAGATAGTACCCCAGGTCTGCAATTGAACCATATTGATCATTTGATTGATTAGCTTATCGGTCCATGTGTCTGGACCTCACTTGCTAACGTCCATTGTGGTGTGTCCAGAGGTGTCCATCAGGGGGGTCCACATTTGATTTAAAGATTTTGATTAATTGAAAAGGAGACTTGAATCCAGTGCTAGTGGTATACTAATAGCAAAGATTTTCTCTCAGAAAGCAGAGCAAATCAGTCCTTTTCTGTCTTTTTCTTTTTCGTATTTTTCATCAGATTACATCCCCTCAACACATGTGCCCAAACACCTCCCTCATTTAGGAAGCGATTTAGAGTTGATGCAACAATCAAAGTCACTCGAGTGTTTGGAGGTTAGTCATGAGTGATCAATTAATCAAAATGACAGTAAAAACATCTGAAATCTGCCTACTTATTTTTAAAAAAACTTACATAGAGAGATTTAAGACTTTACATTATAAATGACAGACTTTTGATGCTCAGTTTTTTGTAAAGAAAGCCTTTAAGCTATCCGACTAGCACTGCTCAAAGATGAACACTGGCGCCCTCTCTTGTTAACAAATCTCCACATCCATTGAAATTCCTCGTGCTTTCGCTTGTAGGGCCAGTGAAATCCTGGAGAGATTCACTTCACTTTCAACAACTGCTTATCCAATTCAGGGTGGCAGTGGCCCGGAGCTGATCCCAGTTTGATGGCATACATGCAGGACAGGACACCGATCATAAGCAGGGCCCACACAGCCACAAACACATACACTCACACCAGGGCCAATTTTACAGAAGCCAATTAACCTACTGTGGGAGGAAAATGCAGCACCAAAACAAAAGTGAGGAGAACATGCAAACTCCAAGCAGATTGCTAACCCTAGCCCAGGTCTGGAACTGAACTGAGGGCCCCTGTACTCCAAGGCAGCAATGCTAACCACTGCCCCAGCGCACTGCCGATTGAACAAGTAATTTGTTAGAGATGATCTGGAACCTTCATCTCAAGACGATCCAGGCCTGAAGGACCAAAGGTTCCTTAATCAAACAAATTACTTGCTTAATTGATCAATACCTTGCAGATGTTCCTAATCTTAAAAAAACAGGTGATTCCGGGGGGGGCTACAATGTATGATTGACTGGACAGGCAGGGTCTCTCCAGAACCAGGGATGGAGACCCTTGAATTAGATCACTTGTGAGACCCTGCTGTAGGGTCATGCTATCACTCTACAATTAACCTTCCAGCCTATGGGAGGTAAATGGGACACCCAGAGGAAACCTACACAAACAGGGGAAAAACTAAACCCAAGGCCTCATTTGCATAGATTGGAATACAGTATTTATATACAACTCCTTCTGTCAGTGCTGCTGTCTCAGAGAATGTGGGTTTAGGGTTTGATTATTGGATTGTCCGTTTCTTTGTGAGCTGTAAGAGCAGTAATATGCTCTCAGTCAAGCCTTGAATCTTATGCTTCTAGTACTGTATATGCTCCTGTGCATAGCTCTCATCAGGTTAAGTGGCTTTCTGTAACAAGTTGACGGATTCTTTGTTAGGAATGGGAAATTCAGGGGTATACTGCAGTTTATATCTTTTAAGACAAGGTTGTGAGTGAACTAGCACTGTAGAGAAACACAAAGATAATTTAAAACCTTTCATTTCTGAACCCTTTATTAATTTCCAGCAGTACATATTGCTTTGGATTAATAGAGTAGTCAAATGAGTAATAAATCTGCATCTGACGCAATATCTTTTTAAGGACGTTTTTCTAATTTCCTGTTAGACAGCATGGTGTATGGTGTGCCCTAATGATGTCAAAGTGAACCAAGACTATTGTTTTATTTTTTACTGTAATTTTATTTAATTAGCACCTCCATTTCTCTTAAAGAAGAGGGTAGAATTATTATTTTTGGCTTTTTTATTTATTTTTAACCGATCAGAAAATTTAAGTCATTATATGATAACAATTATCTGTAATTTCAAAGACTGTCTCTCAATGTAATAGAATAGTTAAAAATATACTTTTGAATGTTTTTACAATTGTATTAAAATGCTTGGCTGGTGTAAACTAATTATTAAAGGTGGAAAAAGTTTGATATATTGGGCAATATAAACGTATAATTCACATAAAAATATTACCTCATGAAACTATTTGATTTCTCAGGCTGCTCTGAAATAAATCACAACTAATTGCACAGGACTCAATTAATCCCTCATAAAAACATAAGAATAACTGTGTTTTAATGAAATTAAACAGACTTTTTTTTCTTACAATGCTGTTAACATTTTACAGATAAAAGATCAGTCTTGGAAAGGAAACAGACAGGAATGTGAACAAAGCATTTTTTTGTTTCAAAATGTCAACCACGTTTTAGGAGCATGTCAATGCTTCCATAAAGAAAAAGCTTCTTAAATGTCATATGAGCATCAGCAGATATTGCAGTTCCTCATGTTGTATGTGAAACTGCTATGCTCTTTCATGGTCACTTAATTGTAAATCTGTAATGGAATTCTGCTGTTATAAGCAATTTGACACATTATTTACTGTCACTGAAATGAAAATTCTGTGTTCTGAAACGGTATGAGACTGACGGCCCTTGTGTGGTAAGGATCTAAGACTCAGAACTTGTAACCTGTCCTTACTGGAGCCTGGAAAGGAATCTAGGCTGAAATGACTTGTTGAACGACCACTACTGGTTCTTTTGTGGCCTTGGCCTACAATACATCAAATAAGGTCGGTGCTATGTTAGTGCACTGGCTTGATAGTATGGTTCACTAGTATAGATAGAGGTTAGTACATCGTTACTGATCATTACAGTAGGATTTAAACACGAGGGTTTAATTTCAAACTTATCTTAGCTTGGGGTCACTGATGTACAGTACATGCATAAGATGCAATCTGGTACAGTATATCACTGCAGGATTGATATATCTTTGGAGGTTAGATTTACAGGAATTTGAATGACTAGACCAGGCTCTTCTGACTATACGCAGATGTCTTCAATGTGTTTTCAGATAAGTTCTGTAGAAAAAGGAATTGGACAGGGTGGATACCCGCATCTTATGTTATAATTCCTATCTTATGTTATAAAACTATCCCAGAATGATAGTTTTATATGTATAAAATATACATATAAATATGCTATAGAATGTAGCATTAAGATTTTGTGTCTCTGGTTTAGCCGGATGAGAACTGCAGTTCTGTCCTGTTGTCGTCTTCAGTTCAGTGTTCTACAGCTGCCCTTATCAGACAGCAGTGAGGTCCATTAGAGCCATCATCACTCTTAATGAAATGAAGCAATGCTTGGGTTGTGACTGGCAATGGCTGTGTATGGTGTATAATTTGATCTCAGACCTGGGATGGCCAGTAGTAAGGGTTTTAAAAAGCACAAAACATTTAGTCATGTCTGACGAAGGCAACCTGGGCTGTGTTCTCCTATATAGCGTGCGTCACTTTAAGGTTAGGGTCTGCACACATGATAAATCTGCCATTGTGTCTGCCATAGAGGCTGTGATTAGCCTGTGGCAAAATTATGAGTCAATAGCAATAATTAGACACAAGGGGAAATAAAAAGTCTTTCCTTTTAAGCAGCACAGGCAGCTGTCTCTATTATTGCTCGTGCAGCTGAGCGTGCTCCTGTTGATACAGTGGGATTGTCATGACAACGCTGCGTAGATTTTGAACCCTCATAGAAACGTTCATGATAATGGCAATGGTATACAGTGGGTCAGATGGTCCTTGTTCTTTCACAATAAGCCAATTTGGTGAAAATGAGTTTTCTAAATTCAGTTTATACCGCATAGTCAAAACAGCAACAGATTTTGTTTTGCATGTTGAGTCTCCCTTGCTCAATGTTTTACAGCCAAACTTCTTTCAGCCATAACAGTTCTCAGTCTGAGCATTTGATTTATGACAAAAATATTCACTTAACTGAGGAATTTATGCAATTTTGTACTGCAATATGCTTAATGGTAGTAATCGTCAAAAACAAAGGACAGAAAAGAAAGAAAAGGAAAATAGAGAAAAGACAGTGACAGATAACAGGAATCACAGAAGGAGGCTATAAGGGAATGCTTAAATATTTAATTGAATTTTAGGCAATTATGTCCTGTATATCTAAATCAGTTTTCAATTCAACAAAATACAGCCAATATATATAGCATTTTCTCTGTCATTTTGCAAACAGTTGGCTAATGGGTTCAGGGAATAAAATGTCCAAAAGGTTTTTATACATGTGTGTTGGGGGTGGACAGGCAGCACATATTGTAAATGTACATTTTTCTTAGCATTCATTGTGCAAGCATTCATTCTAGCATTGTGCTGTGGATAATCGCAAAATTCATAAAATCTCCTGCTTAATAAAGTTTCACATCTTGTGACCACTTCAAACTCAGAAGAAAAAGGGAAATCCTGAGATAATCGCATGATCTTCACGTAACGAATTGGAGATATTTCAACCCCACATTCAATTATTTTTGACAAAGCTATATTTCTTCTTACATAAATGTTATCTGGATGAACCAATATTATTAAATACTTTCTCTTTAACATATAGTGTCTGAAATATAAATTAAAATGAGTTTCAGCATACAGTAAGTATACGACGTAAAGTTCATATTTGAAACTCTGAAAGCTGGCGACACGAGTTTTTATAACATTTACTCACCCTGGCCTTTTATATGCTGAATGGAGAGGCTTGTATTGAGAAATCTTGGAAGTATCTTAGAAGGATATATCAACTGCCTCCCTCACAGAGAATCTTTTTTCTGTTGTTACATTGTATCTCAGTTACTGTACAGAGGTGTGTCACTTCTGCTCTCTCTGGGTTAAATTCCAGGGCACTGAGGTTATAAAATGTTAAAAATTACTCTAAGCTCTTCTTCAAACTTTAGCTTTAACTCTTCATTCCTTAGACCCAGCTTGTGTACTAGAGATCCTAAAGTGTCATGATCTTACACTCCATTTGTCTATAACATGGTTAAAGAAAGGTAGCACTGGAGTATGTGCATAGCTGCAGAGGCAACATGTTTCATAACTGCCCCATTCAGAGTGGCGATCATTTTGGGTGGACTTCCTAGCAGGCTGGAAGTTTCCATAAAAATTAGTTTTGTGCCTTGGATTAGGTTCTCCTTGAACTGATGTAGCTCAGAAAAGAGAACTTGAAAATCCCTGTTCTGTGGGACAGTGCTGTTCTACTACGTACAAATAAAGATATAAACAACAAGCAAACACAGGTGTGCAGAATATGCATTCTCTGCACCACGCTTGCATACGCGTGCAGACAGGTGCACACACCAAGAACTGACTAGTACTGTATCCCTCAAGAGTGACTCCCTTCATGGGAAAGAACAATGGGTCCAACAAGACACTGAGGAGATAATAGAGAAGACTGCAGAAAACAGGGGTGGAAAGAGTGTCAAGAACAGGAAATGGCTAACCCAGCTTTAGATGTTGTGTTTGGTGACTATTAAGCTACACAGTGGATAACACATGGACAGCAGCAACACCACTTAACAAATAGGTCAGAGCCTGCCTGCACGGTCTGTAGATGTTATACTTATATACAGTGCCTTGCGAAAGTATTCGGCCCCCTTGAACTTTTCAACCTTTTGCCACATTTCAGGCTTCAAACATAAAGATATAAATTTTTTATTTTATGTGAAGAATCACCAACAAGTTGGACACAATTGTGAAGTGGAACGAAATCTATTGGATTTTTGAAACTTTTTTAACTAATAAAAAAATGAAAAGTGGGGCGTGCAAAATTATTCGACCTCCTTGCGTTAATACTTTGTAGAGCCACCTTTTGCTGCGATTACAGCTGCAAGTCGCTTGGGGTATGTCTCTATCAGTTTTGCACATCGAGAGACTGAAATT
The DNA here is from genome assembly GCF_059453375.1 of Lepisosteus platostomus. Taxonomy (NCBI): domain Eukaryota; kingdom Metazoa; phylum Chordata; class Actinopteri; order Semionotiformes; family Lepisosteidae; genus Lepisosteus; species Lepisosteus platostomus. The sequence continues at coordinate 17,610,604 of NC_142627.1, read as the reverse complement.
CTTGCCCATTCTTCCTTGCAAAACAGCTCGAGCTCAGTGAGGTTGGATGGAGAGCGTTTGTGAACAGCAGTTTTCAGCTCTTTCCACAGATTCTCGATTGGATTCAGGTCTGGACTTTGACTTGGCCATTCAAACACCTGGATACGTTTATTTGTGAACCATTCCTTTGTAGATTTTGCTGTATGTTTGGAATCATTGTCTTGTTGGAAGATAAATCTCCGTCCCAGTTTCAGGTCTTTTGCAGACTCCAACAGGTTTTCATCCAGAATGGTCCTGTATTTGGCTGCATCCATCTTCCCCT